>NW_028327176.1:67056075-67368049 GCF_987537825.1 Furipterus horrens
CCATCTTGAGTTTATTCTGGTGTATGGTGTAAGTTGGTGGTCTGGTTTCATTTTTTTGCATGTCCCTGTCCAGTTCTTCCAATACCATTTGTTGAAGAGGCTCTTCTCACTTCATTTTTTGTTTGTCCCCCCTTTGTCAAATATTAGTTGACCATATAGACATGGGTTTATTTCTGGGCTCTCTATTCTGTTCCATTGATCTATATGTCTGTTCTTATGCAAGTACCAGACTTTTTTGATTACTGTGGCCTTGTAGTATAGTTTGGTATCAGGTATTGTGATTCCTCCTACTGTGTTCTTGTTCCTCAAGATTGCTGTGGCTATTCAGGATCTTTTTTGGTTCCATATCAATTTTTGAAGTATTTGTTCTAGGTCTGTGAAATATGTCATTGGTATTTTAATAGGGATTGCATTGAATCTATCAATTGCTTTGGGTAGTATGGACATTTTAATGATGTTGATTCTTCCCATCCATGAAAATGGTATGTATATGCTTTCATTTATTTGTATCTTCCTTAATTTCTTTCTTCAGTGTTATGTAGTTTTCTGAGTACAGGTCCTTTACCTCCTTGGTTAAGTTTATTCCTAGGTACTTTATTTTTCTTGTTGCTATAGTAAATGGGAGTTTTCTTCCAGTTTCTATCTCTGATATTTTATTGTCGGTGTACAGAAATACCATTGATTTCTGAATATTGACTTTTGTACTCTGCTATTTTGCCAAATTCACTTATTAGGTCAAGTAGTTTTTTCGTGGAGTCTATAGGGTTTTCTATGTACACTATCATGTTGTCTGAAATAATGACAGTTTTACTTCTTCTTTTCCAGTTTGGATGCCTTTTATTTCTCTTTCTTGTCTGATTGCTGTGGCTAGAACTTCCAAGACTATGTTGAATAAGAGTGGGGAGAGTGGACATTCTTGTCTTGTTCCTGATCTCAGGGGGAATGCTTTCAGTTTTTGCCCATTGAGTATGATGTTGGCTTCAGGTTTCTCATACATGGCCTTTATTATGTTGAGGTATGCTTTCTCTATTCCCATTTTGCTGAGTGCTTTCATCATAAATGGGTGTTGTACTTTATCAAATGCTTTTTCAGCATCTATTGATATAATCATGTGGTTTTTGTCTTTCATTTTGTTTATGTGGTGTGTTATGTTTATTGATTTGAGAATATTAAACCATCCTTGCATCTCTGTGATGAATCCCACTTGATCGTGGTGTATGATCTTTCTAATGTGTTGCTGAATCCCTTTTGCCAATATTTTGTTGAGGATTTTAGCATCTATATTCATCAGTGATATTGGCCTGCAGTTTTCTTTCTTTGTTGTATCTTGACCTGGTTTTGGAATTAAGAGTAATATTGGCTTCATAGAAAGAGTTTGGGAGTCTTCCTTCTTCTTGGATTTTTTGGAATAGTCTGAGAAGGATAGGAGTTAGTTCTTTCCTAAATGTTTTGTAAAATTCACCCGTGAAGCCATCCGGTTCAGGGCTTTTGTGTGCCGGGAGTTTTTTGATTACTGCTTCAATTTTACTACTTGTTATTGGTCTGTTCAGGCTTTCTGATTCTTCTTGATTCAGTTTTGGAAGACCATATGTTTCCAGAAATTTGTCCATTTCAACCAGGTTGTCAAATTTCTTGTGATACAGTTGTTTGTAATAATTTCTTACAATTCTTTGTATTTCTGTGGTATCAGTTGTGATTTCTTCTTTTTCATTTCTGATTTTATTTATTTGGGTCCTCTCTCTTTTTTTCTTGATAAGTCTGGTTAAAGTCTTATCAATTTTGTTTATCTTTCCAAAGAACCAGCTCTTGGTTTTATTGACCTTTTGAATTGTTTGTTTAGCCTCTATGTCATTTAATTCTGCTCTGATCTTGATGATTTCCTACTTTTTACTTGCTCTGGGCTTTGTATGTTGTTCCTTTAGTTCTTGTAGCTGTAGGGTTAGATTTTTTATTAGAGATTCTTCTATCTTTTTATTTTTAATTAATTTTTTTTATTTTGGTTTTTCAATTACAGTTGTTCCCTTTTCCCCTAATTTCTCTCACCCACCCAACCCACCCCCTCTCCCGCAATCATATCCCTCCCCGTTGTCCACGTCCATGAGTCTTTTATACAGGCTCTTTAATTAAACCCTTCCCTTACTTATCCCCCTTCTCTCCCTCTCCCCTCCCCCCTATTGACTGCTATTCTGCTCTTTGTTCTATTTAGTTCCTTTGTTTGTGTTGTTCTTTAGTTTCCTGTATTAGGTGATATCATATGGTATTTTTCTTTCTTTGCCTGGCTTATTTCACTAAGCATAATTCTCTCTAGTTCCATCCATGTTGTTGCAAATGGCAGGAATTCCTTCTTTCTTTCTGCTACATAGTATTCCATTGTGTAAATGTACCACAGTTTTTTGATCCACTCATCTACAGATGGGCACTTAGGTTGTTTCCAGCACTTAGCTATTGTAAACAGGGCTGCAATGAACATAGGAGTGCATAAGTTCTTTTGAATTGGTGTTTCAAGATTCTTCGGGTATAATCCTAGTAGTGGAGTCGCTGGTTCAAAAGGCAGTTCCATTTTTAATCTTTTGAGGTAATTCCATACTGTTCTCCATAGTGGCTGCGCCAGTCTGCATTCCCACCAACAGTGCAGTAGGGTTCCCGTTTCTCCACATCCTCGCCAGAACTTGTTGTTTGTTGATTTGTTGATGATGGCCATTCTGACTGGTGTAAAATGGTATCTCATTGTGGTTTTTATTTGCATCTCCCTGATGGCTAATGATGTTGAGCATTTTTTCATGTGTCTATGGACCTTCTGTATGTCCTCTTCAGAGAAGTGTTTGTTCAGGTCCTTTGCCCATTTTTTAATTGGGTTGTTTGTTTTTTTAATGTTGAGTCGTATCAGCTCTTTATATATTTTGGAAATCAGTCCCCTGCCTGTGAGGTCATTGGCAAATATGTTTTCCCATATGGTTGGTTTCCTTTTCATCTTGCTGATGTTTTCTTTTGCTGAGCAGAAACTCTTTAGTTTGATGTAATCCCATTTATTTATTTTTTCCTTTATTTCTCTTGCTTTAGGAGATGTATCCATGAAGAGATTGTTACGTGAGATATCTGATATTTTCTTGCCTATGTTTTCCTCTTGGACTTTTATGGTGTCACAGCTTACATTTAAGTCTTTGATCCATCTTGAGTTTATTCTTGTGGGTGGTGTAAGTTGGTGGTCTAGTTTCATTTTTTTGCAGGTCCCTATCCAGTTCTCCCAGCACCATTTGTTAAAGAGGCTCTTCTCACTTCATTTTTTGTTTGTCCCCCCTTTGTCAAATATTAGTTGACCATATAGACATGGGTTTATTTCTGGACTCTCTATTCTCTTCCATTGATCTATATGTCTGTTCTTATGCCAGTACCAGACTGTTTTGATTACAGTGGCTTTGTAGTATTGTTTGATAACTGGTGTTGTGATTCCTCCTGCTGTGTTCTTCTGTCTCAAGATTGCTTTTGCTATTCGGGGTCTTTTTTGGTTCCATATGAATTTATGGAGTATTTGTTCTAGGTCTGTGAAATATGTCATTGGTATTTTAATAGGGATTGCATTGAATCTGTAAATTGCTTTGGGTAGTATGGCCATTTTGATGATGTTGATTCTTCCCATCCAAGAATATGGTATTTGCTTCCATTTATTTGTTTCTTCCTTAATTTCTTTCTTCAATGTTATGTAATTTTCAGAGTACAGGTCTTTTATCTCTTTGGTTAAGTTTACTCCTAGGTCCTTTATTTTTCTTGTTGCTATAGTAAATGGTATTTTCTTTTTTGTCTCTGTCTCTGCTATTTTATTGTTGGTGTACAGAAATGCCTTAGATTTCTGTATATTTATTTTTTACCCTGCGATTTTGCCAAATTCACTTATTATATCGAGTAGTCTTTTAGTGGAGTTTATAGGATTTTCTAGGTATACTATCATGTCATCTGCATATAATGAAAGTTTTACTTCCTCTTTCCCAGTTTGGAAGCCTTTTATTTCTTTTTCTTGTCTGATTGCTGTGGCTAGGACTTCCAACACTATGTTGAAAAGGAGTGGAGAGAGTGGACAACCTTGTCTAGTTCCTGAGTTCAGGGGGAATGCTTTCAGTTTTTGTCCATTGAGTATGATGTTGGCCTCAGGCTTCTCATATATAGCCTTAATTATGTTAAGATATGCTCCCTTTATTCCCATTTTGTTGAGTGTTTTCATCATAAATGGGTGTTGTACTTTATCAAATGCTTTTTCTGCATCTATTAATATGATCATGTGATTTTTGGCTTTCATTCTGTTTAGGTGATGTATTATATTTATTGATTTGTGAATATTAAACCATCCTTGCATCCCTGGAATGAAGCCCACTTGATCATGATGTATGATCTTTTTGATGTATTGCTGGATCCTGTTTGCCAATGTTTTATTGAGGATTTTAGCATCGATGTTCATCAGTGATATTGGCCTGTAGTTTTCTTTCTTTGTTGTGTCTTGACCTGGTTTGGGGATTAGGATAATACTGGCTTCATAGAAAGAGTTTGGGATTTTCCCCTCTTCTTGGATTTTTTGGAACAGTTTGAGGAGGATAGGAGTTAGTTCTTCCCTGAATGTTTTGTAGAATTCGCCTGTGAAGCCATCCGGTCCAGGGCTTTTGTGTGCAGGGAGATTTTGGATTACTGTTTCAATTTCCTTTTTTGTTATTGGTTTGTTGAGACTTTCCACTTCTTCTTGATTCAGTTTTGGAAGGTTGTATGTTTCTAGAAATTTGTCCATTTCTTCTAGATTGTCAAATTTCTTGTCATACAGTTGTCTGAAGTAATTTCTAACTATCATTTGTGTTTCTGAGGTATCAGTCGTGATTTCTCCTCTTTCATTTCTGATTTTGTTTATTTGTGTCTTCTCTCTTTTTTTCTTGATTAGACTGGCTAGAGGCTTGTCGATTTTGTTGATTTTTTCGAAGAACCAGCTCCTAGTTTTGTTGATCTTTTAGATTGTTTGTTTAGTCTCTATGTCATTTAGTTCTGCTCTGATCTTGATGATTTCGTTCCTTCTTCTTGCCCTAGGCTTTGTTTGTTGTTGTTGTTCTAGTTCTTGTAGCATTGTGGTTAGGTTTTTTATTTGAGATTCTTCTAGCCTTTTCAGATATGCCTGTATTGCTATAAACTTCCCTCTCAGGACTGCTTTTGCTGTGTCCCACAGGTTTTGGGTTGTTGTGTGCTCATTATCATTAGTTTCTAGAAATTTCTTGATTTCTTCTTTGATGTCATTGTTAACCCATTCATTATTTAATAGCATGTTATTCAATCTCCATGAGTTTGGGTGTCTTTGATTTTTTTCTCTGAGGTTGATTTCTAGTTTCAAGGCATTGTGATCTGAAAAGATGCTTGGTATGATTTCAATTTTCTTGAATTTGTTGAGGCTTGTTTTGTGACCTATCGTGTGGTCTATCTTTGAAAATGTACCATGTGCACTTGAAAAGAATGTATATTTTGCTTCTTTGGGGTGAAAAGTTCTATATATATCAGTTAAGTCCATGTGGTTTAGTGTGTTGTTCAATGCCTGTATATCCTTGGTGTTTCTTTGCTTTGATGATATGTCTATTGTTGATAATGGAGTGTTGAAGTCCCCTACTACGAGTGTGTTGTTGTTGATATCCTTTTTGTGGTCTTCTAGTATTTGCTTTATGTATTTGGGTGCTCCTATGTTGGGTGCATATATGTTTATCAAAGTCATATCTTCTTGATGGATTGTTCCTTTAAGTATTATGAAATGTCCTTCTTTGTCTCTTTTTATTGTCCTTGCTTTGAAATCCATTTTATCTGATATGAGAACTGCTACCCTGGCTTTTTTTTCCGGTCCGTTTGCTTGGAATATTTTTTTATATCCCTTTACTTTCAGTCTGTGTAAATCTTTTGTTTTCAGGTGTGTTTCTTGTAGACAGCAAATATGTGGGTCCTGTTTTCTTATCCATTCCGTTACCCTATGTCTTTTAATTGGATCGCTTAATCCATTTACATTTAAGGTTATTATTGACGTGTATTTATTCATTTCCCTTTGTACCTCTGTTCCTCTCCTCTCTTGTTTTTTTCTTCTTTTTTCTTAGAACACTCCCTTTAGCATCTCTTGCAATGCTGGTTTGGTGGAGATGTATTCTTTCAGTCTTCCTTTGTCTGAGAAACTCCTTATTTCACCTTCTATTTTGAATGAGAGCCTTGCTGGGTAGAGTATTCTTGGTTGTAGGCCTTTGTTTTTCATTGCTTGAAATATTTTTGACCATTCCCTTATGGCTTGTAATGTTTCTGTTGAGAAATCAGTTGATAGCCTTATCGGAGCTCCCTTTTATGTTATTTGCTGCTTTTCTCTTGCTGCTTTTAGGATTCTCTCTTTGTCTTGGAATGTTGCCATTTTAACTATGATGTGCCTTGGAGTGGGTTTTGGGGGGTTCCTGTTGATTGGAACTCTCAGTGCTTCTTGGACCTGCATAGCTTTTTCTCTCATCAGGTTCGGAAAATTTTCTGTCACTATTTCTCCTATCAGATTTTCAATTCCATGTTCCTTTTGTTCTCCCTCTCATATTCCGATGATCCTTAAATTATTTTTCTAATGCCATCCTGTAATTCCCTTACATCTTGTTCATATTTTTTCAATCGTTTTTCATTTTGCTGTATTGTCTGGGAGTTTTTCTCTACATTATCTTCTAACTCACTAATCCGATCCTCTGCTTCGTTTAGTCTGATTTTGACTGATTCTACTGTGTTTTACAGTTCAGAGATTGTATTCTTAAGTTCTTCCTGGTTCTTGTTAACAGTTTCTATGTCTTTTTTTTATGCTGGTGTAGTTCTCTGCAAGTTCCCTGTAATTTTCTTGGAGCTGCTGGTAACTTCCTTGAAGGTTGTCATAGTTGATTTTAAGGATGTCAAGTATATTGAGCTTCTTTACCACCATTGTTTTGAATTCCATGTCTGACATTTGGGCTATGTCTATTTCATCTATCTCTCTTTCTGAGGATTCCTCTTTTCTTTTCATTGAGGGGTTATTTTTGCGTCTTACCATGTTGGATTCTTTTTGTTTGTTTTTATTTATTTATTTATTTCATTTTTTGGGGGGGTAGTCTGCTTTGACTTCCCTCCTTTGTGGTGTAATATTCTTTATCGAAGATTTGGGAGTTTCAGTGGTGCAGTCTCTTTGATATCCTGAGCCTGATGTTCTTGAGTTACCCTTTATGTCGTTTGTTTATGCTGTTCGGTTATATTTCAGATGTTCTTTGATAGGATCTTCCTTCTGGCTAGTTGGTTGAGAGTCACTCTATCCGCTTTGTCTTGAGTTCTTTTGTGGATATGCTGTTAAAGACATAAACACACAGCCCAGGCAGGAGACCCACACCCTCAAAAAGTATCCCCTACTCTATCCTGCTATCGTTAGCCAACTAGCCCGTATTAATATAAATGTAAAGAGATTTGAGCTTTTAGACTATAAGAAGAATAAAGAGTTGTTTTTGGGGAGGAAAAATATAATTTTTGATAGAGGGGGTGATAGATTAATAACAGTTGAGACTGTGCAAGCAAGTAAGTAATATTTACATTGTATGTTAATAAAAATAGAAGAAAAGGATAGAAAAATACATAATATAGTAAGAAAGTGGGATTGTATTGTATTTGGGTTTATATAGTAATTATATTATATTATTTAGAGTGATAGGGGGGCTAAGCTAGACACACAAATGAATAAACAACGATTAAAGAGAAAGGATGAGAAGGAGAGGTTATATGCAACACGTTAGAGATAAAGTTTGTTATTATTGGAAGAGGAGAAGGAAAAACACCCCCCCCCAAAAAATCCCCAAGAAAATAGAAGAAAAGAAGAGAGAAAGAGAAGAAAATAAAAAATTTACCACAAAAATCCCCCCAAAAAAACCCCAAAAGGGAAGAAAGGAACAAAGAAAGATAGAAAAAAAAGAATAAAGAAGAAAGAAAGAAAGAAAAAAAGAGAGAAAAAAAAATTGAAAAAAAAAATATATGTATATACCCCCGAAAACCCCCCCCAAAAAACCCCAGGAAAAGAATAAAGAAAGAAGGAAAGAAAAGAAATAATTAAGAAGAAAGAAAGAACAAGGGAGAAAAAAATTGGAAAAAAAAATTGGAAAAAAAAAAAAAAGCGATGTTTTTACTCCGTTTTAGCCTTGGTGTGTTGCTTTCTTTTTCTGGGTCCGCAGCTGGTCTAGTGTGGCAGGTCAGAGGTTCTTGTTTTTTGCAGGACTGGTGTGCCCCCCAGGTTGCCGCTATGGTGCGCGCCCGTGGTTGCCGGCAGGGCGCGCTCCCTTGCTGCCTGCTGGAGCCAGTTGAGGTGCCCTTGCGCGAGAGCCCCTGCACGCTCGGGCGGCCCGAGAGTTTGCCCCGTGGTTGGAGCCTATTGTTGCCAGGCCGCGGTGGTTCCCTGTTCGCGCCGAGGTGTCCCCGCGCATGTCCCTGCCCGTGTGGGCGGCCCGAGCGCTTTCCCCGGGATTGGCTCCTATTGTTGCTGGGCCGCGGTGGTTCCGGGTTCACGCCGAGGTGTCCCTGCGCGCGTCCCTGCACTTGCGGGCGGCCGGAGAGCTTTCCCCAGGATTGGCGCCTATTGTCCCCAGGCTGAGGTGTTTTCGCGCTCACGCGCCGCCCCTTGCCCTTAGTCCCGCTGAGCCGAGCTCCGGGAGTTGGTCTTTCGCCTCTTAGGGCAGGGCCGGGGACACTTGTGCTCAGTGGAAGCGAGCGTCTGTGAGTCGCCGCCTCCCGCTATTCCCGTGCTGCAGCCGCCCGCCTTCCCTCACCCGTCTGGGCGGGCACAAACAGAGCCTGTGCTAGTGGTCTGCTTTCCGGCCTGGGGCCCTGCGCCCACGGGAGCTGTCTAGGGGTGTCTGTGCACGGTTCTCTGCCTGTTCAGTGGGCCCTCCCTGTGCCCGTAGGGGCACTGATCTTATGTCCGTTGGGGAGTGTCCGAGGGACGCCTGGACTCACGGCCCCGCGCACCTGGGCCAGCGAGTGAGAGCACTTCCCTATGTGCACCCCCGTGACCCAGGGGTAGGGTTGGGGAGTGGATGAGCGCGCCTCCGCGCCTGGGTTCCTCCAGAATGGCCTACCACCCCAAAACTTTCCTCCCCTCTCCACTGTCCACTAGAGAAAAATATAAAGGAGAATTATGTTCTCACTTGCCCGGCAGCAGGCTGTCTCCTGTCCTTCAGCGCCAATGCCACTTGGTCGAGTCCCGTCTCTGCCAGTGGGCAGAGATCTGCTCTCCGCCTGACTCCTCTCCGGGGCAGCCTGTGGTCGCCAAAAATCCTTTGTGTGCTTCCCGCCGCAGCTCGGGCAGCCGCCCCAGTCAGGAATCCCGTTTTGTCCCCTTTTCCTCCGCTATCCTCACTAAACATGTTGTTCCCAGATGGATTTTCTCTAATCCAGCAGTGCCTTGGCTCAACTCCCACCAATGTCCAGCTGCTCACTGAGATGTTCTGTCTGCAATTAGCCCAAACTGCAGACGGGTCTCCGGAGCCTAAAACCGCAACCTCTCCTCACTCCTCCGCCATCTTACCCACTCTTCTATCTTTTTTAGGTAGGCCTATATTGGGATGAACTTTCCTCTCAGGACAGCCTTCCCTGTATCCCATAGGTTTTGGGTTGTTGTGTGTTATCATTTGTTTCCAGAAACTTTTTTATTTCTTCCGTGATGTCAGTGTTAACCCATTCATTATTTAATAGCATGTTATTCATTCTCTATGAGTTTGAATGTTTTTGAGTTTTTTCCTTGAGTTTGATTTCCAGTTTCAAGCCATTATGATCTGACAAGATGCTTGATATAATTTCAATTTTCTTGAATTTGTTGAGACTTGTTTTGTGTCCTACCATGTGGTCTATCTTTGAAAATGTTCCATGTGCACTTGAAAAGAATGTATATTTTGCTTCTTTGGGGTGAAATATTCTATATATATATCAATTAAGTCTATTTGATCTAGAGTGTTGTTCAATGCCTCAATATCCTTGGTGTTTTTTTGCTTCAAAGATCTGTCCATTGTTGACAAGAGGGTGTTAAGGTCCCCTACTATGAGCATGTTGCTGTCTATATTCTTCCTGAAGTCTTTCAAAATTTTCCTTACATATTTGGGTGCTCCTATGTTGGGTGCATATATGTTTACAAGGGTTATATCTTCTTGATAGATTTTTCCCTTAAGTATTACGTAATGTCCTTCTTTGTCTCTTTTTATGGCCTTTGCTATGAAATCTGTTTTGTCAGATAGAAGTATTGCGACCTCAGCTTTTTTTTTCATGTCCATTTGCTTGAAATACTTTTTTCCATCACTTCACTTTCAGTCTGTGTAGATCTTTTGTTGGGTCTCTTGTAGACAGCATATATGTGGGTCATGCTTTCTAATACATTCAGCTACCCTATGTCTTTTGTTTGGTGCATTTAATCCATTTACATTTAAGGTTATTATCTATAGGTACTTATTCATTGTCATTTCCCTCCTTTGTACTTGTGTTCCTCTCTGTCTCTCTCTGTTTCTTCATCTTCTTAAAGCAGACCCTTTAGCATCTCTTGCAATGCTGGTTTGGTGGAGATGTATTCTCTTAGCCTTCTTTTGTCTGGGAAACTCCTTATATCACCTTCCATTTTGAATGAGAGTCTTGCTGGATAGAGTATTCTTGGTTATAGGCCTTTGTTTTTCATTGCTTGGAATATTTTTTGCCATTCCTTTCTGGCTTGTAGTGTTTCTGTTGAGAAATCTGATGACAGCCTTATTGGAGCTCCCTTGTATGTTATTAGCTGTTTCTCTCTTGCTGCTTTTGGGATTCTCTCTTTGTCTTTGAATGTTGCCATTTTAATTATGATGTGTCTTGAAGTGGGCCTGTTGGAGTTCAACTTCATTGGAACCCCCTGTGCTTCCTGGACTTGCATGACTTTTTCTCTCATCAAGTTAGGGAAGTTTTCTGTCATTAGTTCTTCAAACAGGTTTTCTATCCCTTGCTCCTCTTCTTCTCTTTCCGGTATTCCTATGATATGGATATTATTACGTTTCATGTTGTCCTGCAGCTCTCTTAAAACCTCTCCATTCTTTTTCAGTCTTTTTTTCATTTTGTTGTACTGTCTGGAAATTTTTTCCTACCTTGTCCTCCAGCTCACTGATCCAATCTTCTGCTTCCTCTAGCCTGCTTTTAATGCCTTCTACTGTGTTCTTCAATTCAGAGATTGTATTCTTCATTTCCTCCTGGCTCTGATTGATAGCTTCTATGTCTTTTTCATGATGGTGTAATTCTCAGTAAATTCCTTATAGTTTCCCTGGAGTTCTTTGTAGTTTTCTTTGAGCTCATTGAGCTCATTGAGCTTCTCCATAATCCATGTTTTGAATTCCATGTCTGATAGTTCACTTTCCTTTATTTCATTTAGCACTCTTTCTGGGGCTCCCTCCTTTTCTTTAGGTGGGGGGTTGTTTCACTGTCTCGCCATTTTTGTGACTCTTTTTGTTTGTTGCTGCTTCTTAGATTGATCTGCGCTTCCTGGATCTGCCCCTGGTGGTGTCAGATCATGTACCAGTCTGGGCCTAGGCAGCCTGTTGGAGACTACCAGAGATCTACCGCCTTTGTCTGTCTCCTTTAGTTGTTAATCTATTCAATCTGTGACCAGCCATCAGGCTTAAGCACCGAGGGTGGGGCAGATTAATTCCTGCAGGCGGGGCTTTTGCTTCCCCTCAGGATGACACCACTTGGAGGGGAATGGTCTGCCTGCAGTATGGGGAATGAGTCAGCACTGGGATCTGGTCAGCTCCTGCCTTAGTTCTCTCCTCAAAGCCACCACCCCAAATTCTCCCCAAGTGTCTCTAGTCCTTTCTGCCTTCCCTCTGCTTGAGTGCAGGGTAAGTGGGTGCCAAAATATTTTCGTATGTGATCTGCTTAAGAGATCTTTGTCTCCAGCTGTTTCTTTCAGGTCATCAAAAAAACCTGTGGCTTTTCGTTTTTCACAGCTGGATGCTATTTTACTTTCTACTCTGTTGCTGTAGGCTGGGAAGCCCAGCTGGGGGTTTAGACCCTGCCCTTCTCAGGGGAAACTCCCGGCCACTGAGCTGTTTCTCAGTCCCTTCAGCTGACACCTGTGGGAGCCCAGCCAGCCCTTTCGCGTCTCTGCACTTCCTACTGGTCACGTTGTGATGAGACGGCCTTTTCTGTCTCTCCGTGGTTATAAGACTTCTCTCCAGCTAGTGTTCAGTTGGTTATTCCAGATGATTTCTCCACAATTAAGTTGTAAGTCCAGATTGGTCTTGGGAGGAGGTTAGTGTAGCTTCCATTTACTTCTCCGCCATCTTGAATTTCTCAGCTGTGAATCTTTTTACTGTAAAATGCATATGACAGAATTCACTATGGTAAACATTTTTAAGTGTACAGTGCAGTGGTATTAAACCCAATCACATTGTTGTGCATTGATCACCACCATCCATTCCTTGAACTTGTTCATTTTCCAAACCTGAAACTCTGCATCAATTAAGCAATAAATAACTCCTATTTACCTGAGCCCCCTGACAGCCTCATTCTACTTCCTGCCTCTGTGACTCTGACTACTCCTCTAGGTACTTCATATGAGTGAAATCACACAGTGTTTAAACAGTCTCTTGGCACTGGCTTATTTCACTGAGCATCATATCCTCAAGATTTATCCATTTTATAATGTGTCAGGCAGGATTTCCTTCCTTCTGAGGCTGAATAATATTTCATTGTGCATGTGCATGTGCGTGTGCATGTGTGTGTGTATGTGTATGTGCGTGTGTGTCTGGGCTTAAGGAGAAAGAGGTCCAGAGAGGTCTCTCATAGGCTTCTGGGTCTCTTTTCAGCAGGAAGAGGTGATTTAGCATCTCCTCTCAGTTTCCCCATGCAGGAAGACACTTCAGGTAGGGTCCCAAAGGGGACCAGGGTGGCTATGCCTGGAATCTGTGCACAATATTAAGGGAAAATGTGGAGCCTGAGTGAGGTGAGATAGTAAGAAGCTAGGAAAAATTCCTTGGCAAGTGGAATGGGGAAATAGACAGTTAGCTGGACAAACTGGCTGAGCAATTTACAGCCAGATACAGGTCATTTGCCTAGAGATAACATCTAAGCCTCAGTTGTATTTCAGCTCCAGGCCCAGAAAAGCAGCAAAACCAGGTGGGCAATGCCAGGACCAGCTTTGATGGTCCCTACCGTGGCACTGACTAATCAGTGGAGACCATAACCTTGAAAGGGCACCCCTGGAAAGATGATGAATATATTTTTTAATGTTTTAAATCCTCACCTGAGGATACTTTTTCTTTGCTTTTGGAGAGAGAGGAAGGGAGAGAGAAACATTGATGTGAGAGAGAAACATTGATGTGAAAGAGAAGCATTGATTGGTTGCCTCCTGCACATGCCCGGGACGGGGATTGTATACACCCAGACAAGGGATGGGGGAACAAACCTTCAACCCAGGTATATGCTCTGACTGGGAGTCAAACTCACAACCTTTCTGTTATGGGACAAAGGTACAACCAACTGAGCCACATGGGCTAGGGCAGCTGATGAAAATTCTATTGAGAGACTCCCTCCCTCCCTCTGTGGCCAGTGGGTCCCTCCCACTCGGCCTCCTTCACCGCCCCCGCCGCCCTCCCCCGAAAAGCCCTGCCACTGGCAGGCGGCTTCCCTCCCGCACACCGACCTCCCAGCTGCTGTCCTGCCTCCTTGGACTCCTCTGTGGTTGCTGGTCCAGCTCCTACAGCGCCCCCACCTCCTCACCCAGGCCACGGGATCCGCGGGGCCGGCATCCTACACGTCCCCCAGGAGACGCCATTTTTCTGTGTGCCTGGGACTTGGTGAAACTTTGCAAGCGCCCGCAGTGAAATGGATTTAATCTAAGGCATCTTGTTCCGGCTCTTGCTCTTGGCTTTTAGCCTCAGACTCGGCTTTGTGTCTCTTGGAGAAGCTCTCTGAAAACCAGGTAACACGCCCAGCGCGCCTGGGGTGTAGCGGGGCAGCCGCGCCTGGTGTGCCCGGGTCCTGGTCCGGGTCCCAGTCCTAGTCCTGGCTCCTGTCCCGGTTCCTGTCCCTGGTGAGGATGCAAAGTGGTCTGAGCACCGCCTCTCTCTCCCCTTACCTGCATCAGTTTAACTGGGTTCACCTCTGCCCAGGGCTGAGAAAAGACATGAACCCCCATCCCCACCCCACCCCCGCCCCAGACAAGGCGGTACCAGGGGGTTTTGTTTTTTAAAAGATGATCTATTATACAGACACGGTAGAGGTGGAAGACGCTCTGCATTTGATCGCAGAGAGCTAAGAGTTGGGGGTAGCGATCATGCTGTCTCAATTACAGAGGATTGCAATTCTGCACAAACAGCTCCTCCTGTGTCTCCAAACATATTGAATTTACATTGTCCAGAGCCCAGCCATTTCTTGTTAAGTGTCTGAAGGTTTGCCTGGAGTCCCCTGTGCTCATCTCTGGTCCTGCCGCGCATTGTGTAGGGATGTGGCGTCTAATGGCAGCGTTCTCTTTCACCCTGGGACTACTTTCTCAGAAAGAAGGACCCAGGGGGTTAATTTTATCCCGTTTTAGAACCCCTGCCTTTGCTCTGAGATTTAAACAAGGACGCATGGATTGTAGGCTATTAGAAAGGATTGGAGAGAACCTTAAACACAGCTTGCATTTCTTCTAGTTACACTGGTAAAAAGTCTTCCTGTAATCGTGTTTACTTTGATTGGGCTTGTGTTGTGAGATTATTCAAAGTGGAACATTCTAAGGAACAAAGTTCTAACCATTAAAAAAAAAAAGAAAATTCTATTGAGATCCTTCCATAAGACATCCCCTAAACTCGCAGTCTTTAAAACACTCACTACAGAGGACCTGGTGCATGCTCTTCCTCCTGGGAGGCATCCTCTTCCCCCACAGGCATGCATCTCCTAAATACTAAGGGACCCCATGAGACTTGCAACCAGGAGAGCAATGGGCAGTGACAGCTTGTCCCAGGCTGACCTCCTTAACCTGTCTCCAAGGCCCCCTTTTCTCTGACTTTCCAGTGAGCTGACAGCAGCCCCCTCCTTGATTCATTTCTTCCCCATAGCATTTCTGGAGAGCCAAGGCAACTCCTCTTTGGCTCCCTCCTGTTTCTTCTTACATCTTAAGCCCTTCCTTGTTTCACTGTCCCCAGCTTTAATAAATATACTCTCAAAATCACCTGGACTTGTGTTGTGAAAACTTTCCTGCACGAAATTAAAAGGCCACACACTACCAGTGGGTCCTAGGCAGACCCGCTCCGGACCGGGTCCCCTTACAGGTGACTTGAGGAAGGCATCTTGAGGAAGGAGGGGCTGAGAGGAACAGACATTCAGGCAGCCAGAGGAGGAGAGGGGGCCCCAGGGAGCCTTGCTGTTGAAACTGCCTCAGGACAGGGGACAGAGTGATGGCAGCTTCATCAAAGGAAAGAGAAACTGATTCTTACTGGAAGCGTGCCAGCTACCATTCCTACAGGGACAAGTGGCTTTACTGGCCAGACTGGTCAAGTCACAATATCTGATGCAGTCCTGGCTCTGTGGACAATGCTGTGACATCCATGGGGTGGTGGGGTGAATCAAGGACAGGAAGCTGGCTGTCATACTGAGAAGATACAATAAACACCTTCAAAACCAGGAAGCTCAATCTCAAGAAACTCTAATTATAAAACCCCCGAACTTAATGGCTTAGGACCACAAATGTTTGTTTCCTGCCCAAGCTCATGTGCATGGTGGGTGACCAGGGGCTCTGCTCATCACAGTCACCTGGGGTGCAGGCTGATACACAGCCACCATCTTGAGCATTGTCACTCACCATGCCAGGGGAAAAGAGAACTCTGGAATGTCTCATACTGGCTGGCGAATGCTGCAGTGGGAAAGGGGCACACTTTTCTTCTGCTAAGATGTTACCTTTCAGGCCAGGCACAGCCCACCTATATACAGGGCGGCAAGGACATGCAATTCTGTCACTGACCTGAAGGTAGAGACTGGGAGTGAAGTGCAGAAGCAGTGGTGCTGAGCCCTGGGAACCCCACACTTCCTTTCTTGGTGGCTTTAATTTCCTCAGTGTGAGAACCATGGGGGTTCAGTCTCTCTGCACCTCAGGTCCGACACACCTACAGATTTTGCTGTTCTCTGTTGAGGAAGGTGCTCCTTCATTACAGGCCAATTAAAAATTCCTGAACACCCTGTTATTCCTTGCAGTACCAAATACCTAGGCTTTACAGCATCTGAACTATTGCTTCTTACTGTTTACACTTACTTGTGTGACTGTCTCCACTGGAATGGAAGCTCCATGAAGGCAGACCCTATGTTTGGTTATACTCACCTTCCTATCCTAGTGTGCCTCTCAGAGCACCTGGAATAGAGTGGACATTCAGTTAATATTTGCTTACTATATGGACATGGTCTGAGGCGAGGTTGTGAGGATGGTTGTGCCCTGCTGACTGGTTGAGGGGATCATCCAGGAGGTGATCTGAGCAACTGCTGGGAGGGACCTTCTCCTGAGGGGAGAGGACACTTGAGTCTGCAGCAGAGCCCCAGCATTTTGGGCTGCCCCAAGTGTGGGACAGTTCTAAAAACATCCAAGTGTATCCCAAGCTTAGACCCCAGGGACACTTGACCAAGAGACTTTAGCCAAAGCATTGGGACATGTTGATTCATGTGGCTGAATAAATTGGAAAGCCAGAGTGGCATGAGGGCTTCTTATCATTTCAGGATAGAATCCTCAGTGCTTTGGGGTGCCAGGGTGCTAAGGGATAGACTCAGTCCTGGAAGAGAGGGCCACATCCAAAAAGACCTGGTGGCAGCACAGAGGGAACAGTGCCCATCACCACCCTGCAGCTGGCCTGACTTACAGGTGAATGAGTCAGACATGGTTGGAGGGCTATTTGTAAGAGGTGTGAAGTCTTGCAAATTGCCCATAAGGTACAGGACAATAAAATATGGTTAAATATCACCATCCTGAATTTACTCACATGTTGGTTTTCCTGGGGAGACTTGGGTTAGTAATGAAAAAAATGTAAATACAGGTAAAAGGCTGACAGGAAGCATACCAAGTGGTTGATAATGCCTATTTTTTAGTGGACTTATGTGTGATCATTACACATTGTCTCTGTACTTAAAAAAAATGGGCCTGAAAAATAATGAAACAAACGAACAAAAAAGACAAATGAAAACTTCCCTCCCTCCTCAAATATACCAGCAAACAAGAAGTTATTAGAAAACAATTCAAGTTAGTATAGATTCTGCCCTATTCTGGATGTGTGGCGAGGTATGGCTTGTATGAATCAACAGTACTAAGGGAGAAGCAGGAACCCCCAAACATGGGGGGTCAGCCTGGGGAATAAGATTCTGGAAGGGTGAGAACAGTGCCCCTAGTCCTACTACATGAGGTGGCACTGGATGTGGCAAGGGTCTGGTACCCAAACACCGAGCAACAGCAGCCAGTATCCAAGTGAGATCTCGGGTCATCTGGGATGGAGCTGGTAGGTGAGAGGTGGGGAAGAGGGGAGAGGTGAGGGCTCAGAGGGGACTGGAGGGACCCTGTTTTGAAGTACTCTGGGTCCAACCCTGGAAGCCAGAGATGGAAGTTGCCATGACTTTGGAGCTTCTCAAAAGAGGGGACCACGTAAGGGTGGTGCTAGGACGGGAGAGTTATGAGAAGTTGTGCGGGGGAGAGTAAAAGATGGATATGACGGAGAAAAGGTAATGTATGAGAATTAACTTCTGAAAGCAGAGGCCTGAGCCAGGGCCGGGCTCCTCTTGTGGCCTGGAAACTTGAGAAACCAGTCACGGGCAGAGGTGTGCTAACCCCCTGAAATACCACTGACCTGTCCTTTGTGTCACACTCTGTGACTCAGTTGGGTGTTGGTCTGTGGTCAGGAGCACATCCTCAGGTCTGATCAACAAGAAGAAGTCAAAGAATCAGTCGTCACCATCTGATCTGTCCTTAGTTGGCCATAGTGGCGCATTCAGCAGCTTCTGTCCAAGACACAAAACAGGTGTCTGTCACTTCTCAACCATTAGCCAAGCTTCCAGGGTCATCAGGCCGACTGAGCACCAGAACGTGTGAACTGTCTTTGTAACGTCTGTTTTAGAAGGTATCCAGGAAGGTGTCCAAAATGGTGAGAGGAAATTACATCATCCTTCTAGTCATCCATCCATTCTGTGGATTTCCTTCCTTTATTTTTTCCTTGCAGACCAATTACATCCATCCATCCATCCATCCATCCAAAAGCACACAAGGAGGTGTTGGGCATGTTCACTCTCCTGATGGCTGTAATAGTTTCACAGTTGTATACATGTGTCAAAACTCATCAAACTGTACACTTTAGATGTATGCAGGTGAGTGTATTTTAATCATATTTCAACAAAGCTGGAAAAAAGGTAATCAATGTGTAGCAGCAGGTCGAAACTGATAACAAACGTCTTATCAACTGGAGAATGGATAAGTTATGAAATATTCACACAATGAAATAATGCTCAGCAATAGAAAAGAACAAACTCTTCACACATACAACAATATGAATGAATCTCAAACACATTAATGGTGATCTAAAAAAGTCAGACACAGGAGAATCCCTTCTTTCTGATTCTATTTATATACATTCCAAGACCAAAGGAAATGGAACATAGTGTTGAAGAGTATGTGCTTAGATGGTAAAACTATAGAGAAAACCAAGGACATGATTATCATTCAGGTCAGGGTAGTATTACCTTAGAGGAAAAGAGAGGCGAGTTGGAAAGGGCTTCTGGGGTGCTTGCAGGCTTCTTAGCCTGGGTGGTGTTTACACGATGTTTGCTCTACAGTGAACCATTGACCTTCCATTTTGTTTTGTGCACATTTCTGCATATGTTTTACATTTTATGTTTAAGAATGGGGCAGCCCTGGCCAGGTGGCTCAGCTGGTTGGAGTGTAGTCCAGTGCACCACACGGCATGGGTTTGATCCCTGGTCAGGGCTCATATCTAGGTTGCGGGTTTGATCTTTGGTTGGGGTGTGTACAGAAGACAATGTTGTTTCTCTCTCTCTCCCTTCTTTCCTCTCTTGGTCAAAAATCAATATACCTATCCTCTGGTGATGATTTAAAAAAAAAAAAGAAGAATGGAGCAATGGATATATACTATGCTTGTACAGAAAATGAAAAAGTAAGTTTTAACAGGAGGAGGGAGACTATGAAATAGTGGGAAAGTGGGGGCTTATAGTTTTTCCTTATGCTTTTCATAACTAAAAAAATTAAACTTTTAAATGCTGTTCATAAGTAAAATAAAAAATTTAAATCATAAACGCATGGATGATAAAGCTGCAGGTGCTGATGTGGGGATCCAAGCAGAGAAGAAAAAACAGGCAGGATGCCTTGAGTATATATGTGAGTGTGTGTGTGGACAGGCAGGTAGGAAGATGAGGAAGAGGGGACTTCAGAGAAATTAAAAGCATCAGAAACACTTGATTCGCTATTGCTTTGAAGATGGAGAGGGCAATGAACCAGTGTTAGCCAAATAAACGAAAGAAGCCTTTTGGTACTGGCAATGCTCCTGTCCCTAAACCTCACATTTCCATGATCTCGCTTGCCAGCAAAACCAGAAGATGACAGAGAGGTGGCCTTGGAGGTCAGTCTCCCATATCCAACATGAGTGCATCTAATTGTAGAACCTGATTGCACGTCCAGTTCAATTTGCAGCGACTTCTGGGAAGTGTGAGTGGAAGTGCACAGCCTCTCCAGCTAGAAGGGAGGAAAAATGGAGGCTGAGAGTCACCTGAAGGTCTTTTTCTTCATCTTGCTTTTCACTCCAACACATATTTTGGGTGGTAAGCTACTGCGGAGGTTTCTTGTTTGCTTTCTAAAAAAAATTGATAAAAATGTTTATTTAAGTTTGCATGTTCAAGTTGGCAGAGAATCTCAGTTACATAAGTTTGCATCCATTTCACTTTTGTGTTAATAACAAATTAACATTTGTAATATACAATGTTACCAAACAGGTATAAATGCCTTTTTTTGGAATTGTTTTGTTTTTAAAAGAAAACATTATTTAATAAATAATATCATAGTCCCAAAATATATATTATGAAAATGTATGAAATTTAGTGGGGGTGAGAGAGTGGGGGAGCAGTTCTGAGTCATCATTCGGTCCCACTTAAAAAAATTATGATTCTTATTGTACTTTTAAGGTTTGGTTGGTTTTAATGTTAAAATAAATTGTTAAAACATTAGCAAATTATTATTGATATAGGCTTTTCCATTTGCGCAAAATTATGAATTGTAAGGGAACAAAGCAGCATTTCCAGTTGGTAAATGGAACCACAAACAATGCGATGACTCTCAAATTAAGCCTGTGACAACTAAACCAATGAACAGGAGCAATGAGAAAACTATCAACAAAGTGCAACCAAGGAATGTTCATCTCAAAATACACTGGAGGCTGTACTTTCAGTAACATGATGATTATTTGAAGTAATACAAATGGTAACCAAGTACCAAGAAAACAGGTTAACAAAGTTGGACAGAAGTATTTTTTTAGAGCTCACATTATAACTGAAGTGGGATGAAAAGGGAAAATATAGAATAGTCTTATTCATATGTGCAGTTTTTCTAATAGCCTATACCAAGGTCATAACTTCTGACCAGAAGTTATAAAAGTTATAAGCAAAATCATCACTGTGGAAATGACAGCCAGTCACCCTGAGTGATGCAGGGGGGACATTGATAAAAGAACAAATATTTTGTGCCTTCAGGCTGGGTCTCCCAAAACACAAACAAGGACTGAAATCCAAATTAAAATTACTGTAAAGAAATAAAAATATTTTTGATACCCAAATGAAAATTTGGTGATTTTAGAGAAATTCAGGTAATAATCTATAACAGCTATCAGAAAACTGGATGATGCAAAAAGCCCTAAGTGAAGGAGATTTAGTAATTTGAGTACAGAGGCAGATGTAGTATTTAGCAAACCTAATGCTTAATAAGAGTGCAAAATATCTTAAATAGGTCATAATGGTGATGTTTAACAAAAGCAAAAGATCTATGAATGTTAGTGAAATGAAAAATATTCACATAGTTTTTATTGGTGTTTTTTCTTCTCACTTCAAGTGTGAGGATATTTAATAATATTTTCCCAAGTGTGAGTAAGAATAGTAGACATACCACCAAAGGGCTGCTTTGTTTTATGTCACCGGAGTGCACAGAGCAGTTTTCTAAAGAGAGAAGTTACTTTGTAGTGAAAGTTCAAGCAGCCTGTAGAAATACATCAGGATAAAACCCTGCTCCCCCGTATTTTCATCCTCGGCTTTTTCCACTGGGTCATTCTTAGCTGATGAATTTCCTATTTTATTTCAGTTTCAGTGCCTTCAATGATCTTACTTTTTACTCTTTGCATTTCATTTAATTGTACCAGAACGCTGTGAGTAAGCTCCGAGTCAAACGCACAAGTGCGGGACACACAGTGTCTCTCTCACATTGCAGTTTCTCCACTCGCGGGGCCTTGGAGCGCTGGCCGGAGGCGGGGACTGGGGCACGGTGGGGATGGCACAAGCACCCCAGGCCACCTGGGCTCCCTTCAGAGTTCTTCCTAAAACCTTTTTCTGCGAGCTATAAAGGATGACTTGGAGCCCTGACGGGTGTGACTCAGGTGGTTGGGCTTTCTCCTGAAAACCCAAAGGTCACAGGTTTGATTCCTGAGCAGGGGGAGTGCCTGGGCTGCGGTTCCGTCCCCAGTTGGGGCTAGTATGTTTCTCTCTTTCTCACATCTGTGTTTCTTTCACACTCTCTCCCTCCCCTGCCCTCTCTCTAAAAACAAATAAATAAAACCCTTTAAAAAATGACTGAGAAAACGGAAGGCTCTGCTCATGTTTGGAAAAGTGACAAAAATTTTCCATATTTTTAGTTCTAACAAAATTTAACAGGAGGATTACAGTATTATATTTCATTTATCAAAACAATTTCTATAGTATTCTCTTTAGTATTTAGTATATAAAGTATGCTTTATGTATACCTTTGGTATATAATATTTTAGAGTATATAAAATATCTGAAGTATAATTTTAAACTAACATAACATCAAAGGAAAATCTGAAAAAAAAGCTGCAGTAGTCAAACAAAGAGGTGTTACTAGAACACTAGATATTCAGGTTGATGGACAAATAGATAGTTCAGAATTTGATCTTATTACATACAACTTAACCTATGATAAAATAATCATTTCAAATTAGTAAGGAGGAAGAGAGGAAAATATTCAATCAACAAACTTAGATGAAGAGAAGAAATTTTGATTACTTTGTACCTTACTAAAATAAATTCCAGAAGACTAAAGTGTTACATTAAAAATATATAACCACAAAAATTAGAAAAAATTAATTATTTCTAGGTAAAAATGGATAATGACAACTTTGAAACTGAAAAATGATCTCATAAGGAAAGAGACATTTTTGACTACAGAACATGAAAAGTTTCTATGTACACGGAAAATTTACTAAAGTGACAAAATATTTGGAGCAAATATATCATACCTAATTAATATAGTTATTACATAAAGAATTAAGAATAAAGAATTAAGAAAGTAGAGTCCAATAGGTAATGGGAGAGGGACACAAAAAGCAATTTCGCTAAGTAAATTTACCAGTTAAAAATATGGAAAAATGTTAAACTTAATTTATAATGTAAGTGGGAATTAAACATAGTTGCTATTTTTAATTACAAAAACTCATTACATTTGCAGATTAAAGACCAATAATATTTAATCTGGTGAGCGTGCAGGTACTTGTACTGATGATGTAAACTGATAGAATCCTTTTGGAAAGTATTTGATAATGTTTATTAGGAACCATAAAATTGTTTGTAACTTAAGAATTTTTTAGATAATCTTTTTATGAAGATATGATTTACATGTAATGAAATGTACAGCTTGATGGGTTCTTATAGATGCCTACACCCATGCAATTCACACCCTGGTTAAGAGCTAGAACATTTCATCATCTCAGAAAGCCCCTTTGTGCCCTTCTCCAATAATCTTCACATTCTCCCTGCATCTCCTTCTATTTTTCTGCTTTTTTTTCACAGGTGAATTTTGCCTATTCTGGAACTTTATATACATGGGATCATATAGAATGTAGTCTTTTGTGTCTGACTCCCTTGTGCTCAGTGTTTGGGATTTATCTGTTTTGTTTCATATATCAGTAGTTCATTCCTTTTTATTGCCAAGTAATATTTACTGCATACCTTAACTTGTTTATTTATTTACCTGTTGATGGGCATTTGGGTTATTCCTAATTTTTGACTCATATGAAAAAGTTTTTGTAAAAGTCTCTTTCTTTGATTTTTTTTTATGGTGGTAAAATATGTATAACATAAAATTCACCATTTTAAGCACATTACATGTACAATCCGGTGGCATTAATTACATTTAAAATGTTGTGCAACCATCATCACTATCTATTTCCAGAACATTTTTCATCATCCCAAACAGAAACTCTTTCATTTCTCTTCCTCCCAGCCCATGGTAACCTCTAATCTACTTTATGTTCTTGTCAATTTTGTCTATTCTAGATATTCTGTGTAAATGGTATCATACACTACTTATTTCACTTAGCATAATGCTTTCAAGGTTCATCCATGTTATGCATGTATCAGAACTTTGTTCCTTTTTATAGACTTGATAACTTTGCATTGTGTGTTTATACCACATTTTGTTAATCCATTCACCTGTTGATGGACATTTGGGTTTCCACTTTTGGTTATTGTGAATCATACTGTTATGAACACTGATGTACAAATATGTGTTTAAATCCCTGTTTGTAGTTCTTCTGAGTATATTTCTAAGAGTGTAATTGCTGGGACATATGTCTGTGAACAACCTTGTATAGTCTTTGTATGTATATATGTTTTCATCTAGTGTGGGTAAAAATGTAGAGGTGGAATTTCTGGGTCATAGGACAGGTGTATGCTTAACTCCATGAAAAACTGTCAGTCCAACTTTCAAAGTGATTGTGCCATTTTATACACCCACCAACAATATTTAAAATACTAGTTGCGCCACATCCTCATCAACATTTGATAGTGTTTGTCTTTTTTTCCTCCCTCTATGTGCCAAGAGTTTAATATGATTTTTAATACCTCATAACAACCTTGCAAAATAGGTATTATTATTTATTTTTAAAAGTTGAGATTTGATTGATATATAACATTACATTAGTTTCAGATGTACAACATAATGATTTTATATTTATATATATTGTGAAATGATCACCACAATAAATCTAGTCAACATTTATCAACATCAGAGTTATACATTTTTTTTCCTATGATTTACTCTCTTAGCAATTTTCAAATATACAACACAGTATTATTAACTCTAGTCACCATGCTGTACATTACATCTGCAGGACTTATTTATTTAAAACTGAAAGTTTTGTATCTTTTGACCACCTCCACCCATCCCCCACCCCCATAACTACCCATCTGTTCTTTGTTTCCACAAGCTTTTCTTTTTTTAGATTCCACATGTGAGATCTTGTCTTATTTTTTTTTTAGATCTTGTCTTTTTTATTGTAGTCATTTTGATGCCATTATCTCGTAGCTTTAATATAGAATTATCTCATGACTTATGATATTGAGCACTTTTTCAAGTGTTTTTTGGTTATTATTTTCCTTTGTGAACTAACTGTTCAAATATTGGGTCCATTAAAAAAATTGTATTGCTTTATTATTATTATTATTGAAGTAGTAGTTGCTACAATAAAGATGGACCTACATTTATACAGTCAGTTGATTTCTGACCAAGATGCTAAAGCAATTCAATGGGAAAATATTTTCACAAATTAACCTAAAATAATGGAACTTCAACCCTGTTCACTTGAAATGAATCATAAACCTAAATGTAAAAATTAGAACTATAAAATTCCTAGAGGAAAGCAAGAGGATATCTTCATGACCACGGAGAAAGCAGAGAATTCTTGAAGAAGATACAGAAAGTAATAACATTCATACAGAATTCTTGGGGGCCTGGGCTTGACTTGCAACGTCCAGTCCACAGACCCTGTGAGTAGGAAGACAGTAGGACCTGCCCAGTGCTCTTCGCATGAGACCCCCAAAGCCTGGGTGGAGGCTTGTGACTAACACTGGTGACTGTCCTGTACCCCTCAAAACCCCAGGCAATGACTTACTGGAATATGTGGTCTTACTGAACACCCCACAACAAAGAAAGACATGAGTCACCTTCCGGGGCCTTTTCCCCTCAGTTCATGTGTTCTTCACACATTAGACCAAGGTCTCCACAGTGTTCCGAGCAGAGGAGGCCTGCTGACAGGAGGGGGGCATTGTCTAAGCATTGCACATGGGGTAGCAGCTCTGCGCTGGAAACCTAGAGATAGGAACAGGGTGGAGTGGGGGAAAAACTTGGGATCTAGAGTCTGATGGCCCTGGGTTAAAATCCTCAGAGCTATCCTTTTAGAGCTGTGTGTCCTTGGGCAATTCACTAGACCTCTCTGAATCCCGATTTCCTTGTGTGAGAAATGCTCACAATAAAAACTGGGACACAGGACTTGAGCAGTAAAGCGAGGCCTTTATTCACGAGTCTGCAGAGCCAGGCGCACCCTCACAGCCAGGAGAATGTGCACACCAAGTAGACAAAGATGGCTAGTTTTATAATCTTGGCTTCCCCACCCTGAAATTGCCAAGGTAAAGTGAAATTGACTAGCTTCCTCCCCCTAAAGTGAGAGGATCAGCTCCCCTGCCCTAACGCAACTAGCTCTCCCTCCCTTCTCCTCCTTCCCCGTTTCTCCATGACTGGTTACTCAGGAGTTACAACCTAACATGTTCATCTAAATGCCCTTAGTGTGATATGTGAATATGCCAATGTTGTCAACTTCCTTCTCAGAGATCCTCTAATTACATTTGCCCTTTGTTACTAATGACTTGCTGCTGGTTTGGGAGTCACTATGACCTTGTTTCCTACACGTGGTGAATTGTGTTTGACATCAATTGACCATTTGGTTCGAGGGCTGCTTTAGGCGTGGGGGAGGTTGTGGGGATCCTGACAGCAGAGGCAGCCCTGCCCTTAAGCAATACCTCAGGCTCACCTTTCCGCAAACAAGCTCCTTTTCCTAACTGTCCTGCTTCATGACCAGTCCCTCAGCTTCCCAGGCCCCAAATATTGTCAACCTGTTTGCTTCTCTCTTCTATTTCCTATATCCCCTGGCTACAAAGTTCTATTAATTTTTCCTTTAAAAATGCCCTTTAGCAAGAAGTCCTCCTGTAGCAGATACTGCCATTGCTGACCTGATTCCTATTCCTTGTCATTCTTCCTGGTAGAATCCAAATTTTATTCAATGTAGCAACAAAAGCCCAGCAAAAGATTTCCTTTTCTATAGCCCTTTGCAGCTGGGAAAGCTACTGAGATGTACCAGTGAAATGTAAGCTGAAGTTTTTAGGAAAGTTCTGCTTTTCTTACATTGGTACCACCACTTCCTGCTTCACTCAGTTTTCCACTTGAGATGAGGCCCCGAGGTGTGGAGGAACTTAGCAGCCATCTTGAGATCACAAGGCACCTGGTCTGAAGAAGGTGTTCCTGTCACTCACCTGAGACTATTGCATGAGCTATCAGAGGGCTCTCCCGGCCCTTCTCTGCAAGTGGGAGCATCAAAGGGAACACACGAATCCCAGAATCAAATGACTCCAGTTGTGATTCATCCCTCAAGTACATTAGGCAACCAGTAGAAATGATGGAGGAAATCTAAGTTTATGGACATGAAAGTCATTCCTGATATCTTGTTAAATTTAAAAAGCTGTTTAAAATAATTTTGATCATATATGGCCATACATAAACATATGCTTATTTATAAATACATGTATTTAAAAGTGTAAATAGGCCCTGGCTTATGTAGCTTAGTGGGTTGTGCGCCAGCCTACGAACTGAAAGGTCACTGGTTCAATTCCCAATCAGGGTACATGTTTGGGTTGGCGGCCAGGTTCCTGGTTGGGGGCATGCAAGAAGCCACAGATCCTAATCTGTCACACATCAATGTTTCTCTCCTTCTCTTTTGCCCTCTGTTCCCCTCTCCCTGAAAGTGAATAAATAAAATCTTTAAAAATATATAAATAGATATTTCTGTAAATGTTTAACAGGCTTATTTATATCCACCTGGTGAGCTTATAAGTGGTTTCATTTATTTTTTCTTACTTATCTGATTAAATACTTTTTTCAATAAAAAAATTTTAAAAAGAGACAAAAAGTGCTTAAAATGCTTAAATTCGGTGCTCTTTAGTTTGGCATTCAGTGGCTTCCACAATGGGCAGAAATAAGGATGGTGTGTGTGTGTGTGTGTGTGTGTGTCTGAGTTTGTATGAATTTCTGTCTGAGAGTGTGTGACTCTGACTTAGTGTGTGACTGAGAGTATGTGTGGTCTGAGTGCTTGAGTGTGTGAATTTCTGAGTCCTTTGAAGAGTGTGTGACTGTGTATAAGCAAGTGATATGAGTGTGTGTGATGAGTGTGTAAGTGTGTCTGCCTCCCTGGGGTTGGGTTGAACAACCAGAAAGGATTTGAGGGGCCTCCACCCTTCTTGGTTCCATCACGAAGGGTAGCAAGCCTGCTTTCTCCAACTCTCAACTCCATCCTCATTTAAACAGGAAAGGAGGAGAGAATGAGGACCCACAGTTTCACTCTGGGGAGGGGCCTGACTGTCTGTCTATTTTTTGTTTCTATGACAGCTGCTGTTCAAGCTCCAGTGGCTGCTAGGCCAGCAACCCTCCTGGTCACACCAGCCTGAAAAGGTGACTAGATCAGCTACTGTCACTCAATCTTTAAAGGAACTCCTTGACCAAAAGGTTTTGTGGCTAAAGACGTTGGGGAAAGGCTGAGAATTAGGCTTTGACAATCCACAACACACACTGGCAAGTTAAAGGTGCTGAGAAGTCCCATGCAGGTAAAGCTGGTGAACCTCGCCGGCCTGGCTTTTCCACCTGAGGACAGGGACCCCCTCCACTCCTGCAACAGCACCTTTTAACCTCCCTTAGAACCAGTTTTCACAGAAGCCTCTGTGGGGGCATGCTGAGCCTGCATCTGCCCAGCAAGCACATGGTAAACTGCAAAGCTTCCTCACACGCACAAACCTGGTGCCTTGGAGCCCTGTGAGCAGGCAACATTTTACAGGTAAGGGGCCTGGGGATCCAAGAGATGTGGCATCTTGCTCAAGATGCCCCAGCTTTTAAGAGGCCTGCCTGCCTTGGGACTCCATCCTCTTTCCTGTTCGCAGAAGCTAGTGGAGATCAAGGCCCCTCAATGGGCTCAGGAGAGATAAACTATTTTAGACAAGAAGGCTGTGCTGAAACTAAGGACTCAGCCATGATGGGACTCCTGGGGAAGTAGATGGGATCAAATAATTAGCAATTGACAATGAAGGAGCCTGGAGTGGAGGGTGCTGAAGGAACGGTTCCAACTGATTTTGGCTGGGTGCATCTGCCATCTCATCAGCCAGGGTGAAAGACCCCAAAGGAGGCAGAAGCTGAGTTCTAGTGCCCCTGCCTACTCAGCTCAGAAAGCTCTAGCCGCGTGTGCGCGCGCTCACGCAGTGAGGACTGTAGGCAGTGTGAAATCTCTGAGGTACTCACTTCCTCTACTCTTCTCCCCAAATTGGTGGTGGTGTTTGTGGTAAATACCACATGAGGAGGTGGCCTACCAGAGAAGAAGGACCTGGCAAGGTCAGACGGCTGGCTGGGTTCTCAGTCTCCATAGAACAGGGTGTGGGGGATACTTCGGCTGCTGCCCCAGCATGGCCTCCTGGGCCCTCCTGCTCCTTGCCTCAGCACTCCTGGGCTCCACAGGTAAGGACAGTCCCCTCAGTGCAGATCCTGACAGTTCCCCCAGTTCCTCAGCAGCTTTCGCACTGTCATCACAGAGCTCTTTCCCTCCGAGCCAGGGGCAGCCTCAGCCTGTCAGTGACCTGGTCGATGGGAAGACACAGCCAATGCAAAGGAAGTGAGCCCTGGCTGAGGCTCTGGTCTCAACTCTGCTGGTCATGTTGTGTAGCCTGGGCCCCTCTTTCCCTCTCTGCGCTCTGCCTCTTCATCTGTGTTACCAAGGTCATTGGCCCTTATCAGAGGGTCTGATGTTGCTTGAGGCCCACACTGGCTAGGATTATGACAGGGCTTGTGAGTGAACGGAGCCCTCTCACTGCTCAAGACTCACTTCCTTCTTTGCACGCACCCCCTCTTTCCCAGGCCCTGGGGCCATTGCTAAGCTCCAAGGGGCTAGGCTTAGGGTAAGGACACTTCGGGAAAGGAGAATGGATGAGGACATTTTTTGTGAGGAAAGAGAAAAATAAACACAATCTCTTGAAATAAGATGAGGGAAACTTTCTTTTTAGATCAACCCCCAAATCTGCGTGTGTGTGTGTGTGACTGTGTGTGAGAGAGACAGAGAGAGAGGTGGGGGGAGGTATGTGAGTAGGGGAGAGGGGAGCAGTCTTCTCCTTCTGGCTTTTCAGGAGGAACTTGAGAGCATGTTTTTGCGGAGAGTGGGTCAGAGCAGCCTCTGGGCAGTGTGGGAGGAGAGGGCCTCCTGGACTCCTCACGAAGACCCACTCCCATTCTGGGCCCTGTGCACATCCTCGGCTCACCACCAGCCAGGGGAATGGATCTTTCCTTCTCGTTCCACCCATGGAGGAATCCTGATGCTGTCTCTTTCCTAGGCCTGGCCTTTTCTAGTCTGACCCCCAAGTGCTACGACTCGGCGATGGCCAATCCGTTTGATGGAGAGCAGCTTTGCCAGGGCCTGGCCCAGGAGGGCCCCCAGGTACACGGGTTCCTGCTCACCTCCCACAGACTTTCTCCTTTCCCTCCTCTCTACACAGTGCCAGGGGCGAGGGCTGGAGGTCTCCAGTGAACAGGCAAGGGGAAGCATGGGTTGTAAGCTGAAGATGCTGCTTTTACTCATAGCCAAGCCTGGCGGGAAGGGTGCTACATTAGTCTGGCTGCCCCTCTGTAAGAGGGTCTTCTGGGGTCTGATGGGACAACAGAAGAGGGGCTCCTGCTGGGCTGGGAGAGGTGTTGTGAGTGTCCGGCAAGTTCTAGGGTCTCTTAGCTCCTCTAAGACTAGCAGGAGGGTGGGGAGGGGCCAGACAACCTGGATCAGGCCCTTAAGGACAGAAAGCTCATAGAGCATTCTGCTGGCTCTGGGGTGTCTGAGAGACCACCTTTTCTGACAGGGCAACCTGCTGACCAGAAGAGAGGGGCAGGGTGTCACGTGTCATCTCTGCCAGGTGATAATCAAGAAGCTGCAGAAAATGGTGGGAGAGCAGCCTAATGAGGTGAGGCTTGTGGAGCTTTTGGCTTGCTGGCCAGTGGAGTGGGTGGCCTGGGCGCCTGGCACGGCCGCCCCAGAGGTGGACACAGAGGTGGGAAGGACACTGGGTGAGGGTGGATCCCCACTGGTCCAAAGCTTCTCAGCAGAGGATCTGTGGGCTGCCTCGTGTGTCTGTGGATGGACTTTAGAGAAATCTGGGAAATCATGGTACTCTGGGAGTGTGAATGTGGGCAGGAGAGTGTCTATGGTCTCTGTGCAATTCTCAGGGCAGAGTTTTGAGAGGCTGGTCCAAGGGGTCTGAGTCAGTACTGCAACTGGCTGCATGGCCTGACAAGTCATTTATGTGTTCAGAGCCTCAGTTTTCCCATCTGTGGATTGGGATGGATGATAATTCCCAGCTGGCAGGTTGCCTGACGCTTTTAAAAGAGTGGAAGGGTGGGATGTGCTCCATTCTACTTTGGACACTGAATAAATGCTTAACAAGTGAATGTGTCATGACCAAGAACCATTGCCTCACTCTCCCTGCCTCTTCTTCACTGCCCCAATCTGCTTAGCATCTTGGCACTGCAAGGCCCACCTTCAGGGCTGTGTACTCAGATTTATCTTTCTCTACTGGGATGGCAGTAGAAAGTATTTTCAAACTGAATGTGCCAAGGCTCCAAGCTCTGATCCCCTCTAACCTTCTCCAATACCTCCTGTAGGTGGAAAACCAGCCAGGTTCTGCACCCAGGAAGCTGCACAGGCAGAACCTTTAGTGTGGGTCTAGCAGCTGTGGGCAACAGTCTTCACACAGAGGACAGGGCGCAGTTGTTCAGGGAGCTGAGACCCTGGCAGGGCCAAATGTCCTTCTCTCAAGAGCTCCTATTGGCCAGGCTTCGGCCAGGGCCTTGGGGACGGGGAGTGGGAGCTGGGCCCTACCTCCTCAGCCTCTGCTCCCATGGCCATCTGGCACCAGCATCCTGCACCCAGCACTCCCATTGCCAGAGCTTCTGGGGCCTGCAGGGTGGCAGAGCTTGGCAGGGCTCATTGGATTCCCGTGTCCCACCACGATGCTGCTACTGCAGGACACCATAGCCCAGGCTGCGTCCCAGGTGTGCAACAAGCTGAGGTTTCTGAGAGAGTCTTGCAAGAGGATCATGAGGAAATTTCTTCTACGCATCTCCCAGGACATCATGGCTGGCAAACCCCCCCGTGCTGTCTGTGTCGACATCCATAGATGCAAATCTCAAGCAGGTGAGTGCAGAGGTGACAGCAGGGACTCTTTCTGGGAGGGCCCCAGACAGCCTCACCAAGCATGTGTGTCACGGTTTAAAAACACACAGACACATAGAAAACTTTGTAAGCAGCTCATAGGTTTCTTTCCATGCTTCCTTGTTATGACACATTACTCCCCTCACTTCCAACATGGGAAAGTGTGGAGAAGTTGGGTAGGTGGGCTTTAGCTAGAAATGTCTGAGAAACACTCATTAAGAGCTTTGAGAAATATTCATAAGATCTTGGGTCCTTGTGTCTTCATTGAAAACCATCTAGTTCCTACTTCAAAGGCATTGAGTTTCAGTGCTATAAAAATTTTACTTCAGTTAAAAATTTTAATGAATAAGATTATCAGTTCTTTTGTTGTTGCTGTTGATCTTCAACTTCTGGGAAGACAAATACTTTAAAATGAAGTAATTGATCTATAATATTCTGTCTGTAAAAGAGCCCATTTCAAAAGAAAATAAATGCTCCGTGTCTGAGTTATGAAAACAAACAAACAAACAAACTAACAAAGAAAAAGATCTTGGGTTTTTTTACCCCAGGCAATCCTGGAGTAAAATCAGGTCTCCATCTCTCCTCAGCTGTGTGACCCTGGGCAAGTAACTTAACCTCTCTGAGCTCCAGTTTCCTCATCTGTGAAAGGAGGATAATAATTCCTTTTTCTGAGGTTGGAATAAGAGTGAATGAGAGGTTATCATGTATAAAGAGCTTGACACCAAGTGATCTTGGACTTAGATATTCAAGAGACATCAGAACCCTGATCAAACTCCAGTCCCCAGCCTAGCACAGATCCTTGGGGACAGGAGCAAAGGCTATATATCCTTTCCCATGACCCTGTGGGCCAGAGAGCTGGGGTTGGGATCCTGGACACGGAGGGCTCTGCCAGCCTCTTTCTTCAGCATTTTCCAGGCTCTGCCCAGAGAGAACAGGTTGTGGCTGCTGGAGATGGGGTCGGGAGGGGGCCCACGATAGGCTCTGGGTCCACCGATGCCTCAGAACTTGATGCTGGCAGATCCAGAGGCTGCCCCTTACTGTGCAGTCTCCCTCATTTCCTGTCATAGAATCTGTGGCTTTTATCTTCAAAGCCCCACAGCCTGCATGGGCTCCTGACTGGCTTCTGAGATGTGTCTCTGGTGTGTTCAGCGGGGAACACACCAGAGTCCCCGTTTTCCCCATAGACCCTACACATCCCACAGCTGGCTCTTTTTTCCATTCTAGGTCTCCTGTGAGTCTCTGGTGCCTCTGGCTCCAACCTGGAGAGAAAGCACAAGAACCCTAGCACTGGTGCTGCTCCTTCCTTCCTAAATCCAGAGCCAGCCTCTAGTTTCTCTCGCTTCCCTCTTCCATTGCCTTCCCCTTCTCAGAAAATAAAATGTCATGCAAGGTTTTAGCGCAGCTTCTTTTCCTTTGGTGGGTTTGAAAGGAGGGGCTCAGAGGCATACTTGGGTGACAGGATTTCATTCAGTCAAGTTGTTCTATGGCCTCCACTCTGTTCCAGATGTTATGGATTTATTTAGTGGTGAACCTTAGCAGCTCTCACACATCTAGTCATGAAATACTGATGGAGTTCACACTAGAGCCACATGTTCCTACAGAAGTTGGGGTCCACAGCAAGTATACCTCCAGGAGCTTTCAGAACAGCCAGGGAGAAGAGCAAGGTCACAGGTAGTGTTCTTTTGGTCATAAGAACAGATCTTTGGGTTCCCTCGGCAGCCAGCCCTCTTTTGCTGTTCTGGTGAGTGTATTACTTAGGATTTCGTTTCAAGCAACAAAAGCCCTAGTTCACTTGGGCTTAAATAAAAAAGGTAATTTATTGGCTCAAATAATTAACTAGTCCATAGATGGTTTCAGACATAAAATGATCCAGAAACTTGTGGCGTCATCAGAGCTGCAGTCCTGTTTCTCTGGTCTGCCATTCTCTCATTTCTTCCCTTCTTCTAGTAAAACTGACCTCAGGCTACCTTCTTTTTTGGTAGCAGAAATGGCTGCAACAGGTCAAAACTCGACATCTAGACAGTATGTCATCTGTAGCTTCTTTTCCAGTAGCTACCTTAAGAGAAAAGAAGCTTCTTTCTTAGAAGCCCCATCAGATTTCTCCTCAGTGCTCATAAGCCTAAATGGGTGAGTTGCCATCCTGAGCCAGCCACTGTATCCAGGGGCATGGGATATACTGATCAGCATGAGACAAGTCAAGGCATACTTCTGGGGCTGAAGTGGGGTCTGTGTCACCCTAATCATTTGGATGGGAATAAACATGAAAATCTGGGAAGACTTTGTTACTGGAGGAGGGGGAAATAGATCCTGGCCACCAAAAGAGCAATGGTGTATCAGTCAGGCTTCAACAAAATAAAATTAAAAAAAATTCAAATTGGTGAAATCTGGGATAATTTTAGTACCAAAATAGTTAAATAACAGCTATAACCCATTGAGTAAATTAGAATCCATGAATTCAAATAGAAATAAATAATGAATTAATAAGTAAATAAGGGATAAAGGAAAGTGTTACCTTACAATAGAATGCCAACTAATAAATGTAGAAATAGTCACAAAGTATGTCTCCCCAATATACTTACTAATTAATTGATATTAATTAATAAATTTCATTATTATTTAACCCGACAGTAGAGAAACTTGGCAGAGAGGTGATGAAAGTTAACATCACTACTAATGAGACAAATCAGCATCATGAGTGTCACAATATAATGCACTGAGAGGAACATAACAACACTTCTTCTGCTGTTCCTGCTAAAAATGCATAAATCACAAGCAAACATCAAACAAACCCAAACTGACATTACACAGTAGCTGGCCTGTACTCTTCAAAATGCCAAGGTCATAAAAGACAAGGTGAGATGGAAGAACTGTTCCAGATGGAAGGACTTCAAAGAGACACATTAGTCTAATTGCAACACATGATCCTGGTTTGGAGGTGTGTGGCATGCTGTTGAGTCAGCTCCCACTCCTGGCGACCCTATGAATGAGTGATGTCCACAGTGTCCTGTCCTCAACAACCCTACTCCACTCCTTTAGACTCATGCCCATGGCTCTGTTCTTCCTGAGTAACTTTGAGTGTTTTCTGACTCAGGAATCTTCTCTTTCAGCCCTTTCTCTATTTCATTTTGGACTGTCTCATCATATAGTTTTCAAGGTAAAGTGAAAAAACAAAAGGAGAGAAAAAAGTCCAAACTATATGTGCTCGCACCTGTGGTGTTGCATCACCAAATGCCTGTGTAATGTAGACACTCCTGTGGGTTTGGGAAGAACATTATTTGGGGCAATCTATGAAATGTGACTGGAGTCTGTGAAGTCTATGATGATACTATTGTGTCAGTATTAACTTTCTGATTTTGATGGTTGTACTAGGTTATATAAGAGTGTCCTTCTTGTAAGAAAACATACACTAAAGTATTAAGAGGGTGATAGGGGTATCATGTTGGCAGTTTACTGTCAAATGATTTGGAAGAAATGGTAATATGTACATACAGTGAGATTATGAGAAGGCACATACCACATTCATGTGGTAACATTTAGCAGTGGGGAATCTGGTTAAAGTAAACAGGGGCTCTTTGTATTAGTCTTGCAACTTTTTTCTAAATTTTAAATTATTTTGAAATAAAAGTAAATGACATATTAATTTGACCTTAACAAATGGATAGATGGTGACATTGACTGAGGTGCGGAAGACTTTTGGATGGGTGGATTTGGAGGGAATAATGAAGAGTTCTGCTCTGACCATGTGAAGCTTATCTATCAGACATCCAGGTAGAGATATCCAACAGGCCACGTGGATGGGGAGGGGCCACTTGGCCAAGATCCACATTTGAAGTCCTGGAATTGGGTGAGATGAACTACAGCCATGATTTTCATCCTTTTTCATCTCATGGCACACATAAACTAATTACTAAAATTCTGTGGTGTACCAAAAAATATATTTTTTGCAGATCTGACAAAAAAAAAGGTGTAATTAAAAAAAATAGATTTTATTTATTTTTAGAGATGGGAAGAGGGAGGGAGAAATAGAGGAAGAGAAATATCAATGTGTGGTTGCCTCTCGCACACCCCCAACTGGAGACCCTGCCCGCAACCCAGGCACATGCCCTGACTGAGAATCCAACCTGTGATCCTTTGGTTCACAGGCCAGTGCTCAATCCACTGAGCCACACCAGCCAGAGCAACAGGTGTAATTTTTATTCATTCACACTGGATGGCTATTGTTGTGTTGGCGATTATTTTTTTATTTAATAATCTAAGGGAAAAGAGGTCAATGGCCCTGACTAAATAGTCAGGTATTGCATGTTTAAAACTTTTTTGTGGCAAACCAGTTGAAAATCACTGGCCTAGAGTGAGTACAGAAGGATAAAACCAATGTCTGAGGATAGACCAGCTAGTCAACAGTTGGAGGCCTGGGTGATGGGGTGGAGGGAAGGAGCCAGCAAGGAGACTAGGAAGGAGGAGCCAGTAAGACAGGAGAAAAATCAGGCACAAAGCCAAGGAGCCAAGAGAACAAAATGTTTCAGGAACTAGGGAGTGGCCCACCATGTCCAGTGCTACTGGGAGGTCAAGAAAGCAGAGGACAGAGGACTAGCCACTGGTTTTGGGTGCCTTTGGATCTTGATGACTTTGATAACAGTCATTTCTATGGCTAGGAGGGGACAACACCCCACTGGAGTGGGAGGAGGGGATGTGATGCCAGCACGTATTTATAGGCTTATTAAGGGTTTGCTGCAAAGAGTTGGAGAGAAATGGGGCACAGCTGGAGGCCAGGTGGAGTTTGAGGTGGGATCTATGTTTGAGATGTTGGCGTGCTGATGGGAATGGGCTGTGGAGCAGGACATCACTGGGAACACTATGGGGAAGGCCTTGAGTAGGGAGAGGGTGGGCCCAGGACACAAAGGAGGGTCAGCCTGGACTTCTAAAGCCGGGAGTATTGGGAATTGGACTCACCCTTGGGGATAAAAGCAAGTAAAGGACAGCGGACCAAGCCAGCTTCTGGTAATCTCTGAGAAGGGAGCATGAGGGCACTGGCTTCATAATACAGGCTCCTTTTGAGGTATCTGCTCATCTACAGTCCCTTCTCAGTTCTCTAACATAACCTCTCTCGCCAAGGGCAGCCCTTGGATGCCAAGCAGTGTCATGTGAACCCCTTCTCTCCTGGCTACTTCATAGACCCCTGACCTAAGCTAGAGCAAATGACTCTCTCTCCTGGGAATTTGGAATTACCCCCATCTCAGTCCCCTTAGCCAAACCTAGCCAGGGCCCTGCACCTATCCCCCTAGTGATCTTCAGATTTCCTTCTGCCTTCACTCCCCATATCCCTTTCTCCACACAGCAGCCAAGGACTCTTAAAAATGCACACCACACCTTAGTTTCCTAGGCGAACCCTCCAGTGTCTTCTCATTGAATGTTAGAGAAATTTCCGACTCTACGTTAGAATCTGGTATCAGAATAGTAAACCAGACATGGACGGTGTGACTAAGTGGGTTGGGTATTGTCCCACAAAGTGAAATGTCACTGGCTCAGATTCTGATCAGGGCACATGCCTTTGTTGTGGGCCAGGTCTGTGGTTAGGGGCACACACGAGGCAACCGACTGACGTTTCTCTTCCTCTCTTTCTACTTCCCTTCTGCTCTTTCTAAAAATGAAAATAACTCTGGCTGGTGTGGCCTCACCACACCACATCAGTGAATTGAGTCCCAGCCTGCGAACCAAATGGTTGCCAGTTTGATTTCCAATCAGTGCACATGCCTGGGTTGTGGGCCAGGCCCCCAGTTGGGGGTGTGCAAGAGTCAATTACACATCAATGTTTCTCTGCCTCTCTCTCTCAAAATAAATAAAGTCTTCAAAACATAAAAATAAAACCTTAAAGAATAGTAAACCAATAAAATACAACACCTGCCTCAAGGAACTTACAATAAAATAATAATAATGTCACCTTAAATTTATTTAGCACACTAAATCTCTGTTGTTAAAAGTAAAAACAATCAATTTTATTAAGTGCATCCCCTGGGTAGTCCATGTATTTTTGGTATTTTGTGTGTGAAATATGAAGTATGCATAAACACTTCTGCTGAGTTTGATGGAAAAGCAAGGAAAAACACTTGTGCAATTAAGTCACAAGCTGAACTACCTATTTTAGCAGAAAACACTGTTTTAAAAGTTGTGGTAAAAAACACATAATATAAAATTTACCATTGGAGTCACTTTAAAACATACAGTTCAGCAATGTCCAGTATTATTTTAAATCAGATGTCCAGAACTTTTTCATCTTGCAAAACTGAAACTCCCTGGTGCAAAGGTAATGTCCAACTTTTTTAAAAGAAAGTTTTAGATAGTATTTATTAAATTTATGCCTCTTATTATAATTTTTTGATGTCATAGTAACTAATTTATACCTTATTTTTTCATTTATCAAAGCATTGTTCATAATCATCCAAAATATTTGCACCCAAGTTCGTCCCATCTGAAGACCACATTAGAAATGTTTTACTCACTTTTGGCCAAGAAAGAGGCGCAGACAGACACGCTGCATCTCCCTCCACAACTAAGAAAGAATACCACTGCCTCAAAACTAGAAACACAGAAGTTCCAGAAAATCAAACTGCATGGAAGTCCAGCAAACAAAGATATAAAAAAGAAACACTCATCCACACAGGTAGGAGGGGTGGAGCCTGGGCGGAGAGGATGCAGTGTGGTGGTGGCAGCAGTGGTGGCAGCAGCGGTAGCAGTGGCAGGGCAGCAGGAAGTGCAGTCACACATTTTAAAGTCAGGAGGGACACCTGGGGAGCATTCCCAGCACCTCACCAGACCTAGCAGCACCAGGGAAAATCAAGCGTCATTGCTTCTGACTGTGCAGACCAGTGGGGGTTGGGGTGGAGGCAGAAACTGCGGGTCTCTCAGCAGAGTCCACTTGTTTAAAGGGCCCCCACAGTCCTAGAATGTCCGCAGAACCACCCATTCGGGGAACGATGGCCAGGGCAGCAGCTAGAGGGGCGCCAGTCTGGTGCAGAAGTGGGAGAGGTACCTGAAAAAGGGGTGAGTGCTGGACAGGCAGCATTGTTCCCTCTCAGACCCCTCCCCCATATACAGTGCCAAAACGTGGTGAAACAGGTCGCTCCGTACTGATGAATATCTAAGGCCCCATCCCTTACAATGTAAAAGGAGTGACAGCTCTACCTGGGATGCGGAGGCAAACAAACACAGGAGCCTGTGAGAATGAGGAGACAGAGAAGTATGGCCCAAAAGGGGGAATGGATCAAGGTTCCAGTGGGAGAACTAAGCGATGAAGAGATAGCCAACCTAACAGATGCAGAATTCAAAACACTGGTGATAAAGATGCTCACAGGCTTGACAGATATGCTTGAGTAGGGCAAACACATAAGAGAAGAAATGAAGGCTATGCTAAGTGAAACAAAAGAAAATCCACACAAAACCAATGATGAAGGGAAGGAAACCTGGGTTCAAATCAATGATTTGGAACATAAGGAAGGAAAAAACAGTCAACCAGTGCAGAATGAGGAAGCAAGAATTGAAAAAAATGAGTGAAACTTCCCAAATTTTGTGAAGGAGATGGACATACAGGTCTGGGAAGCAAGGAGGGTCCAGGGTGAGCTGGACCCAGAGGGGACCACACCAGGACTCATCATTATTGAGATGCCAAAAGTGAAAGATAAAGACAGAGTCCTGAGGAAGCAAGAGTGAGGCGGAGAGTTGCCTACAGGGGGGTGCCTATAGGACTATCAGCTGATTTGTCAGAGGACATTTTGCAGGCAGGAAGGGAATGGCAAGCAGTATTCAATGTTATGAAAGGCAACCTGCAACCAGGACTACTCTATCCAGCAAGGCTATCATTTGGAATGAAAGGGCAGATGAAATGCTTCCCAGACAAGGTAAAGCTAAAGGAGTTCATCATCACTGAGCTATTATTATATGAAATGTCAAAGGGACTTACTTAAGAAAAAGACAATTAAAACTATGAACACTGAAATGACAACAAACTCACAACTATCAGCAACTGAATCTAAAAAATAAAAACAAAATCCAACTAAGCAAACCAGAATAGAAACAGAATCCTAGGTATGGGGATCACTTGAAAGGTTATCAGCTGGAAGGGGGGTGGGGGAGAAATGGGGAAATGGTGCAGGGATCAAGAAGCATAATTGATTGGTACAAAATAGACAGGGAGAAGTAAGAATAATATAGAAAAGGGTGAAGCCAAAGAACTTATATGCACGAGCCATGGACATGAACTAAGGGGGGTGAGATTGCTGAAGGGAAGGTGGGTACTGGGCAGAGGGGAGCAAAGGGGAAAAAACTGGAACTACAGTAACAGCATAATCAATAAAATATACTTAAAAAAAAAAGAAATGTTTCACTCTATGAGTTTCATAAAGGTGCCAATGCAAGTACAGCAGCAAAGTCTATTCAGAGCTCTTATGGGGGATAATACAGTGACTGAAAGAAGTTGCAGAAGATGATTTTCCAATTTCTGAAGTGGTGATTTCAGTTTGAAAAATGAGCCAAAAGAAGGACATCCAAAAAAAACTTGATTCTGAAGTGTTGGAAGCTGTTGTCACAGAAAACCCCACCATTACCTCTAGTGAGCTTACAGAACAATTTAATGTAGCCCATACAATCATGCTATGCCAACTGAAAAGGATTGGAAAGGTTTCAGTAGTTGGAAAATGGGTCACACACGAACTGTCTCCAGAGAATCTGCAACAGCGTGTTTCTTGTTGTGAATCATTGCTTTTGTGACACCTTCAGGCACCATTTTTGGTTAGGCTTGTTACAGGTGCTGAGAAGTGGATCCTTTACCATAACGTTAAATCGTGGATCAGTAGAGGAGGAAGAAGAGTTCAATAACCAAAAGGAGGACTTCATTCAAAGACGATCATGTTGAGTGTATGGTGGGATATGGAAGGAATTGTCCATTATGAACTGTTAGACAACAATCAAACAATTACTGCTAATGTTTACTGTGAACTACTTCATCATTTGAAAGCAGCTTTGAACCCAAAGCGACCCTCCTTAGTCAACAGAAAGGGTGTCATCTTCCATCACGATAATGCTCATCCTCGCACAGTTCGACTCACCAAAAATTTCTTGAAAGAGCTTGGCTGGGAAATATTGCTTTATCCTCCATATTCTCTCAACCTTGCTCCTTCTGATTATCACTTGTTTCGGGGACTACAGAACCATTTTGATGGTCTTAGGTTGACATCAAGAGAAGAGGTTGAAAATGAGTTGGATTCATAGTTTGCTTCAAAACCTAAAGAATTTTACAAGCGTGGCATTTATAAGCTAGTTGACAGTTGGAATGAGGTTCTAGAAAGCAAAGGAGGTTATGTTAACAAATAAATATTTTCATAATCATGGGCTTTTTCATTTTTAAAATAGACCTTGAAATTGGACATTATTTTTGCACCAACCTTATACTTTCTGTCTCTATAAATTTGCTTACTTCAGACACCTTATATAAATGAAATCATATGGTCTTTGTATTTTTGTGATTGACTTATTTCACTTAACATAATGTCTTCAAAGTTTATCCATATTATGGCAAGTGACAGGATTTATTTTCCTTTAAAGACTGAATAATATGCTGTTATATATTATATAGGTCACATTTTGTTCATCCATTCATCTATCCATGGACATTTGGGTTGTTTCTACCTCTTGGTTTATTGTACATAGTGCTACTATGAACATGAGTGTGCAAATGTCTCTTTGAAATTCTGCTTTCAGGTCTTTTGGATATATACCCACATGTGGGACTGCCAGATCATATCGTAGTTTTATTTTTAATTATTTGAAGAACCACCATACTGTTTTCCACAGCAGTTGTACCATTTTACAACAACAAAGCACAATTTCTCCACATCCTCTCTAACATGTTATTTTCTTTCTTTCTTTTTTTTTTAACAGCCATCCTAATGGGTGTGGGGTGATATTTTATGCCTTTGACTTGCATTTTTTAAATGATTAGTGATGTTGAGCATCTTTTCATATGCCTATTAGCCATTTGTATATTTTCTCTGCAGAAATTTCTATTCAAGTCCTTTGCCAATTTTTAAATTTATTTGACTTTTTGTTGTTGAGTGGTAGCAGCTCTTTATGTATTTTGGACATTAACCTATGATCAGATATAAGGTTTGCAAATATTTTCTCCCATTCCATAGTTTGCCTTTCACTTTGTTTTTTGTCTTATTTGATGCATATATATTAGAAAATACTTAATGCAAAAAGAATAGGCAGCAGAGAAGAGATAGAGTGAAAAAGATGAGACATACACAATACAAAAAGTAACATGGCAAACATAAATCAAACTATATCTATAATAACATTAAATATGCATGTGTTAATTCAATCAAGGCAGAGATGGTCAGACTGTACTAAAGAAAAAAAACACAAGATCCAAATATAAACTATTTATGAGAGATATACTTTAGATTCAAAAATACAAATAGATTGAAAGTAAAAAGATAAGTAAAGATATACCATACAAACCACAGAAAACCTGGAGTGACTATACTAATATTAGACAAAATAGAATTTAAAACAAAAATTTTACTGGAGATTTTCAAAAGAACATGAAATAAAAAGTGACAAAAAGATAATTCAATAATAATAGAGGCTTCAATATCTGCATTCCAATAATTCATAGAACCAAGCCAAAAAAAAATCAATAATGAAATAGAAGGCTTGAACAACACTATAAACAAGATAAACCTAACAGACATATATAAAATACCCCACCAAATATTATTCTCAACTCCACATGAAACATTATCCAGAATGGATCATATGCTAGCTCATTAAAAAACCTCAATAGACTTCCGGCCAAGATGGAGGCCTAGACAGAGACACTGCATCTCCCTCCACAACTAAGAAGGAATACAACTACCTCAAAATTAGAGACAACCAGAAGTTCCAGAAAATCGAGTTGCATGGAAGTCCAACAAACAAAGATATAAAGAAGAAATACTCACCCAGACAGGTAGGAGGGGTGAAGCCGGGGTGGAGAGGACGCGGTGCGGTGACAGCAGCAGCAGCAGCAGCAGCAGCAGCAGCAGCAGCAGCAGCAGTGGCAGGCCAGCAGAAAGTGCAGTCATGCATTTTAAAAAGTGGGAGGGATACCTAGGGAGTGCTCCCAGCCCCAGACCAGACTGCCCAGCTCATAGTTCCAGAGCTGGGGAAAATAAAGCCTAATATCTTTTGACTGTGCAAACCAGTGGGGGTTGGGGTAGAAGAAGAAACTCCTGATCTCTCAGCAGAGTCCACTTGTTTAAAGGGCCCACATGGTCACATGGTCCTGGAACGTCTGCAGACCCACCCAATTTGGGAATGATGGCCAGGGCAACAGCCAGAGAGGTGCCAGTTCCATACGGAAGTGGGAGAAATGGCTGGAAAAGGGGCGAGTGTTGAGCAAGAGGCATTGTTCCCTCCCAGACCCCTCCCCCACATGGATCACACATACTGACGAATACTCAAGGCTCTGCCCCTTACAACATAACAGGTGTGACAACTCTACTTAAGACAGAGGCAAACAAACAAGGGAGCCTGTCAAGATAAAGAGACAGAGAAGTATGGCTCAAAAGAGGGAACGGATCAAGTTTCCTGGGAGAACTAAGTGACGAGGAGATAGCCAACCTAACACGTGTAGAGTTCAAAACACTGGTAATAAAGATGCTCACAGGCTTGACATATGCTTAAGTATGGCAAACGCATAAGGGAAAAAGTGAAGGCTATGCTAAATGAAGGAAACTGAGGTTCAAATAAATAATTTGGAACACAAGGAAGAAAAAAACAGTCAAACAGTACAGAATGAGGTAACAAGAATTGAAAAAATGAGGAGTGGCTTAGGAACCACTGGAACAACTTTATACATGCCAATATTCGAATCAGAAGGGTGCCAGAAGGAGAAGAGGAAGATCAAGAAATTGAAAATTTATGTGAAAAAATAATGAAGGAAAACTTCCCAAATTTTGCGAAGGAAAGACATAGAAGTCTAGGAAGCAAAGAGAGTCCCAAACAAGCTACACCCAAAGAGGACCACACCAAAGGTTTAAGATAAAGAGAGAATCTTAAAAGCAGCAAAAGAAAAGCAGAGAGTTACCTACCAAGGGGTGCCTATAAGACCATCAGCTGATTTCTCAAAAGAAACTTTGCAGGGAAGAAGGGACTGGCAAAAAGTATTCAATGTGATGAAAAGCAAGGACCTACAGCCAAGATTCCTCTATCCAGCAAAGCTATTATTTAGAATCGAAGGACTGATAAAGCGCTTCTCAGACAAGGTAAAGCTAAAGGAGCTCATCATCACCAAGCTATTATTATATGGAATGTTAAAGGGATTTATTTAAGAAACTGATAAAAACTATGAACATTAAAATGAGAACTCACAACTATCAATGACTGACTCTAAAAAAATAAAAAGAGAATCTAACTAAGCAAACCAGAATAGAACAGAATCATAGGTATGAGGCTCATTTGGAAGGTTATCAACTGGGAGGGGGAAGGGGGAGAAATGGGGAAATGGTGCAGGGATTAAGAAGCATAATTGTTTGGTACAAAATAGACAGAGGGAAGTTAAGAATAATATAGGAAAGGGTGAAGCCAAAGAACTTATATGCACGAGCCATGGACATGAACTACGGGGGATGGGACTGCAGGAGGGAAGGGGGTTACTGGGCGGAGTGGACCAAAAGAAAAAAGAAATGGGACTACTCTAACAACGTAATCAATAATATACTTAAAAAAACCCCAGAAAACAAACCCTAATACGTTTGCCCTTAGTGGTGTGACTCAGTTGGTAGGGCATTGTTCTGCAAAGCAAAAGATTGCCAGCTTGATTCCCAGTCAGGGCACGTGCCTGGTTTGTGTTTTGACCCTCAGATGGATCATATACAGAGAGAACCAATTGATGTTTCTCTGCTTCTCTTTCTCCTTCCCTTCCCCCTCTCTAAAAATAAATAAATGAAATATTTAAAAACCTCAACAAATCTAAAAGGATAGTAATACAAAGAATGTTGTGTTACAATGAAATGAAATTGGCGATTAATAGAAGAAAGGAATTTAGAAAACTCACAAATAGGTAGATGTGAAACAACATACTCCTAAGTAATCAACGTTAAAAGAAGAAAATACTTTGTGATGAATAAAAATGAAGACACTATATAAAAACTTATGGGATTCTGCTAAATTAGTGCTTAGAGGGAAATTCATAGCTATCAATGCTGGTATTAATAAAGAAGAAAAATCTAAAACAATTTTCCACCCTAAGGCTCTGGAAAAAGAAAATAAAAATGAACCTAAAAAAGCAGAATTAAGGAACTAATAAAGATTAGAGCCGAAATTAATTAAATCAAGAATAGGAAAAACAATGAAACCAAAAGCTGGTTCTTTGAAAAGGTCAACAAAAGTGACCATTTTAGTTAGACTGACCAAGAAAAAAGAAAGGAGACTCAAATTACTAGAGTGAGATATAACCAAGGAGATATTATGATTGACCTTACAGAAAGAAAAAGTATTATACTATGAACAATTAAATGCCAATAAATTAGACCACTTAGAATGAAATGGACACATTCTTAGAAAGATAAAAACTACTGAAACAGACTCAGGAAGAATAGAAACTCTAAATAGACAGACCTATAATAAGTAAAGAGATTGAATTAATAACGCAAAAAAACTATCCACAAAGAAAAGCCCAGGTAAGATACCTTCACTGATGAATTCTACCAAACATTAGAAGAAGAATAATACCAGCTTTTCAAAAATGCTTCCAAAATTTTTGATGCCAAAACCAGAAAAAGATATTACAAGAAAAGAAAACTAGAGACAATATCTCTTATGAACATGCGCTCAACAATCCGTAACAAAATACTACCTAACTTAATTTAGTAACATATAGAAAGAATTATGTACCATGCATGACCAACTAGAATTTATCCAGGAATGCAAGATGATTTAACACCTAAAAATCAATTATTATAACTCACCATATCAACAGAACAAAAAATAGACTTCCGGCCAAGATGGAGACCTAGACAGATATGCTGGGTCTCCCTCCACAACTAAGAAGGAATACAACTACCTCAAAACTAGAGACAACCAGAAGTTCCAGAAAATCGAGCTGCATGGAAGTTCAACAAACAAAGATATAAAAAAGAAATACTCATTCAGACAGGTAGGAGGGGTGAAGCCAGGATGGAGAGGACGGTGTGGTGGTGGCAGCAGCGGCGGCGGCAGTGGCAGTCACAAGCCAGCAGAAAGCGCAGTCACACATTTTACAAAGTCCGGAGGGACACCTGGGGAGCACTCCCAGCACCAGACCAAACGGCCCAGCTCACAGTTCCAGAGCTGGGGAAAATAAAGCCTCATTGCTTCTGACAGTGTAAACCAGTGAGGGTTGGGGTGGAGGAAGAAACTGCCGGTCTCTCAGTAGAGTCCGCTTGTTTAAAGGGCTCCCACTGTCCTAGAACTTCCACAGACCAACTCACTCTGGGAACAACAGCCAGGGCAACAGCCAGAGGGGCACCAGTCCCATACAGAAGTAGGAGAAGTGCCTAAAAAAGGGGTGAGTGCTGGGCAAGCAGCATTGTTCTCTCTCAGACACCTCCCCCACATACAGCGCCACAGCATGGTGAAAAGGGTCGCCCTATACTGATGAATACCTGAGACTCTGCCTTTTACAACGTCACAGGTACAAAAGCTCTACCTAAGACACAGAGGCAGACAAACACAGCAGCCTGTCAACATGAGGAGACAGAGAAGTATGGCCCAAAAGAGGGAATGGATCAAGGTTCCAGTGGGAGTACTAAGCGATGAGGAGATAGCCAACCTAACAGATGAGGAGAGAGACAACCTAACAGATACAGAGTTCAAAACACTGGTGATGGAGATGCTCACAGGCTTGACAGAGATGCTTGAGTACGGCAAATGCATAATAGAAGAAATGAAGGCTATGCTAAATGAAATGAAGAAAAATCCACACAAAACCAATGGTGAAGGGAAGGAAACCAGGGTTCAGATCAATGATTTGGAACATAAGGACGAAATAAAGAGTCAACCAGTACAGAATGAGGAAACAAGAATTGAAAAAAATGAGAAGAGGCTTAGGAACCTTTGGGACAACTTTAAATGTGCCAACATCCGAATCATAGGGGTGCCAGAAGGAGAAGAGGAAGAGAAAGAAATTGAAAACTTATGTGAAAAAATAATGAAGGAAAACTTCCCAAAATTGATGAAGGGAATAGACATAGAAGTCCAGGACGCACAGTGAGTCCCAAACAACCAAACAAGCTAGACCCAAAGAGGACCACACCAAGACACATCATAATTAAAATGCCAAAGGTGAAAGATAAAGAGAGAATCTTAAAAGAAGCCAGAGAAAAACAGAGAGTTACCTACAAAGGGGTGCCTATAAGACCATCAGCTGATTTCTCAAAAGAAACTTTGCAGGAAAGAGGGACTGGCAAGAAATATTCAATGTGATGAAAAGCAAGGACCTACAACCAAGATTCCTCTATCCAGCAAAGCTATCATCTAGAATGGAAGGTCAGATAAAGTACTTCCCAGACAAGGTAAAGCTAAAGGCGTTCATCATCACCAAGTCATTATTATATGAAATGTTAAAGGGATTTATTTAAGAAAAAGAAGATCAAGACTATGAACATTAAAATGAGAACAAACTCACAACTATCAACAACTGAATCTAGAAAATAAAAACAAAATCAAACTAAGCAAATCAGAACAGGAAGAGAATCATAGGTATGGGGCTCATTGAAATGTTATCAGCTGGGAGGGGGAAGGGGGGGAAATGGGGAAATGGTGCAGGAACTAAGAAGCATAATTGGTAGGTACAAAATAGACAGAGGGAAGTTAAGAATAATATAGGAAAGGGTGAAGCCAAACAACTTACAGTAGTCCCTCTCTATATCGCGGTTCACTTATCGCAGCCTAACTGTATTGCGGGATTTTAAAAAATAATATTTAATTATTTATTGCAGATTTTTGCTATATTGCGGGATTTTGCGGTACTGTATACATATGTTATTAAAGTTACATAGGTTTAAGGGTGTGGAATATGTTTAAGAACGTAAGTAGTGTTTATAAAAGTGTGGTAAAAGTTAATAAGGGAGTGGGAAAGGTTAATAAGGGACTGGGAACAGTTTATACGTGTGTGGGAAGGGTTTATAAAGCCTTAATATATATATATAAATACTAAAATAGGCCCTGGCTGCTGTGGCTCAGTGGATTGAGTGTCAGCCTGCGAGCCAAGTGTCGCTGGTTCGATTCCCAGTCAGGGCACATGACTAGGTTGCACGTCAGGTCCCCAGTTGGGGGTGCAAGTGAGAGGCAACCACACAGTGATGTTTCTCTCCCTCTCTTTCTCCTTTCCGCTCTCTCTAAAAATAAACAAATAAACAAACAAATAAATTATTTTAAAAAATATAAATACTAAAATGTAAGGTTCCTACTTCGCGGATTTTCACCTATTGCGGGGGTGTCTAGAACATAATACCCACGATAAGTGAGGGAATATTGCATATGCATGACCCATGGACATGAACTAAGGGGGGGTGGGATTGCTGAAGGGAAGGGGGGTACAGGGTGGAGGGGAGCAAAGCGAAAAAAATTGGGACTACTGTAACAGCATAATCAATAATATATACTTCAAAAAAAATCTGATAACTGGTTGCTTTCACAGGCAGTTTCTGTGTTCTGTTTTTTTCCCCTTCTTGTATTATGGGTCATTCATTCTTATTGCTTTATGTCTTGTAATTATATTTTGTTGGAAACTGGGTATTTTAGATAATATATGGTAACAAACTGGGTACTATCACCTTCACAGGCATGTTATTGTCATTTGCTTGTTTAGTGACTGGCTGGATTATTTCAATGAAGTCCCTCCACACTTTCCAATGTGAAGCCCCTGAGGATGCAGTTTTGAGTATGCCCACAATCAGCCTGTGATGACAGTAGTTTCAGCAAGGCTCTCTTTGCCTTTTTCTCTAAAACACCCACCGACGTGTTAGGCTCCTCAAATTTCTGGCTGATTGCTGTATTGTTTTTTTTATCAATGCCCCAGGGCATTAATTGCTTTATAGTGGAAACCAATAAAATTTAAGTTTTTTTCTAGAGGCAGTATCTGAGGTCAGTGTTTAAGATTGGTCCTGACTGGAGAAGGCTTCTTCACAGCTGTCTTTTTTCCTGTTTCTAACAAATTATCCAGCTTCCAGTTTAGCCTCTATCTCTGATGAATGTATTAATCTCCCTCCAAATGTCTTTCCTCACTGCTTTCACTGTTTTTCAGAGTCCTGAAGCTTGAATCTCTCCACACTGGGCTGCAAATAAAGTCAGTTCCTTTAGGGAGGAGTTTGGAGTTCTCTATTTATGGCCTCATTGTCCGCCCTGGGGGAAATCTAGGAGCCAAGGTTCTGGTGCTGGGGGTGGGGACAACGATGTGCTTCTCTGTCTCTGTGTCACCTCCACTCTGAGTGCTTAGTGGTGGGGACGCAGCAGCCCCAGGTCTCCTTGGCTTGACTCTCCTGGTTGGAACTCCCTGGGCATGAGCTGGGGCAAGAGGAAACTGTAGGCTCAGTATATCCAGCCATCCATACTCAAGGCAGAGCCTCACTTCCACCAGTTGCGGGGGTGGGGTGGGTGGGGTGGGTGGTGGTGGTGGGGCTCAGCAGCGAAAGTCTTACCTCTTAGCTGCCCTCACCTAGGACTTAATCTTAGCAACTGGTAGTTAGCTAGGAGCAGGATGAGATTATCGCAGGAAGATAATCTTCTGTCCTGTGTTCTTGTCTGTGCAAGTTTGAGCTGGGGGAACGGGGAGAGCAGGTGAGTCTTGGTTCAAATACCATGGACTCTTGTAGTTCTTATTGAGATTTAGTAGATTTTCTTAAAAAAAATATGTCTCCATTTGGTTTACTAGGTCAATTTCCAAATAATTTAAATAGTTGTTTAAAAATTTTTTCATCAGTTTTTCTGGGAAATGGGTCTATTGAACATCTTGTAGGGGTTCAGAACAGGACTCCCCAAAATGTGCCAATTTGGTATGTGAATTCTTTTGAGTTGAAGGCAGTAGGGATCTTGTGGGTTTATGAGAAACTTTCACCTCTCCTTTAAAGAATTTAAATTAGGGGTCTTGCCCATAAGAAAAGCATCACTAGCAATAACTTTTTATGACTTATTTATAGGGCAGAACAAACTACAAATTATTGAATATCTGTTCTTATTGTTCTGCAATGACTTTCCTCCCCTATAAAGCCACAGGTGCCTTACCTCATCCTTAGCTCAGGATGTCATATATACCCCATTTTCCCTTTCTGTGTCTGAACCTCATGTATCTGGGGTTTTCATATATACATATGTAATTAAATTTGGTCATTTTCTCAATTTGTCTCATGTTGATTTGATTATTAGACCAGCAGAAAGAATCTAGGAGGATAGAGAAAGTTTCTTCCTCTCCCAAATCTCATGCTGGTAGAAGAACATCCTTGAATGTTTTCTTTTGACAAGTGGTAACTGCAGATAAACAAGAGAAGGCAGGTCATGTAGCATTAGCTGCTCAGTGTTTAGTGGCCTATTTAATGGCCTGATGCCATGGCAAGTTTGGGAAGACGGTGATGGGTAATTGTGTTTATAATTCTAAATGCTTCCCACATACTGACTCTGAATTCACTTTTACAAATGTGGAGGCCGAGGTATGGAGAAATTAAATGACGTGTCTAAGGTCCCACAGCATTGGCAGATCTGGGCTCTATCCCTCCACGCAGTGTTGTTTTTCTCCAAGGAATGAGGTTTGGATTCCCTTGTAACTTGGGGTAAATGTCCATCATTGTAAGTAACTTGGGCACCTGTCCCCTGAGGGACTTCCAGGGTAGAGGATTCTCGACTCACCAGTCTGGAACTACCCATTGGGAAGAGAAAGGCTCAGGAAGCCCAGCCATTGTAATTGTGCAGAAACCTTATTTTTAAAATCTGCTCTTTTATTTTTTTTCCCCTGTGGCTCAAACTGGCCTCACTCAGCACCCAGACTCAACCAACTCCCTTTCCCTTGCTTAATCATTCAGCCCTCCGGACAATGAGATTCTGGTTAACATCCAGTAGTCTTAGGAGCAAGGTCCTGAGTGTATTAACTACAGAGACAGAGTTTTCAATCAAACTAAAGGCAATACCTTGGCCTCAGCTGTGTTTTAGCTCTGGAGCCAGGAGAGTGGAAGAAATCCTTGTGAAGTTGGACAGTACAACTCGATGGCTGACATCAGGATCAGATGTGCTGACCAGTCTGTAGAGACCACAACCCTAACTCCTTCAGTCACCACAATTAATGCTTTTTCCCTATATAATCCATCCCCTGGAAGCCATCAGGGAATTGTGACCCAGGCATGACAGCATCTCCTTAATAAAACCTTTCTTTCTCTCTCTCTCTTTCTTTCTTTCTTATTTTTTTCTTTTTTTTTAGAGAGAAGGAAAGGGAGGGAGAAAGAGAGGGAGAGAAACAGCTATGTGAGAGAGAAACAGTGATTGGTTGCCTCTTGTATGTGTCCTGACTGGGAACTGAACCCAAAACCTAAGCATGTGCCCTGACAGAGAATTAAACCAGTGGCCTTTCATTTTGGGGGATGATGCCCAACCAATTGAGCCACATCAGTCAGGGCTTTATTATTTATTTTATTTTTTATTCAATTTTGATAGATATGTATTTATTGCATTTTATTATTCATATTTTTAATCTTCTTAAAGACCCTTTAACATTTCATATAATACTGTTTTGGTGGTGATGAACTTCTTTAGTTTTTTCTCATCTGGGAAGCCCTTTATCTGTCCTTCAATTTTAAATGATAGCTTTGCTGGACAGAGTAATCTTCGTTGTAGTTCCTTGCTTTTCATCACTTTGAATATTTCTTGCTAATCTCTTTTAGCCTGCAAAGTTTCTTTTGATAAATCAGCCGACAGTCTTATGGGAGCTTCCTTGTAGGTAACTAACTTCTTTTCTCTTGCTGCTTTTAAGATTCTCTTTTTGTATTTAACCTTTGGCATTTAAATTATGATTTGTCTTGGTGTGGATCTCTTTGGGTTCATCTTGTTTGGGACTCTCTGTGCTTCCTGGACTTGAATGTCTATTTCCTTCATCAAGTTAGAAAAGTTTTCTTTCATTATACTTTCAAATAGAATTTCATTTCTTGCTTTCTCTCTTCTCCTTCTGGTAACCCCATGATGTAAGTGTTGGTATGCTTGAAGGTGTCCCAGAGGCTCCTTACACTATCCTCAGTTTTTTAAATTATTTTTTCTTCCTGCTGTTCTGATTGGTTGTTTTTGCTTCCTTATATTCTCAATGACTGATCTGATTATCCTCTTCATCCACTCTACTGTTGTTTCCCCGTAATTTGTTCTTTATTTCAATTAGTATATTCTTCATCTCTGACTGGATCTTTTTTATGCTGTTGAGGTTCTCATTAAGTTCACTGAGCATCCTTATAAACACTGTTTTGAACTCTGAATCTAGTAGATTGCTTATCTCCATTTTGTTTAGTTCTTTTTCTGGAGTTTTGTTCTGCTCTTTCATTTGGGGCACGTTTCTTTGTCTCATTTTGGCAGCCTCCCTGTGTTTATTTCTATATATTAGGTAGAGCTGCTATGTCTCCCAGGCTTGGTAGATTTGCATGATGTAGTAGGTGTCCTGTAGGGTCCAGTGGCACAGCTTCTCCTATAACCATGCTGGGTACTCAAGGTGTGCCTGCCATGTGGGCTGTGTATACCCCCCTGTTGTAGTAGTCTTGATTGCTTTTGGTACATCCAAGGTCAGCCACTGCCTGTGTTCTGTCTAGGGTCACACAGCATAAGCTACAAAGTGATCTGCAGATGGCGACTACTTGTGCTGGGCTTACAGGTGCCCAGGCAAGGTCAAGCTGTGAACTAAGATCGTCTGCTGCTAGTGCTGGACCTGGAGGAATTTAGTGAGAGGTATGAGGCTCACTGAGGCCAGATGCTGCTTGTTTGAGAGAATTTAGGAAAGTCTGAAGCCAGGGCTTTATTATATTTTTAATTTAGTTTTTATTTTATTGATGAGAGAGAGAGAGTGAGTGAGTGAGAGAGAGAGAGAAAGGGAGTGTAACAGAGCAGGGCAGATCCCCAAAGTACCCACAGCCCATGGTTTGGGGGATGGGGGAAAGAAATAATACAGTTTTTAAGGTACCTTGCATATCTACGGCAGGCTGGTAGCTAGGGCCAGTAAAAGGGCAGATGATACTGTTTAAGATACTTTGCATATCAATGGCAAGGGGATAGCCAAGCCTTTCCTAAAGGAAAGAGTCATAAGGAAGGGGGCCATGCTGTTTGAAAGGATGTAGAAGGGCACTGTCTGCAATGAGAAGAAGCATGACAGAAGGAGCATGGTAGAGGAGCATGATGGATCAGCAGTCATGTGAGAAGAAGCAGCTATACAGTTAGTAGTCAGGATTTTGTCATGCGGCCTGGGCTAGTAAGAAAGCAGGCATGCTCCTGCTTTACTTGTGCCTGCTCCAGCTGACTCCGAAGCCACCAAGGACTCTCTGCCTTGCAGCCCTGGATTCTATCTGGATTCTTGGAACTCGGGACATAAGGAGAGGACATTCTCTTAGGACTTGTGCTTTTGCTGGACTTCACCATGATCCAGTGTAACATGGCACATGCTTTTCTGGACCATTATATGGAGGCTGATGACATCATACCCCAGCTCCTGAAGGAGAGAGCTGACAGATAGGGAACGGGGAATTATTGGGTTTGGGATTGGCTTATAGCTTTTGGGGAGCAAGGGAAGTGCTGGATCTTGTGGGAGAACAGGGCTCTGAGCAGGATTGCTCCCAGCCACCCCCCACCCCAAGCTGGAAAATTATAAATAAAGACCTGTTTTTCTCAACACTAATTATTAGATCATATGCCAAAGTGTCACGTGAATGAGCCCCCCTTTGCCCAGTAACAGAAGGGAGAGAGAAAGAAAGAAGCATCAATTTATTGTTCCACTTATTTATGCATTCATTGGTTGATTTTTGTATGTGCCCTGACCAAGGATTGAAACTGCAACCCTGGGATGATACTCTAATCAGCTGAGCTACCTGGCCAGGGCCTTACTTTCTTGGCTGCAGACTCCAGTTTGTGCCTCACTGGGCTTTGATGTGCTCAGGCAAACAGACCCCTTTAGTCTGGTAATACAATCTCACTGGTGGATTGAGCGTCGGCCTGCGAGCTAAGTGTCGCTGGTTTGATCTTCCAGTCAGGGCACATCAGAGAAGGAAAACTCTGACTCCAAAAAACCTCCGCTGCCTTGCGGCATACCTCTTCAGGGGAAAGGCTAAGGGAGTAAACCCCGACAGAAAATCCGGAGCCGGAGTCCCTAAGGCGGTTTGACGTTGTAGTCAACACCAGCAACTCCTGCGGCGCACCTGAAGCCAAGCTGTATTGACTCCGTCTTTCCCTTGGACCCTTCAGCTGCGAAGAGAGGGGGGGTCTGCTGCATGGGCAACAGCAGACCCTCCATATCACCCTGCCCAGGCTCTGTAGCTTCAGCTTCACTGGAGAGGACACTCCAGCGTCATCGCAAGATGTCGATTCAACACGGGAGGAGACAGATACCGTGTCACTCCCGAGTCGGACTGCACAGCCATTCTCGGCGGTGCAGATAGACTCTTAAGAAGCTACACCATCGTCTCTCGAGACGGACGGCTGCCAACGACAATCTCACTCTGGGGAGCCATGGTTCTCAGGGACCTAACTCATGCTCCAGTCAATCAAGTCCTCACACCCACTATTCTTTTTTTTTTTTTTTTAAATTGAATATAATTTACATGCAATGAAGTGCTAGCTGGGTGAGTTTTGACAATGTCTGTACCAAGTGACCACTATTACTAACAGAGCATTTGTGCTGGAGCTTGAACTAGAGTAGAAAATTTTTGCAAAAACCCCCAAGGTGACAGTTGCCCCCAATCAGGTACAGAATGTTAGTTGCATGTATCGGGCAAACTCCCATAGTAACAGTTGCCCCCAAACAAGTGAAGAATGTTAGCTTTGCGGTTGCACGCATTAGCCAAGCATAGATACCCTTAGCCCCACTCCAGCTTCACAACGGTTGTGTTGTGCTACTACCCCAGCTAGCAACCCAGGATATAGGTTTATACTATGTAAGCAGCTTTGTACTGAGGCTCTGGGCTACTCACTTGAATCCCTGTGTGGAGTGAGAGTGGGTAGTCGCTGGCCAGCTAATAAAGACTCTTTACATTCTAATTTGGTTGTCTCTGGTTCTTGCACTTGGTCCACAACACATTCTAGCCTAGAGCACTTCTTCTGTGTCCTTTTGTGGTCAGTAACCAACCTTTAGTGAGAAACTTCTCCCAGAAGCAGAACTTGGGCCCACCTTCTTCTCCAGCAACACCCCTCAGGGCACACAGCCTGATGAAGTTCTCAGGCTTCTTTAGAGTTCACCAACTGGCCTATGGTGGGCCCTCCATATGACTGGAGCTCAAGCCTATGGCCTGGGGCATAACCCAGGGTCCAAGACAGGGCGGGTTTCATCCTGATGCTGCTGCTTGGTAGAAATCGATCTTGGCAGTATTTGTCTCTTTGGCTTCCTTATCTGACACACAGGACCAACGATGTTTTCCTTGAAAGACTTCTGCGATGCCTGTTGAGATAACTTGCCAGTGTGCCTAGCATGGTATAAGCTATGCTGTGAGGGTCAGGCATTACCTAGAGGTGCTTGGGAGCCAGAGAAGTTTAGGCAAAAGATGAGGTGATTAGAATTGCTGTTGTCCATAGTTAATAACAATTCTCCTCTGCAGGCTGTGCCCAGATAGAAGTTGAAGCCATCAATTTGCCTTCCTGCAGACTTGGCCCCTGTTCCAGCAGTTGGGCACCTGCCCTTTACCCCTACCCCTGGAACCCTGAACTGGAGGTGGGCTCCTGTCCTGAGGCACAAGACTCACCCCACATGCCTGCCTTACGTGTGTGCCTTAAAGTCTGTGATCCTTCCTAGTGTCCTCCTGAGCACCAGGGTCTCCTGTCTCCTCAGTGTCATTGTTAAATGCCCCTCCTCCATTGCCCACATCATTCCTACTCAAGAAAATACTTTGGACCTTGGCCTAGTGTCTCAGTTTGTTAGATCATCATCCTTTACGCCAAAAGGTTGCAGGTTTGATCCTCAGTCTGGGTTCATATGGGAGGCAACTGATGGATGTTCTCTCTCTCTCTTTCTCCCTCTCTAAAATCAATAAACATATCTTCAGATGAGGATTAAAAAAAAGAAGATACTTTGGTTAGGAGTGGAGATGATGTGCCCCTAAAAATCAGAGTCCCCAGGCAGTGGCTCTCTCTTCAGCTCAACCTAGGTATTGCAGACTGGGTGCTGGGGCAGAGGCCAAAGATGAGAAGGGGTGTGGACCTGAGGCCAGCGGGACCCCAGGTGAAAGGGCAGGGTGGGAATGTGGACTGGTCCAGGGATTTAAGGCTCAATTAGCTGCTTTGAAGGTGGACCCAAAGCAGTCCAATGTTGTATGGGGGGCGGGGTGTATACCATCCATTTTTGAGGATGAAGACATTATTTACAATCAAAATATTTTATGGAGATCACATGATAAATTTTGTACTTTAGTTATATTAAGACAATTAATATATACTGTAATAATAAATAGTATGTAAAATTAAATAAAATATTATTATATAAAATATAATTCTTATTAGACTATTAATAATTAAGAAAGTTATCATGTCCAATAACACTTTTAAATGAATTTATATTTTATTCACAACTGCACGTACATATCTTTAAATAATGTTTCTTGTTGTCTATCCTTTGGAAAAAACTCTTTGCCTTGGTGCTGGCTGCCCTCATGTCCTTGAGACCAGCCAAATCTCACTTGACCAGGGAGGAGTCCACCCACATGCCTAGCCTGAGGGCTAGGTCACAGTGATGTGCCCTGTGGCCAGGTCTGGTTTGGGCAGACTTACTTGGATTCCCTGCTTGTCCTTCACAGATGTGCTTAGATGTGTGGCACTTTTTCTTTTCTCTGTTAAAAGTTGTGGATTATTTTTTACATTTGGATGTGGCTATCAATTCCAAAGGTGCTTCCTGTCTCCAGCTGGCTTGAATGATCTCCTGTGATGACTTTATTACTGATTCTCTAGGAACCCTACTCAAGGTCAATGGTACAAGTGCTGCCATCTACTGGAGGAAAATTAGCTATTTCATCACAACTATTGAATGCATAAAAAGAAATTTTATGACAAACCTCCAAGCTCCCGACCTCTTATTTCCCTCATATCAACTGGTATTATTATGTGTCAACTTTTTGTAAAAAAAAATTAGGTAACAATAGAAAATTTTTCTTTATTTTCTAGTTAATAGCTAATAAAAATGTGTAATATTTATCTAGGGCTTCCTATGTGCTAAGTACTTTACATACATGATCTCCTTTATTCTCATAAAAATCTTATGAGCTAAATATAATTATCCCTATTTTACATATAATAAAGATGAGATTCAGAAAGACTAAATAATTGCCTACTTCCATAGTTCACATTATTAAACAATAGGCTGTCTTGACTCACCTTTAACTTGACATCAGATTATTACATCCCATTATTCAAATAAAGTAGCACACTTTTTAAAAAAGGCACACAAATTCTGAAAATGTTTCAAGTGTATTCCATGATTAAGTAGACAAGTAAATATATTATGGATAGTGAAAACCATATTTTCACTGTTGAAATTGGAGTAACAAACATGGAAAGGGAGAGATTAGAAAGTGCCCTGTATGCTGAATTGGAATCAGAAGAGTTGATATGAATTCATGGTTTTGTAATCATAGGTGGTTAGATATAGAAATAAAAATAGATGTGTATGTGTGTGTGCCTATAAACATATTTTCGAGCTTTGTCCTCTGAGAAGGACTAGAAAAAATGACACTCCAGTAGCTATGAGCATACTAGCTCCTAGATCTTGATAATTCTATTCTTATATAAGATGTTGACACTTGGGAAAGCTAGGTGAAGTGTATACAGGAATTTTTTTGTACTATTTTTGCAATGTGTTTAAAGTCTAAGTTATTTCAAAATTAAAAATTAAAAACAAACTTGTTACCAAATATATAAGGCTTAAAAATACCTTTAAAAAGGCATAACAAAGTATATCAGGATTTTGAGTGCCAAAAGCTTAAGATCACCCTGAGCCAGAGCCCACACTCTCTACCTGTCACATGAAAACCTGTCTGACTTCTACATGTATCAAAACACAAAGTAGAAGAAGGGAAGTATTTGGGCAAATATTAAGCAACACACATGTAAATGTTCACGAGATGTTTTCTCTGAGTTGCAGAACACACATCTGACTGACCAAACCGTGCATTCCAGTTCTGGAATGTTCTGACTCCCATTCCTGGCTTCTGTTTCTACACAGACATCCCCTGAAGCTGCATCCAGTGTGACCCTGAGGATCACAGGGCTTACACTTCCTGCCTTCACAATGCTGGCCCTTGGTGATAGGCTTGAGACTAAAGGAAGCGTGCTTAAAATAATGATGATGATGATGATGATAATGACAGCTAAGTGATCACATGCCAGGCAGCTTTCCAAATGCTTTCATGCTTAAACTGACCTTGGAGGAAGGGTGTATTACTCTGAGTGGCTTGACTAGGGTCTTTCTATGGCACATGCAGAGCTAGTGATTGGTGGAGTCATGACCTGACCCTAGGCAGACCCCCTCAGAGTCCACAGGCTGGTGAATGAGAAAGTGCAGGGGATGGGGGGCTGAACTGTGGGACGCGGAATGCGGAACGCAAGGTTCACTGAGGTTAGCCCAAACCCTTTCTGGGTTTGGTATAAATCCTTCTCACTGAGTCTCAGGTCAGGGCCTCTGGGAGGTCATCCTGGACCCAGGTCTCCTTTTCCAGGGCTGTAGATGTAACTGAAAGGGGCTGGGGTGTAAACTCCTCATGATACTAACATTTTTCTTATTAGCTATTGAGCAGTTTTTCCTGTTAAGTGCCACAACTGGGACACTTGGGGGCCTTGATTCATGGAGGTTCCTGATACTTCTCCTTTGGGGCAAACTCACCTCTGATACCCAGAGTGTCTGAGACTATTTCTGTTGCTGGAGGGTGGGGGGTGGGGAGACAGTGCTGACTCCTGAATGGGACAAGCTCCCATTGTGGGCAAGTATAGAGTTAAAGTCTAAATAGGAACAAAAGTGAACAGCGACACACCCTTCAGTTTTCTTCCCACCTCCTCTTTCTTTTGAGATGACAAGAAGCAAGGGACAGGACCAGGAGTTCTGCCTGACCTCGCTGTGTAACCTTGTTCAGGGCTCTGTCCTCACTGGGATTTGGGGAACTCAGCAATGAATGAGGGGGTGGGATCTGATGATTTCTAGGGTCTTTTCTGACTTCCGTATTTTGTGGCGCCAGGAGCTCGTGACAGGGCAGAAGGAAGCCAGGCCTGTTCCGGTTGAACTTGAAGGTGTTTGGTCTTGATTCCCTTGGAAGAGCTTGGCTGAGGTGTTAGGGAGGGGGTGTTACCACTCTGGCTGCACACAATTGGGGCTGAGGTGACTCAGAAGTGAACACGCCATGTATTAAAATAAGAGTTGCAATTTCTGAGAAGGGAAGTCCAGAAGCTGGCCAGGATGGGATTTGCCATTGATAAGGGGCTCAGCATTGTTCTAGCTCTCCCCTGAGGCCCACACCACATCCTAGAAGAGGAGAAGCCAGGTCCCTGGGCCCTACCAGGGCTGGGACAAAGTAGAGGCAGAGCTGAGGATGTGGCGCTGAGGGCTGTCAGAGACCTGCACCAGGGGGAGGTAGGACAGTGTAGTGGTTAAGAGTGCAGCTTGGAGTCAAGGCCACTTTGCTCTGTGTAGTTGAGTGCCCTGGCCTGTCACTTGATTCTACTTTGGCACCACAGCAGGGTGGAATAGGGGTAATCAAAGTGAACCCTGAAGGCTTAATAGGATCGAGCCCAGCAATTCTGGGCAGCCCCCACCCCCACCCCGAAACGTCTGGGCAAGAGTCAGTGAGTGTAGCATAGGGGTGTGGGGAGCTCTCCAGTTTAAGACTCTTCAGTCTTGAAAGACAAAGGCTGACAGGAATGTGAGGAAACCACTATTTACTTTGTTTTCAAAAGTGTTCCACAGAGATGTTATAGAATGTTCCTAGGCAGAGGGCAGTGGGGGAGGTAGAGCCCAAGCAATGGGAACAGCAGGTGTGGATGAGGACCCTGGGCTCTGCAGAAGCCAGGGTGAAGCCAGGGTGCATGAAGAGGCCAGCTCCCCTCAAACTCCAGGAAACAGACCCAGGGTGAGGTGGGTGCCAGCCCTCTTTAGAGCTGAAAAGGAGCCAGAAAAGAAGGGTCTCTGGAGATTCTGTGAGAGCAGGAAAGGCTTGGATTTAGGTTCCAAGAAGGTGCCTATGGGGACAGTGGACATTAGTGATTCTCCCTGGGGTTGGTTGGTGACAAGTGACAGAAACCTGCTATTTCTGGCTTAGCTCAAGAGGAAATTAGGGCTAGGATCTCACAGAACCTGAGTGTACCCACCTTGGCAGGAAAATATTGGGGTCTGTATTGCTGTCACCTCTCCTCAGTAGGCTATCTGGTCAGCTGTCATTGTAGTTTGTCTGCAGACCTGGTCTCCCAGTTTGACCACTGTTGCTCGTGGCCTCTAGTGACCTTGCCCCACATGGCAGCCACAGGTCCTGAGAGTCATCACCTTCTAGATGCAGTAGAGGAAGTCAGCTTGCCAGAGACCCTGTGGCTGAGCCCCCTGTCCAATGGGCTGACCAGGAGAGGTGGGCCAACGGAAATAGCATGGGAGCCCTCCATTTCTGCATGCCAAAGAGGTAAACTACAGAAACCAAGGAGTTCTGTGCCAGGAGGTCGGGAGAACCAGAGGTGCAGGATGAGGGTCAAGGGAACCCCTAAGCCATGGCTCCAGGTGAGGAGAAACCGGGGAGTGAGCTGGACAGTTTAATCATAGATGAAGAAGAGTTTCAACTTTTATGTTAGAATTGCCCATGAAGAGAACGTATCATCTGATTGCCACTGATACGGCAAAAAGTTGATTTCTCTAAAAGGCCATTTTTGCTGAAGATAACCTTAGAGGGAAATAGAGAAGTTTAAGAGTGACAGACTTTTCATACCCAGTAGAGAAATTTCCTATCTAGAAAGAAACCAGAGGGGAAAGATCAAGAAGTGTGTGTGTGTGTGTGTGTGTGTGTACATGCGCTCGCATGTGCAAACCTGGGCCCCACCACAGACCCATGAAATCAGACTCTCTGGAGTGAGACATGAACTCCCCAGGTGATTCCCATGTGCATCCAGGGATGAGGATCACTGGTCTCAGGACAGACATCAGGTCATATCCTTTTTCTTCATGACAAGCATTCAGCTATTTGGAGATTGCTGATGGAAGTCAACGTGGCAGGACCTTGGCTCTGGGAACTTGCACCTAAGAGCCTCTCGGTGCAGAGGGTGCTCTTCCTGCACATGTTTTTGTCAGTGAAGTTCTGGATTCATTTCCACCAGGTGTCCAGGTAGCCAGCAGGCGTTCACCAAGTTGCAGAGGCTGTCAGAATATCCTGCCCACCAGAAGCATGTAACAGTGTTGAAAGATGGAGGCAGTGCTCACAGATGCACAACACTTGTAGGGTGGCTGACTATGCTGGTTCTTGGAATTTTCCAAGTTTTAACATTGAAAGTCTTGCATCCCAGGAACCCTCTCAGCCTTGAACAAACTGGGGCAGTTGTTCACACTACACAGCGGCTTACCGAGGTGGAGCATATGTGGGGAGATATGTTAAGTCAGGGGTCAGAAGAGCCCAGGGGGCCGCTTACAGCACCCACCCAAGCCCCCTACCCGTGGCCTTCGAGAGACGTCTCTTATCAGGGTGTTCTAAGTCCTGCCAGGCTCTGCCCTTTCTTGAAGAATGTTGACTTTTCTCACACCCACACATACACATACACAAGCAAAAAAAAAAAGAAAGAAAAAAAGGAAGGCAGGTATTGTTTAAAGTTAAAGCAGGTTATATTCTAGGAAAAGGTGGTATAAGTCAAAAAGATAAAAATTGGATCCATTTTCCCATAGAAACAATACCACTATGAGAAACACTGAGCAAGGGAAACAGTTCTATAAAAAGTTCTATCCTTGCCATGAAAAATTTCTCTAAACTCCAATTTTATAAACTTCTCTAATTTTTTCTCTGAAGCAATGAAGAGAAAAATGGTCTCTCAGACAAATTCGACCCCAAATATAATTAACTGAACATAAAACATTTGTACTCCAGACAGTGTAAGATCCCTGAAAGTGTATACACATCAAAGAAAAACAAAAACAAAAAACCAAATCAGCAAGTAGTTACATGTAATGTTATTTTATTTGCTAAAAAGATTCCCTATTGATGGTGAAGGGATCAGTCAAACAACATATATGCATAACCCATTGACACAGACAACACTGTGGTGATGGTCAGAGGGAGGGGGGCTGGGGGCTGGGTAAAGGTGGGGGAAAGGGGGAAAATGGGGACATCTGTAATACTGTCAACAATAAAAAGAAAAAGAAAAAAGATTTCCTGTTGAGGGTTCACACAGAGTGGTTAGAGCCATGATTCTCTGCCGTGGCTGCGTGTTGGAACCACCAGGGAGCTGTAAAACCTACTGATGCCTGGGTCCCACCTTAGAGACTCTGATGAACTCAGGTTTGGATGCTGTTGAGTGACAGCTTCTCCTTGGGCCAAGAGCCAGAGAAGTTTGCTGAGAGAGAGGGGAAGTCTGCCTGAGGTCTGCGGTTAAGGCCTAGGGTCTTGAGCTCTGGAATATTTGAGACAGATACTCATTGAAAAATGAAACCTTAGTAGTCACTGAAGTCGGTCTTCTCATTTTGCAAATGGAGAAGCAGATCTAGAGAGATGAAGGGATGTATTCAAGTCCCTTACCATTTAGAAGCAAAATGACAACTTAGGCATTTTGATTCCTCATCCTGTACTCTTTTTGGTGGTTTTAAAATATGCCCACCAATTCCTTGATACTCTTTAAAAAGTAAAGCTTAATTCCCTTCCCCTTGAGTGTGGGCTGACTTAGTGACTCATTTCTAATTAATAGAATATGGGGGAACTGATGGTTTGTGACTTCTGAGACTAGACCATAAATGCTCTTGTTCTTCCACACCCCCAAAGCATATGAGATAAAATCTGTCTTCCTTAATTTGATCCTCTGTAATTAAGAATGGATGTTATCCCTGACTGGTGTGGCTCAGTTGGTTGGGCGTTGTCCTGCAAAGCAAAAGGTCACCAGTTTGATTCCTGGTCAGGGCACATGCCTGGGCTGTGGGTTTGATCCCTGGGTGGGGCGCATGCAGGAGATGGCCAATCATGTTTCTTTCTCACATCAATGTTTGTCTCCCTCTCTCCCCCAACCTCTAAAAATAAAATTAATAAAATCTTAAGAAAAAAGGATGTTAATTTATTTCAATCTTGGCATACTCTAGAAAGAGCTGTCATGCACATGAGTGGAGTAGGCAAGTTTACAATAGATATGTTTTAACTTCTGAAGAGAAAAAGTTGATTTAATAGTTCTTAAAAGCACTTCTTTGAAGCACTTCCACTAGCCCAACAGAATCAGAAAAGATGCCCTTCCTTCCTTAAGACACCTGACTGTCACCTGCCAGAGAACTCTGATAATGTTCAAGTTCACAAGCAGTGCCATGTGAAGGTGGCCCCTACGGTTGTGCAGTGCACTTGTGGGGCCTACATGCCTAGAACTTTGGCATGCTAGCAAATTATGGGTTGTTCAGGTTCTGAAGGTTGTCTAATCCAGAACATTCTACCACCTTTTACTTGGACCTACTTAATGTCCTTTATTTATTTATTATTTTTTTAAAACATGGCTTTAAAAAATATTGCATTTATTTATTTTTAGAGAGAGGGGAAGAGAGGGGAAAAGAGAGGGAGAGAAACATCGACTGGTTGCTTCTCACATGCCCCCAACCAGGGACCTGGCCTGCAACCCAGGCATGTGCCCTGACCAGGAATCGAACCAGTGACCTGTTGGTTTGTAGGCTAGCACTCAATCCACTGAGCCACACTAGCCAGGGCTGACTGTCCTTTAAATACAGGCACTGTATTTCTAAAAAAAAGCAAACCCATCTTTATTTTCTCCAAATTCCTGTATCTTTTTTGCTTGATGTAATCTGATTTGTAGAAATGTACTAGGTTCCACCCTGTCCTGCCCTATTCAAAGGGACCTGTTTTTGTGGGCTCCTCCCCCTTCTCCCAACTGCTTGAGTTGCCTTGCTTGCTTCCTTCACCTGTTCCAACCATTTTTTATGGGCTCCCTGATTTACACTCCTACTGCTTCCTCCCATACCTGCAGGAAGCTCTGAGAGCAGGGAGTCTGGAAGCTTTGCTCACAAGTGGCCAATGAAGCTGGTGGCTGGAGCCCCCTTCCTCCAGAGTCCTCAGCCTTCCTTGTTAGAGGAGGTAATGTTGTGTGGGTGTGAAGACAGTGGTCTGGCAGGTCAGGTGAGTGAGCTGGGCAAGCGGTCAGAGTATCCAGGACCAGAGATGGAAATGGACCCCATGGATTCAGGCAGAAGAGAGTTGGGTCCCAGGGAAATCAGCTAAAGAAGCCAAACTGCTCTCCCAACACCAGGAAATAGGGTCAGAGTACACAGGCCAAAGAGCCCCAGGAGCAACTGACACATAGCTGAGACTGGTCCTAGGGCAGAGGCTGTGGAAGTCTGTTAGCACCTCCATCATGTGGAAGGTTCTGCTGGGATGAAGCTGTGGCTCTGAGATGGGTCTCTGCATGTGAATTCCAGTTCATCGGTCAACTCAACACATGACTGTGGAAGAGACCTTTGACCTCCCCGAGCCACAGTGCCCTATCTATGAGATGGGATAAAGCCCACCCTCTCTATCTCAGATGTGTGGTGGGAGGACAGGGGTTTCTGTGAGATCAGTGGTGAAGAAGCGGTCTGTGGTGGAAATTCGAGAGCTCCAGACAGGCGTCCGGAATCCCAGTAGTGGGGGTAGAGGAAACTCTGGGACTAGGATCTCCCCAGACTTCTCCATGGGTAGGGAATGGAAGCACCTCACCTTGACCTTGGGCTATTTCTAGAGTGTTAGCCAGGACACCGTCTCCATGACGGCAGTCGCTGGCTGCTTCCCCACTGGGGCTGGCTGCCTGCTCCTCAGTCTGCGGCCCTGGCTGGACCTGCTCCAGGTTGGGCTGTCACCTGGTGAGCTGCAAGAGTGGAGAGGGAGCACAGAGCCCCAGCCCAGCCCTCTGGAGAAACCCCAGTGTATTGGAGGCGCTTTAGCTTCTGAGGGGAATAGAAGGACTTGAGAGGACTTTGGCCTTGTCCCCTGGAAGGGGCCATCCTGCAGGGCAAGGCTGATTAGTCAACTGGTCAGTGATATCTACTAGCCACATTACCACCACTACCCTTTGCAGACCTTCTCATTCACTCATTCCTCCACTCCACAGATAGTTCTTGAGGGCTGACAGAGCCCCCAAAGAGCTTACAATTTTGTGAATAAACAAGTAAATAACAATGAAAAACAAATGCAATTCCACCTTGTGGTAAGAGCTAATGAGGAAATGAGCAGCGTGTAGCAGTGGTGGGGCCTCTCTGAGGAGGTGTCGTGTAAGCTGAGGCTTGAAGGATGAGAAAGAGCCAGCTGTATGAAGAGTGTGGGAAAGTGGTCCAGGCAGAGGGAATGGCATAAGTAAAATCTCTGAGTTAGGAAAGGGCCTAGTGCCTTAGAGATAGCAAGGAGTCAAGGGGAACTGGACAGAAATGAGTGAGGAAGACCGGGTGGGAAACCAGGTCAGAGTGACAGGCAGGGCTCAAGTCATGCAGAGCCTTTTAGGCTATAGGAATAAGTTTGGGTTTTCTTCCAGGTATCATGGGAAGTGGCCAAAAGGTGTGAGAGGGTCTGATTTGCACTGTAAAAGGTTACTCTGCTGTGTGGAGGGAGAGAGACTAAGAGTGGGAGGCTATTGCAGCAGTTGGGGTAACTTGGATTCCATTAGTGTCTGAGACAGAATGGGCTAGGTTGTGTTGTAGTAGCAAACAGCCCCTAACCCAAATGGCTTAACATTACAAGTATTTATTTCTCCTCATGCTCAGTTTTTTTGTGGATCAGCAAAGGGGCTCTGCTCACTTTAACCACTCAGGGATCCAGGCTGACAGAATCCCCTTCTTAACAAGATTTCCATATTCTTCATGGCAGGAGGAAGGGAAAGGCATTGGCTCTTCCCCACCAGAAGTGGTAGATGTCTCTTCCTCTCACAAGTTGTTGACCAAGTCAATCACATGGGCACACCTAACTCCAGATGGTGTGGGAAAGTGCCATCTTACCAGGAGGAGAAAAGTTGGACCACACTCATGACCATTATAGGCCATGAGAGTGAAGATGGAGGGACAACAATGAATTCAAGATATATTTTGAAAGTAAAAGTGGCAGGTCCTCCTGATGAGCTACATGCAGAGAGAGAAGAGCCTAGATGGTTCTCAGGTTTGTGGTTTAAACATCTAGCTGGTTGGTGGTCCCGTGTGCTATGAATACCACGTGGGGAATGAGCTTTGAGTGCTGCTGGAATGAAAGGTCTGGAGTTGGGCATGCTCAAGTATAGCAATTGAATTATGCAAATGCTCTGGAGCTTGGAAAGAGGTTGGATTGGATAGAAATTTGGGTGTCATCAAATATAGGTAATACTGTGGGCCAGTGTGGCTCAGCTAGTTGAAATGTCGCCCTGTAAACCGAAAGGTTGGAGGCTTGATTCCTGGTCAGGCTACATTCCTAGGTTGTGAGTTTGATTCCTTGATGGGGCACACATGGGAGGCAACCAATCAATGCTTCTCTCTCACATCATTCTCTCTCTCTCTCTCTCTCTCTGTGTCTCCCTTCCTCTCTCTCTAAAAATCAATAAACATATTTAAAAATATATAGGTGGTGATTAACAGCCTGGGAATGGATGGGCTAGGTATAGACAAATTAGAAGGCACAAGGATGAGCCCTGGAAACTCCATCACTATGAGGGAGAGAGGATGAGAAGTCAGCCAAGCAGAAGAGGAGAAGCCAGAGAGAAGGAGGGAAGCCGAGGAGTGTGCACCGCAGACACCAGGAGCCCAGGGGCTTTCTAAAGGAGGCTGCTAAGGGGTACACTCTGAGAAGTGGCCCTGGATTTGCCATGTGCAGCTTTTCCTGAAGTGGTGGAAAAAAACCCTTGAGTGCAGGTTGAGAAATGAATGGGAGGCCTGGAGGTGGGCATGGCATGTGTAAACAACCCAGTGGAGAAGGGCAGCCTGATCTAGGCCCGAATGATGCTCCAGGAGCTAGTCCCCCGCCACCCCATTCCTTGCGTCTCATCAGACAGGCCTTTCTCAGGAGGTAAGATGGTGGCCTCAGCTTCAGCCCTATTTCCTGTAAGTGAGTAAGGACATGAATTTTCTTCCTAGGATCCTCAGTAGAATTATCATTGCTTGCCTTAAATCATGTTTATTTCTTTATTTGGGCTAATCTCAGAGCCAGAGAGTTCAGGGTTCTAGTTGTTCCAGCCTGGATGGTGCTTCCCATGGCCCCTGGAGCTAAAGGTGGGGTCAATGGCCCCAGAATTTCCATTGGAGAGGAGGTTGATCTCCAGGGAGCAGATATGAACTGACCCAAGAAGGTGCCAACTCATTGGGACATTAAGTACATCCTGGCCACTGCTCCCAGGGGCAGGAACCCCTGGAATGGGCCCACTAAGTCACAGAGCTAACAACTCACAGAATTTAGTTAAAAAATGTTCAAAAAGTACAGAAGGACGTGTGAGGAGATGTAAATCTCAGTCCCACCTCAACCAGCCTCCCAGGGTTTCTTCTCACAGTAAAACCTTGTCACCAGTTTCTTATGTATCATTTCAGAAATTGTTAGTGCTTATGTGAACATATGTATGTATGTTCTCTTTCTCCGTATTTCCTTCCTTCCTTCCTTCCTTCCTTCCTTCCTTCCTTTTACAAATATGATTGCATCCTCTACGTACTGTTCTGCTCTTCTTTCTTTCTACTTAACAATCTTACTTGGTGATTGTTCTATCTCAGTACAAATATAGTTGCCTTATTCTATTTATTGTCTGCATAGTAGTTTATTGGATGAATGTACTATAGTTTATTTTAACCATTTCTTATTAAATTGATTATTTCTAGTACAATAATGTTGTAATGATTATTATAGACCATATGCTTTTGCACACCTGTCAGGATGTATGTAGGATATGAGGACTGATAAGCAATTGACAGACCTCCTCTGCCTGAGACAAGACTGAGCATCACTGCTGGCTCTAGAGTGCTGCTAAAACACGCTCAATTCCAAGAAGCTCTAGTCTTTGCCTCTTAGGCCAATGTTCCAAATTCTTGGAGGGAGAATCTGATTGACTCGGCCTGTGTCAGGTGTCAGTAGGGACAGATGAACACTTTGGGAGTGAATGGACTCACCTCAGGAAGAGATGTTGACAAATAAGAGAATGCAGGGATGAGAACTCTGTCACCAGGGGGTTGGGTAGAGAATGAGCAGCCAGCCAAAGAGAAGACAGGCAAAGACAACCTATGTGAGAGATGTCAGTAATTCAGAGATGGGACATTTATTATTGAAACAAAAACTGGGTGAGGGAAGGCAAGAACCCAACTGCATACAGAGGAAAAAAGGATTTTTAAAAAGTCAATTTTCTTTTTGCACAGCATAGTGATTATAGTCAACAATACTATATTATAAACTTGAAAGTTACTAAGAGACTAGATCTTAATTGTTTCCAACACAAAAAAGAATTATAAATATGTAATAGGATAGAGGTGTTAGTTAACACTACAAGAGGCAACAATATTGCAATATATATATAAATGTATCACATCAACATCGGCACACCTTAAACTTACACAATGTTTGTTACATGTCAATTATAGCTCAATTTTTTAAAAAGCAAGCTGATTCACTGCCCAGAACCTCTGATCCATTCAGGGACTGGAGGCCCTGGGTTCTCTAAATGTGGGGAGTTGGGTAGGGGAAGAGTAGGACTGAATACAAGAGGACTGGCTGAAAGTTTGTATTCGACCCTGCAGCGGCCTACCCTGACTACAGCAGAAAGCCAAGCACTTCTTCTCTGGAGACACTGAACCAGGGGGACATAGCTTGGAGATCCCAGGCAGGGCAGAGGCAGGGACAGGCAAGGACTTAAAAATGAAATGATTAAATTAAGGAAGGAAATGACTGAGTCCCCACTCAATAACCCTAGTGTGAGCTGCAGTGTTGACAAACCTTGCACCTCCACAATGAACTTCCAATTAGCTTAAACTTTTTACAATTGTGGAATGTCATGTATGCAGAGGAAAGCATAAACTGTATATGTGCAGTTTCAAGTAGCAGGTGTAGGACAGAACATTTCCCAGTACCACGAGGGCCCTGGGTGTCCTGTGAGTGGCGTCCCTTCTCCTTATCCCTACATTACTCTCTGGGCCTATGCCTGGATCATCCTTTTGCCTTTCTCTGTAGTTTAACACCCAGCGTACCTGTTCCCATCTAAGGGACATACTGTGATGAACAGAGAGCAGCGAACTCACACCTCGCTTTGTGAGGAGGGGGCCGTCTGCACCATCAGATGGAAGCTCCTAGGAGAGGAGCAGCGGAACAAAGTCTGTCTCAGTCTCTCTGAGAGCTTCTGAGAGACCCTTTGGAAAAGTCATCGGGTGAGGTCATGAGTGAAACTTGAACTCAGGGCCACCACAGAGGAGAATTTGACTGGGTAGTCGTAGGAACCAGGGTGGGTTTCCAGCAGAAATGTGGTGAGAGGACGGATGCTCACTGTGACCAAACCCAGCTCCCAGGAGCAGGTTGGAGCAGAACCCTTGGAGGGTGAAACCAGGGTGCTCAGCTGAACCTCTCCTGGAGGGGAGAACAGGAACTTCCTCAGCACACGGCCATGACCGGCCAAGTCCAGAGGAGCAGCTGAGCCCAAGCCAGATTCCCTGGGCATCCTGCTGTCTGCAGGTGAAACAGATGGTGCAAGGTAAGGCAAGGCAGTGAGCATCTTGGCGGTGGCAGCCTTTATTTAGCATGCCTGTGTCCAGGTGGCACCTGTTGTTCTCCACATCAAGTGCCCACTCTTTTCCTCCTATCCCTTCCCATCCGTCATCCCAGGCTGCCTTGCTTCTGCCTGAGAGCACCTGTTTCTTGCCTCCCTCCTTCCAGACCTTCTTTCTTGCTGTGGTCCACACATCCTCCAATAACTTCTGGGAAAGGATGTACTCCAGGTAAAGTGTGTGTGTGTGTGTGTGTGTTTGAAAATGACCTTTTCCCCCTCCCCATTTGATTGAGAGTTTTCTGGATTTATAAGTCTAGATCGGAAATAATTTTCCTTGCAAAACTGCTTCATTGTCTTCTTGCTGTTAAGGTTGCTGTTAAGCAGTCAGAAGCCATTCTGAGTCTGGTCCTTTTTTATTTGTACCATTTTTCCTCCATGAAGCTTCTCAAATTTTATCCTGCAGAACTCTGAGATGTCACAATAGTGTCCCTTGGTGTGGATCTATCTGTATTCGTTTTTCTGGGCACATATAGGCCTTTTCAATCCGAAAATGTACATCTTTGAGCTCTGTGCATTCTAATCACATTGTTTCTTTATTGACTCCCCCTCCCCCTACCAGCTTTTTTTTTTTTTTTTAATCTCTCTGAAACTCAGAAAGAGTGATTTGGATGTTAGACTTCCTGTCCTAGTTTCTCTGGTTTTCCATCTTTTCCCTTTTTGCTCTACTGTCTAAGAAATTTCCTCCATTTTTCTTCCTGTTGAGTTTTTAATTTCACATTTAAAAGCTTCTAAAAATCTGCTTAATGCTCCTTAAAAATAAAGCAATCTCTTCCTATTCGATGGATATAGTAGCTTTTCTCATATTTCTGAGGATGTTAAATTAATTTTATTAAAATTACTAATAGTCCTCCCTTCACACACACAATTGTCTGTTCCCAGGTTGTTTTTTTGTGCTGCTTCTTGTTTTTTTTAATTTAGATATAATTGACAAATAACATTATATTAGTTTCAGGTGTACACCATAATGATTTCACTATATATATATATATATATAGTGAAATCACTAAAGTAAGTCTAGTTAACATCCATCAATTTATATAATTATAATTTTTTCTTGTGATGAGAACTTTCAATATCTACTCTCTTAGCAACTTTCAAATACACAAACACAGCATTATTAACTGTAATAATCATTAAATCCCCATGATTTATTTATTTTTTTATGTCAGAATTTTGTGCTTTTGGCCACCTTTACCCATTTCACCCACCCCCACTGTCTCTGGCAACTACCAATCTGTTCTCTGTATTTGTGTGTGTTTTGTTTTTTTTTTTTCTATTGTTTTATTTTTATATTCCACAATTAAGTGAGATTATACAGTATTTGTCTTTCTTTGTAATAGATGTCAGGATTACCTTCTTTTTATGGCTCAATTATATGTGTATATAATACTTTCTTTATCAATTTATTCATCAGTGGACACTTAGGTTGTTTTCATGTATCAGCTATTGCATATAATGCTGCAATGAATGTGGAAGTGTAGATATCTTTCCAAGTTAGTGTCTTTGTTTTCTTTGAATACCCGGAAGTGAAATTGCTGGGTCATATGGTAGTTCTATTTCTAATTTTTAAAGGATTTTTTGTGCTGTTTTCCATAGTGGCTACATTAATTTACATTACCACCAACAGTGCACGAGGGTTCCCTTTTCTCCACATCCTTGTCAACACTTGTTATTTCTTGTCTTTTTTATAATAGCCATTCTAACAGGTGTGAAATGATGATTAATATGCTGAGCACCTTTTCATGTACCTGTGGCAATCTGTATGTCCTCTTTGGAAAAATGTCTATTTAGATTCTCTGCCTATTTTTTTTTAATATGCTTTATTGATTATGCTGTTACAGTTGTCCCAATTTCTTTTCCCTTTGTTCCCCTCCACCCAGTTACCCCCTTCCCTCCAGTTGTCCACCCCCCTTAGTCCATGCCCATTGGTTGTGCCTATAGTTCTTCTCAGCATCTTCCTATCTACACCACTCCCTCCTACTATGTTTCTTAATTCCTGTACTATCTCCCTCCCTTTCCCCTCCCTGTTGATCTCCCCCCAAAATGTTCCCCATACCTATAATTCTTTTCCCACTCTCATTGCCTACTTAGTTTGCCTTTGTTTTGATTCCCTAGCTTCTGTTGTTGGTTGTTGCGATGCAGCTTCCATTTTAATGCTCATAGTTTTGATCCTCTTTCTCCTAAACAAGTCCCTTTAACTTCTCATATAACAGTGGTTTGGATCTGATGAACTCCTTCAGTTTTACTTTGTCCTGGAAGCACTTTCTCTGCCCTTCTATTCTGAATCACAGCTTTGCTGGATAGAGTAATTGTGGTTGTAGGTTTTTGCTTTTCATTACTTCGAATATTTCTTGCCAGTCCCTTCTTGCCTGCAGAGTTTCTTTTGAGAAATCAGCTGATAGTCTTATTGGGACCCCTTTGTACATAATTCTCTTCTTCTCTCTTGCTGCTTTTAAGATTCTCTCTTTATCCTTAATTTTTGACATTTTGATTATAATGTGTCTTGGTGTGGTTCTCCCTGGGTCCAGTTTTTTTGGAATTCTCTGTGTTTCCTGGACCTATGAGTCCATTTCCTTCCCCAAGTTAGGGAAGTTCTGCTTCATTATTTTTTCACACAATTTTTCAATTTCTAGTTCTTCTTCATCATCTGGAAATCCCATGATTAAGGTGTTGGCCTACTTATAGCAGTCCCATAGGTTTCTGAGCCTCTCCTCATTTTCCTCACTTTTCGTTTCCTCTTTCTGCACTAGTTGACTGTTTGTTCCTTCCCTATGTTCCGATTTGTTGATTTGATTCCTGGTTTTCTTTCCCTCAACACTAGTTTTGTATGTGTTTTCATTCATTTCAGCAGGACTAGCCTTCATTCCTTCCCCATCTTGTTTAAGATCTGCTGTTAGATCTGTAAGCATTCCTATAACCAAAGCTCTGAACTGTGCCTCAGAAATATTTCGTATCTGCTGAGCCATTAGATTAGATATTTGCTCTCTGGTCAGCTGCGTGATTGGGATCTCTATCATGATCTGTGCCATCCTGACAGTTTTTTGTTTACCTTTGCTTCCTACGCTATAGGGGGCAGAGCCCTGTGCACTTGTCACAACCAGGCGACTCTTCTCACCACACTGTGGTGTTTTGCATGGGGGTGGGGCTCCAAGATGAATTCTTGCTGTTCACTCTCCGCTGAGAGACTGGGGGCCTCCTCCTCTGTTCCCATGCCCTCTGGCTCTCACAGTCTGAGGCAATGGGGGTCTGCCTTCCCTGCTGGTGTTGGAATCACGAGCTGACGGATTTGGTCTGCAGGCGCGTCTTGCCTCCCCTTAAATACAGGTGTTTGTGCTTACTGCTGGCCCACTGCCTGTCACCGCAGCTGCTGCTGCCAACACAGCTTGACCTCTCCTCCCCAGCTTCTCCCCTTCTACCCATCCAGATGAGCACCACTTCTTTATAACTTCATACATTGGACTTCCATGTAGCTTTATTTTCTGGAACTTCTGGTTATTTCTGGTTTTGCAGTAGTTGTATTCCTTCTTAGTTGTGGAGGGAGATGGAGCATGTCAGTCTAGGCCTCCATCTTGGCTGGAAGTTCCCTCTGCCTATTTTTAAATTAGTTTTTTTTTTTTTTTGGCTATTGAGTTGTATGAGTTATTTATATATTTTGTATATTAACCTCTCACCAGATATATGATTTGTAAATATTTTCTCCCATTAGGTAAGTTGTCTTTTCATTTAGCTGATGGTTTCCTTTGCTGTGCCAGGTTATTTTTATTTTTATTTTTTCCCCTGTTTGCTTGTTTGTGTCAAGGGATTTATGTCTTTCCTTGTGGGCTTCTTATATTCTAAGTTTTCTAAAATCTCCCACCTGGAGGTAAAGGTCTGGCTGGGTGACTCTCAGGGCCCAGTGGGGAGGGAAGGAGAGCCAGGGTCCTCAGCATTCAGCATACCAGACAGCAAAATCATTTGTTTCTCTGTTGCAGCCCACATGCTCACCCGTGTCAGCTGACCTCTAGTCCAGAGACTCTCAGTTTCCTTCTTGACAGAGAAGATGCTTTTGGGTTCAGTCAAGTGAGGGGCATGCAGCAGCCTAGGGCTGCCGTCTCTTCCCCAGCATCCCCTCATTCCCTCAGGTCAGGCCCCCTACACCCTCCATCCAAGAGTTCCCAGGGGCTGATCTCTTAATAAAGAATATCATCACCCATGTTTTTCAGATGAGAATACAGGCTTAGGTAAGTAAAGGAAGCCACTGAAGATCACACCATGAGTTAAACTGCAACTCTGAGTTCTTAGCTGTTTCTCATTCTTAGTTGTTCCTGGTGCCATGCTGTAAAAGAGAAATTTCCCCGACAGCTGTGAAGTGGGGACTCCGGGACTCTGGGGGAAACTCGTTGTCTTTAGGCTCTAGGTTGAGAAATTTCCCAGACAACTGGTCTCCCCACTCAGGCGAGGCCTGGGAAGCCACCAGGGGGCAGCAGAGGACTGCACTGGCGAGGGTGCTCTGTCCCCAGCTGACTGCAGCTCCCAGGCTGTCCTGAATCAACACCTGAACCACTGGTGGCCAAGAATAGCAAGGAGCTCTAGTTCACGTGGGTGCTACTTCCCAGGGTTTTGAAAGCCCCTCACATCATCCCTATCATTTCACAATCCTGCTCACAGAGCACTTTTTCCATCTTCCTCCAACAGGTCCTATCTGGCAGGTGAGGAGAAGGGCTCCCGGATACATGGCTCCTGAAGATGGCATGTTAGATGCTGGGCTGGGTGCTGGGATTAAAACAAAACAAAACAGGCCTTACCTGCAAAGGATACTGTTAGGTAAACAAATAACCAAGGTACTCTGTATGAAGTGCAATAATAGATGTATGTGTGGGATGTGGAGGCAGCATAAAGCAGGAGAAAAAGGGGCAGAATTATAATCTGGCGATTTAGCTCAGAGGTGACCCAAAGGAGCGTTGCTGCCAGCAGGAGCCATTGGTCCTGAGCTGAAGCAGAGAGGGAGGCTGAGAATGCTGCTCTAGAAGGATGTTGGGTAAAGGGTCCCAGGTTGAAAAATATTGGATGATAAGAGAATGTCAAGTGTTCTAGAAATCATAAAGTTTGCATCTCTAAGTTCTGCATCAAGGTGTAGGTTGGAATAGTTTCAAACTGAGCTCGGAAGATGGTGAAAAAGGGTGGAGGAAGGTGGTTAGGAAGTTGTTATGGTCGGTGGGCTTCAGGACCCAGCAAAGCTAATGGAGAGGAGACCCAGCCTTGTTTACTATCTCTGGGTGAGGCCCACAGCAGCCACGGTCCTTCAGTCCTTCGTCTCCAAGGAGGACAGGAGAGCTTAGACCAGCCTGGATGCTCTCTTCCCTAAGCCAAGGGCTCAGGTTTTCAGGTTGATCCCAGCTGGGATTATTCCAGTGGGATTCCAGGCCTCCACCCAGCCCACCCCTCCCCACCACCAAAGTTTGAAATGAGCCTGGCTAGGAGACTGACTCTGACAACTTGAACTTATTCTTGGCTGATAACCTGTGTGGTCCTTAAAGCTCTGACCTCCCCCAAGACTGTCCCAGAAGTGAGTGAAGTCGGAAGGGGGAGGTGGAGGCATGAGGACACTAGGACAGCAATATTTGTCCCCTGCAGCCCAGCAGCCTTCAATCATGCCCACCCATAGCAGCGTTGGCACAGGTGTGCTGCCCCATGTCCACAAGAATGCCTTTGTCACATGGGATGCCCCTGCCTTGCTGTCTTGGATTTTATGCCCAGTAACGTCCGTCTGCACAGACTAATCCCAGATGGTGGTTTTAGGTATGACTGAGGGCAAGGGAGAAGGAAGGGCACACAGGCCTGGGTGCTACCATGAGCAAAGCATTGTTTTGTCCTCTTATACTTTTTCTTAAAAGTTCACATGCATTTCACCTGCTTTTCAGGGTGTCCTGTCAAGTTCTAGCATAAAAACAATGTTTTAAATGACTTACATTTTCAATTATTTTATTTTATATTTTTATCCTCACCAGAGGCATTTTTTCATCCCCTTTCTAGAGAGAGAGGAAGGGAGAGAGAGTAACATCAATGTGAGAGAGAAACATCAATTCGTTGCCTTCCATACATGACTGGACTAGGGATTGAATCTTCAACCCAGGTATGTGCCCTGACCGGGAATCGAACCCATAGCCCTTCAGCTAGAGGATGACACTCCAACCTACTGCACCATGCTCACCAGAGCTAAAGTTCCATTTAAAGTGAGTTAAATGGCTCATTTATTTTCTCAGTTCTCAGATGTTGTCAATTGCAAGAATCACCATGGACTTAAAAACATTCAATTTTATTTTATTTTTTTGAGGAGCAAAGTACATGGCCACATTAAACAAACACATCAATGCATTCAGATTTTTAGGAATGTTAACATATGAAAAAAAAATGCACATTGTTGAATTAAGGAAATTTATATTGGTAATTTTCAGCCTCCCCAAAAACTTCAGAGTAAAATTGGCTTTCCCGGAAGACATGTGATGTTTGCCCTTGACCTCATGTCCCCATGGTCAGCTCTGAGAGCATGGGGCCAGGTCATGCTGTTGTGACTTGGCCCCTCATTTCTCCCAAAGAGATTTATTTCTGGTCACCTAGAATGCTCAGGGTTGGAGTTCTAGTTAATCAAAGCATTCTGGTTAAGTGAGGGTTGCTCTCAATACATTAAAACTTTAGATTCTTGGTGTTAGAAATTGTTCTAAAGTATAATCTCACCAATAAACATTTAATGAATACCTAATGGGGTCCTCTCTCTCTACCTTTATATCATCATCTCCAGAACATGAATGAATTCTCACCCTGACAATTCATGATTTCACAGTGCCTCTCAGTGCCTTTGTAAGCGACACAATGACAGGTGTGGGAGTTGGGGCTGAGTGAGAATCTATGCCATTGGTGTGCTTTATTTTTTGGCCAAGTACTTTGTCGCATGTCATCTCCTTTGCTTCTTGCAACAACGCTGGGTATATTATTACCGTAGATATTCTCATTGGACCAAGGAAGAAACCGAGGCTCTGATTAAGCCTCTTGTCTGGTGCTGTGTGTCTAGTGAGTGGCAGATGGGCCTTCCATCAGGAACCCTGGTGCTTGGTCCCCACGCCTCCTTCTTCTTCATGAGACTTCTGTGCTATGGGAAATATCAGGCAGCTTTAGTTTTGAGTGTTACAACAAAATCAGATTGATTTGTGGTGGGTTTTTTTTTTTTTTTTTTTTTTTGGCATCTTTTCTCCACCTAGGGGGGCAACCCCCAAATAATTCTAAGAGAGCGAGAGCTCTGGGTTGTATGTGGGTCTATGACCTATTTAAATGCATTTAATCAGTGACTATTTGAGCCCCACTGTGTGCTCCAAGTAGGCTCCTCCAGTGTGTCCTCATGCCTGTCTGTAAACCCCACAAGGGCAGGCTCTAGTGGCCACATGTCTGTAAGAACCAAGTCACCTCGGAGCTCTGCCAGACTGTCTCTGCTGCCCTTGAGGCGCCCCTCGTCTGCAGGCAGATGGGCTGTTATGGTGTGAACACTGTTATTAGCAGTGTGAGTCAGTGTGGTTAGGAACGACTGAAGCTCAGATGGGGGCTCTCATGAATTGGCTAATGGACAAGGGGGACAAAACAGGGGCAGTATAGGGTGGGAGGAAATTATCACTGAGGAGGTGATGTTTGAGCTGCAGGCTGAAGGATGAAAGAAATTCACCAGGTGGATAGAGGGCATTCTCGGCAAGAGAACAGCATGAGCAAAGCTCAAAGGCTTTGGAGTACATGGCTCTTAAAGGATGGTAAGGGTATGAAAGAATACGCATCCGTGAGTGTGTGTCTGTGCCCGAGAGAGACAGAGAGAAAATGACAGGAGGGGAGAGAGAGAGAGAGAGAGAGAGAGAGAGAGAGAGAGAGAGAGAGAGAGAGAGAGAGAGAGAGAGAGAGAGAGAGAGAGAGAGAGAGAGAGAGGCTCTTATTTGCGTTCTCTCGCAGCGTCTGCCTTCCTCCTTGAGTTTCTTCCCAGAACTCTTGGCCTAGCCTTGAGCTCTATGAGCCTCTCCCTGCTTCTCTCTGGACTCAGAACTCCTGCATTTCAGCCCCACAGTTGCTCCCCTCTTTCCTCAGCTGCTCTGTGTCCTGACTTGGTTCTTCCTAACCCTGCCCAAAGCTTGGCTTCCAGAAGGACACTTGATCCCACCTCATGGCTGGCTGTGGGGCATGGCCTTTGGAGCAGCTGCGTTGACTCCAGATGGAAAGTGTTTTGAGAATTCTGACATGACATCACCCCTTCACAATATTGCACTGACAGTAACTGACCTGAGAGTGGTCAGGTGAAGACGTTCACAACCTTCTCAAGGGCTGGCTTAGATCAAGGAGCTTGGCTTGGCGGGTGGGAATCCAGAACTGAGGGAGAAGCCTTTTGAGTTCCCAGATCATCTCCGAGAACAGCCTGGAGGTAAACAGATGCTTTTCATCCATCCCCTGTGACTTGAGCCCAGTGGAGGCCCGGCACTCACGTCACTGGCTGTGGCCAAGGCCCAGTGTGGCTACTCTGGGCTCTCCTATGTGCCGCCTGTCCCCCCGCCCCCCACCTTGCTACAGCCCCAGGCCTAGGCCATTTCTTCTCACAGGCCAGGCCCCCACTCCCACACACCACTAAAGCTCTGCATGTGGCCTCTTGAAACTCAGCCCTCCCTGCCCTGCTAAGCCCTACTCATCCAGTGAAGAGCTGGGGCTGCCCTAGCCACATGCCAGAGGATGAAAGGGGAGCGCCCTGTCACAGCTGACATCTGCACCCTGGGCCTGGACCCAGGACTTGTCTTCAAGGCACCATCTGTTGCCTGGGAGGGCTGAGTAGGGACAGAAGGCTACTACCAGGGTTCAGAAGGCAAGGCTGGGAGAGGGGAGCCACAGGGGCCTGCCCAGTGGTTTTGAAGTCCCCTTGGTGAAAGAGCACCCTTATTGCCTCCTCTTCCTCTGCCAGACTTGCACACTTGTGCAGAGTTTGGACCTGGGCTGAAGAAGAGTTCGAAGTGGTCAGCCCCCAGCTCAGATGACCTAAACTTCCCTGACATCTAAGAGCACTCCCTTCTGGGGAAGACAGAGAGCACAGTCAGATGGTATCCAGCCCAGGCAAGAATCCAGTTCCAGGCATCACAGGGTCACCACAGAATCATGAGACAGGAGTCGGGTACTGGGCATCAGGCCAGGGATGGGCTGTGTGGGGTTGGTGCCTTGGATGGCTCTCAACTCCTCCCCAGGAGCAGGCCAACCTCAGAGCAGAGCTGGACATGGCCAGAGACTCATCTGGGTGAGGGAAAACCCTCCCTGATCAGGGCTGTCAGGACAGGAACACAGTCACAGGGAGTAGGGAGTGGCATAGCTATCAGAGCCCTCCGCTGCCTGCTCTTGCCACCTGCTACTTTGGAAGGTGTTAGTGGGTTGGAGAGAAGAGAGAAGAGAAAAATGAGGAGATTTGAAGATCAGGAGGGAAAAAGAGAAGAAAGAGAGAAACATGAGAGGGGAGAGGAGAAAGAAGGGAGGAGGGGCAAGAGGAAGGGTTGGGCTACAGGTAACAGAGTCTGTAATAATAATGGCTTGAACAAGATAGTGGTTTCTTTTACATACAGTTTCAGGTGGGTGGTCTAGTGGGCTAGTGGGGGAAGCCAAGCTCTTACTCTTCCCACAGTTGCTAATAATTCTAAGCTGCAGCATGGAGGAAGGCACACCCCTTATTTTAGAGACATGACTGGGAGCTGCACACATCACTTCCCCTGCCATTTCATTGGCTAGAATATTATCACAAGAGCTACATCTAGCTGCAAGGGAGGCTGAGAAATGCAGTCTTTGTTCTGAGCATCCATGTGCTCATAGTAAAAGGCTCAATGAGAAAGAAGACAATGGATATTGGAGCAGAGAAACATAAAGAGGAAGAGAAGCTCTCAGAAGGAGGAGGGAGGAAATAGAGGGGAAGGAGAGAAAGACTCTTTGGAGCAGCTTGTACCCAGAGTCAGATCTGATGTCTCAGCATACCTGGTCCCACTCCAGGGTGACCAGGTCTAGGGATTCGTCAGAGGCAAGTTCCTTGGGGACTAGGAGCTTTTTCCCTTCCTAAGAAATTGATTACTGTGCTACTGGGCCCAGACCTGAAGTGGGCTGTGGATACTTCGACGAGGGCCTTTGGAGAAAGATACTGTGTCTAACAAAAGGGAAGAAGGCAAAGGGCAGGGTTTTACATTCCTATTTAGCTGAGGAGAGGCTATTGAGTGTACTTGGTGGTATGATAAAAGATGTGATAACTCATACTGAGTCATATTCTTTCAGACTCTAAGGAAGGAACTCATCCAGTTTTCTTCAAGGTCTGTGAAGGTACATAAAACATAGGATCATCTCATATATCAATTAGGTCACTTTGGGCCACAAGTAATAGGAAACCCAACCACAGTGTTCAGTAAGAGTACTTATTATCTCTCAAAACAAGAGATCTAGTCCTGACTGGTGTGGCTCAGTGGATTGAGTGCCGGCCTTTGAACCGAAGAGTCACTGGTTTGATTCTCAGTCAGGGCACATGCCTGGGTTGTGGGCCAGGTCCCAACTGGGGGTCCCAAGTTTTGGCACATGAGAGGCAACCACACATTAGTGTCTCTTTCCCTCTCTTTCTCCCTCCCTTCCCCTCTCTTTAAAAATAAAAATAAATAAAATAAAAAACAAATTAGCAAGCTAACAAACAAAAAACCCAATAGATACAGAGGAGGGCAGCTCTGGGATTGATTTATTCAACAGCTCCATGATGTCTGGGCTCTAGTTTCATTTCCCAGAAGTTCTCATAGCTTTTTCTTTTGGTTGTAAGATGGTAGCTGGTCCTCCTAAAATTGCTTAAAGGAAGGAAGTCTTCTCACCAGTGCCATTTATCTGGGAGGAAAACCTTTCCCAGAACCTGTCCGTCAAAATTTTCTTTCTCTTGGCTAGACAGGGTTATATCTCTGTCTCTCAACCAACCACTGGCAAGGGGAAATGGGATCACTCTCCCATGGGGTGACTGGTTTAAGCCAATGATGATCCATCATCTGGGACCACCTTCTCGGAGCACATTGCAGCTGGATCCTGAACAAAGACAAATTCTGTCTTCAGATAAATAGGGAGCCATGGTTGTTGGTTGGGACTATGGCAGACATTAATAATCAGTTATAGCTCTCTTTCTCACAGGGTCTTTACCAACCAAACAACGTTGGAACAGGAGATAAAGCATGTGTGTCATCTTGACCTCAGATAGTGGGAAGAAGTCATACTTCAGGGCATCTTTAGTGACCCAGTCATCTTGTCATCGCTTCATGTGGTGCCTTTCAATATGTCTACAAATTCTTTGACAATCCTTCCTTCAAAGCATTGCAGCTAATTCTTCTCCCTATCAGTGTGGTCTGGACCTAGTCATTCATTTCTAGTCAATAGAAAATGGCAGGAGTGATGGCGAGCAAGTTTTGAGACTAGGCTGTAAATGGCAGTGTAGATTTTGCCTTGCTCTTTCTTGGGTCATTTGTTCTGGGGAAGGCCAGCTCCAGTAGTCCTACAAAGACGTTCCATGTGTGGAGGAGCTGAGACTTTCTGCCAACAGCCATGTGAAGGAGCCACTTCTGAAGGGGACCTTTCAGCCCCAGTCTTCAGATGACTGTAGTCCTAGCTGACATCTTGACTGCCACCCCATGAGAGATCCCAAGCCAGAAGCCCCCAGCTAAGCCACTTTCAAATTCCTGACTCACAGAAACCATGACATAATAAATGTTTATTGTTTATAGCCACCAAGTTTCGGGGTAATTTTTTATGCAGCTAGGGCTGGGACTAGGGTGAAACAAGAGAGGAACCTGGGGTATAATATTTGAGGCCCAACCCCGAGAGTGAACACCTCCTTACCTTTTGAGCCCTAGGTTCCTCATCTGCCTCACCCTGGTCCTGACCCTTGTCTCACAGCACATAAACTTCTGTCCATTTTCCATTTTCCAACTTATTCCAGTGTGCACATAGGGGTCCTTGGGGTTCTGAAGAAGCTGGCTCCATCTCTGGTTCCAAGGAGGAAAGTGGGACAAAGCCTGTCAGCACATTCCAGTACCCTTAGGTCACAGGGATGGGGTCAGCTGTGGCATGTGGCTCAGCTCTGTCCAATCAGGGTAGATGTCAAGCCTTTTGCTAGGGATGCTGATTGAACAAGGTAAGTGTAACTGAGGATTTCTGGCAGCCTTTGTGGGACCTCTGAGCGGAGCCAGTTTGAGGATAAAGTTGTTAGCAGGATACAAAGGAACCGGGTCCTTAGTGATATTGTTCACCTGCTAGATTAACGCCTTCTTGAAGCCAGCCTTGTCTCTGGACTTTTCAGCCTAGTGAGCTAAGAATTTCCCTTTTAAACATTTAAACCAGTTTGAGTGTGGTTTTCTGTTACAGGCAAAGGAAAGCACAACTGTGATGTTAAACACACAGAGGAGCCCTCACATCGCTTACTCACACAGATGCTGCCAAGGATCCAGCTGCTTCACACTGTGCAAAGTATCCAGATGTTTCCATTAAAGTGTTCTTGTTTCAGCCAGATGTTGAGTATCTTGTATAGGGAAGGTTAACGTGATTTAATGTTCAAAAGAAAACATCTTTTTCTCCCCCACTGGTGCCTGCCCACTCATAGTCTCATCCAGGTGGCCATGTACCACCTGAATCCTGAGGCAGGTGCCATGTTTCATATTAAGGTGTCATGTTGCCCGCCCCTTTCACCAACCACCACTGGTCCCCTTCCTCCACTGTTTGGGACAGGGATTGGTATCTGTCCTAGAGAGCCAATCTAGAGGCTGCCAACAACCCATGTGTGGCCTGGTGCAGAGAGATGATCCGGGGCAAGCAGAGCCTTTCTTTGTCTTTCTGAACTAAGACAAAACATCTTGAAGGAAGCAGTTACAGACAGAGCCACAATGTAGAGATAAGGCCATGGGAGAATGTCAAGCAAGCAAGTTATATAGAAGCAGAAATGAGGATTAGGCGAGGCTACAAGGAAAGAACCATTGCTAGCGAGAAGGGATGGAGTTGATTCACAGGGAGAACTGGTTTCCTGAGAGAGGGAGAGTGTTGCTGAGGAGACAGAGATCAATTAGTCAGGACAGGCTAGATTTTACTGTGGAAAAAGACAACCCCATATCTCAGTGGCTTAACCCAACAAGAGTTTATTCTTGACCACACATGAACTGTTCAATGGAGATTACACCTAGACACATGCTTCCATGATCACAGAAGCAGGGGAAGGAAATTCAGCTATTTGTTCATCAGCTCTTAAGGTTTCTGTCCACAGGTGACACATGCTTGCAATTCACTGGCAAAAGAAAGCAGAAGGGCTGTACCTAATTTTAAAGGTAAGAGAGTCATGTGATGCTATTGTGTGCATGAAAAGCAGAGAAACAGAAATATTTCTGACCACCTTGCTGCTATCCACAGAGAGGAGAGCTAGTGCCTCAGATGCTGCACGTCCAGATTTCACGAGGCCCTGCCACACTGTGACCCTGGTTTATGTTCACACAACATCTTCATCATTCCTTTTTTTAAAAAAATAATTTATTTATTTGTTTGTTTATTTATTTATTTTCATAGAGAGGGGAAAGGAGAAAGAGAGAGAGAGAGAAACATCACTGTGTGGTTGCCTCTCACTCGTGCCCCCAATTGGGGACCAGACGTGCAACCTAGTCATGTGCCCTGACTGGGAATCGAACCAGCGACACTTGGTTCGCAGGCCAATGCTTCATCATTCTTGTTGCCCCACGCAGGCCTTGCAATGCCCACCACCGTCTGCACACACATTTGCTTATTTCTTGCAACTTACAACATCCCTCCATGACTTATTAATTCCCTTGAAGCCTAAAGCCTAAAGCCAGCACAAGTCATCTTTGTGTCTCTTTTTTACAGCAAGGCGGGGATTTATAAGCCCTCCTGCCTTGGGACTGTCAGAGGAGACTGCTGCAAATTTGACTTGCACACACCAAGACTTACCTGGCAGGTCAGAATACTAGTCCATAAAGTTTTTTAGTGCATTAGTTTATTGTTTTTGTTTTTTGCCAGACACTGTGCTAGGACCTTTGTCTGAACTCCTCCATTTAAAATACTTTCAACATGCCCTGGTTGAGTGGCACAGTTGGAGTGTTGTCAAGGTTGTGGGTTCTAGTCCCAGTCAGGGCACATACCTGGGTTGCAGATTCAGTCCCTGTTTGGGATGCATATGGGAGGCAACCTATCGATGTTTCTCTCTCACATTTATGTTTCTCTCTCTCCCTTCCTCTCTCTCTCAAATTAATAAAAATGTATCCTCAGGTGAGGATTAAACAATAATAAAATAAAATAAAATTAAATTAAAATAAAATACTTTCAACCTCACTTTGCAGATGAAGAAACTGGCATAGAGAGGTAAGCTGCTCTGTTGGGGTCTGATTTCATGTCTGTGCTCTCACATTATAGTATCACCCAAGAGAGACAGTGAGGAGGCCTTGGGAGTGATGGGCCTTCCCTGGAAGAGGGTGGTTAATTTAGGGGGAAGAGAGGGGAAGGGTAGAGGCTACCTCAGGTGAGGAGACAGCTCACTTCCAGGGAGGAAGCAACCTGGGATCCAGGAACAACAGACTTAATGATGCAGGGGGTGTTGTCCTGCAGATGGTCTAGGGTCCAGACTCAAGCCCTTCTTGGAGAAGATTGAGAAATTGAAAGGAAATAAGCTGTCTTTCACTGAGCACATATAGTGACCAAAGTGTGGCCTCTAAACATCTTTTCTCTCTGAAAGGAACGAAGGCTTCTTGGAAAATTGGCTGTTTCCAGTTTTAAAGCACAAATATACAAGATGAGCCCAGGACATCTTATCTCAGAAGGCAAGAAAGCTATCACCCTCCACTGGTGTCATGTCAAAAGGACTCAGGTGCCAACTTGAAGGAGCTCATACTAGACTGTACGGGGTCATTTGTGCATCAAAAACAAAACTAAACAAACAAATAAAAACCCTGCAGTGTATTGAAACACATCAAATATTTAAAGAATATGTAGGTTCAAATGATAATACTAAAAAAAGACATTTGGAGGGTGCTTAGAGAAAATGAAGTAGAATATATGCACCCCTATGTTCATAGCAGCACTATTTACAATAGCCAAGATCTGGAAACAGCCTAAGTGCCCATCAGTAGATGAGTGGATAAAAAATTGTGATACATTTACACAACGGGATACTACATGGCCATAAAAAAGAAGGAAATCTTGCCTTTTGTGACAACATGGATGAACTTAGAGATTATTACGCTAGGTGAAATAAGCCAGTTGGAGAAAGACAAGTACCATATGATCTCACTTATATGTGGAATCTAATGAACAAAATAAACTGGCAAACAAATTAGAAACAGAGGCATGGATACATGGAACAGACTGACAGCTGTCAGCAGGGAAGGAGAACCAGATGAAAGAAGATAAAGGGATTAGCCTAAGAACATATATGCATGACCCATAGACACAGACAACAGTGTGGTGATGGCCAGAGGGAAGGGGGTCGGAGGCTGGGTGGCGATGGGCAAAGGGGTGGAAATGGGGACCTCTGTAATAGTGTCAATAATAAAAACAGTTTAAATAAATAAATAAATAAATAAATAATAAAAAGCAAGAAAGTTGTTAAAAGCTAACTTTGGGAACTTCCAATGATATGGTGACTTTGAAGTCTTTCCATGTACTCCCCAAACTCTCTTTCTGGCTTTCTTCAGGCTTGAAGTCCACCATTAGAGACTCATGTCTTTGGGTTAAGCATGGTCCTGAATCAAAGTGAAAGTACCCTTGGAAAAGACTTGTTTACTACTTTTCTCAGAAATTGTGACAGAGGAAAAATGGAAAGTCCTATGGTTCCTGGGGTCTGGACAGATGAGGGTACAGCAAGAGAGGATGGGAGGGGAGAGGCAAACTGAATGGCAACATCATGAAGGGCAGGCCACCTCCCTCACCCCTGGGCTGGCCATCCAGAGTTCAGCTCCTCAGTAGCCCAATCAGCTGGAGTCTGATCCAGCAGGTGGGATGATTGGCAGAAATGTGCATTTTATTACACAGCCAGGTGATTCAGATACATGTTGTCCTGCCACCATTTCTGGGGGACAGTGGGCTGGGGCTCCTGGATCTCTCCTAGTCGCTGTTCACACAGCAGAGCTGCACTGTCACAGCCAAGCCCTTCCAGCCTCTGCAAACTTCATCAGGTTCCTCACCCTGAGACCTCTTTACTGCTGCCAGGTCCCTTTAAGATGTCAGACCCTCCCTGCATGGAGAAGCAGGCACAATGGGGAAGGTACCCAGCTACATGGGTCCCATTGTCAGTTCTGAGCTGCCTGCCCTCCCCCCCTTCACAGCTCCCCACACTGTCCTGACATGCCCAGCTTCTTGTGTGACAGTCCCCTCACTCCTGGCTCCTGATGCTTGACTACATACTTCTCAGGCTCTGTGAAGCCTAGGACCTTCTGTCTCAGCCCAGGCCCTGAGGTGTCCTCGGTCCTGGAATCCTTTTTTCTTTGCTGGTGCTTCCATGGGACCCCTGTCCCCCAGGTAGGAGGCTCTTTGCGGCCCTGCTGATCAGCTCTGTGGCTCAGCCAGATTTGTGGCAGGTCTGCCTTCAGTCTGCCTTCACGGTAGGGTCTGCTACTGCCCTCACTGCCCTCTTTCCCACCCTACCACCTCACCTAGCCCCTTCCATCCCTTAGGCTTCATCCCTATCACTCCCTCTCTGCTTCAAGGCCCTCCTTTGTGGAGAAGAGCACCCATATTCCAAGCCTGAGCCCATCCTTCCCTATACAGCTCCTCAGCCCACCTCTTCCCCCAGAACTGAGTGCCCAGTTTGGGGCTGACCCTTGGAGCCCCCGTCCCCACAAGCCCAACCCATGACTAAGGCTCTGGCTGAGTTCCCCTGTTCTGAAACCTGGCCTTTGCCTGACCCCATGGGCAGACCTGGGCACCAGCCGCAGCCTTCCCTGGCTGGCCTGTCTCCCCTGCCGCCTGAGCCTGGGTTATGACATCTTTCCACTGAGCGACTCTTATTTTGAGAAGGCAAGCATGGTGGTGCCCACAGGCATCTGCACACGCTAGCGCACACACATGCACCCCTCTTTGCTCTGACGCCTCACACACTGGTGTGAAAATCCCGCTGGCCATGTTTGTTTTTCTTCGTCTCATTTCCCCTTTAGAACAAACAGCAGTCCTATAACACCAACCACCCTCTCCCCTGTCCTCCCCTGGCAGCTGCGAATGAGAACAGAGTATGTCTTTTAGCAGGAGGCAGCAGCCTGGATGAATTGATCAGAGCCTCAAAGCCAGTGTGAGCATGTGTGTTTGCTTCTTAGAAACTCATTGCATATCCGAGGCTATTTTTCTGTGTGCCTTGGAGAGAATGCCTCCCAGTCTCACCCCCTCCTTTCAAATTTTATTTTAGTTCATTTTTGGTCCCAAGCATTTTGTTTTCTGTTTTCTACAAGGGAGCCTGAATCTGGGCCTCAGAAAAACAAGGCCGAGCTGCCAACTGGAAATGTTTGCTCTGGGGGCGAGTTCAGAGGCTGGCGTCAGGCGGGGCAAGATCCGTGCCAGTGGAATGTGATTTGGGGGGGGGAAGCTGCAGGTCACTCAATTGCTGGCAGCCTGCCCAGGAGCAACTGGATGCTTTCTGGGCTGTATGTGTGTGTGTGTAGGCTTTTTTCCCTCATGCAAACAGAGCCCTGGAGACGTGGAGACAGAAGCATTAGGAAGAAACTAGACAGGGGGTTGGAAAATCAGGGGAACTGGTGAGATTAAGTGGGCGGGGGTGAGGGTAGGGTGCCAGGATCAGAACAGCCACTTTATCCAGCATCCATTGTGTTTTGAGCCCAGAGCTGGGGGCTCCTGGGAGCAAGAAAAGATGCAAACCACCTCGGCCCCCAGAGACTCATGAGCTCTTTGTAGAAACAAGGCTCCCAGTACAGAATGTAGGCAGGCCAGCCTGGAAGCTCTCCAGAGCTGCATATATGGCTGAGGGTTTTCAGGGAAGGCTTCCTGGAGGAGGGTCCAAGCCCTGAAGCATTAGGTGTTGCTCTCAAAGAAAAGGAGAGTTGTTCCAGACACTTAGTAGCTACCATGTGCTGAGCCCTTTACATTGATGATCCCCTGTAATGCTCCCAACAACCCTGCAAGGGTCAGTAATCTTCCTATCTTTTGAAACTTAGAAAATGGGGGAACTGAGGCCCAGGGAGATTAGCAGATTTGACCAAGTTCCCAGCCTGTACGTGGTAAACTCAGGGTTCAGCTCAGGCCATGTCCCTCTAACTCCAGACTTTTCTCACCACACTAAGGGTCCTTTCCACTTACCAGAGTTCCCTGGGTAAGGGCCTGCTTTTGCTATTTTTTTTTTTTTTTTTAGTTTTTTGTTCCTGAGAAGAGAACTGTTAAATTCAAGGTGGAGATTTGAGATGCAAAGGTAGATTGTTCAGAGGGCAGTGTGGAAAGTACTTGTAGATCAGAGAGGAACCTAGGAACCTGCCTGGGTCACCTCTTCAATGGCCCACATCCCCTTCTGCCCTCCCTAACACAAGCCCCTCACACACAAAGTTCTTTCCCACCCCAGATGTTCACTCTGGGACTGCCCACTTTGGGGGTCCTTAGAAGTTGTCCATGCTACTCTTAGTAGTGCATGAAACTGAGGTGAACCAAACAGAACGGATTTATTCAGGGCAATCAGCATGACCCTAGGTTTGGCGTCAGGAGACCCGGAGCTGCCACTGCCTTCCAGTGATGAGGAGTGACTTGTTTTCCCGATCAGGTTTCAGTTTCCTCAGTTCTAAAATGAGGAGTGGCAGGGATGGTCCTTTGAGCTGTCACAGATGGAAGAAAAGAATCTAAGATGGCAGAATTGATATGTAGGTGTTGGGTGGGGGGTCAGAGGAACTTGTGTAAGGTGTCCAACCCATTGCAGGAGGGATCTTTGCCCCAGGAAGCAGGGTCTATCTCAGGCTCAGGAGATGAGAGGGAAATAAGCCAGGAGAAGATGGGAGCAAGGTGGGAGGGGCGGTCATGGTCAGGACTGTTAGACCAAGCTTGTTTGGTAGAGATCAGATGGATAGTAGTGTCTGTCTGTTTAGAACAACTCTATTGGCACTTGGGGATTTTAATGTCCTGAGGCTAAATAGTTGGTTAGTCTCACCAATTGATTCTTTTTTTTTTTTTTTTTTAAATCTAACTGACCACTAGTGTTAGGTAAACCCTGGCTTGGGTCACCTACTAGATCATCTACATTGGTGGAACTGACTCGTGAATTCCATGAAATAACAGATTTTTAGCAATTATTTCCAGAAAACAGGGAATTTACTGAAATGAACCAAACCCAATAACAGTTTCGCTTTTCAGAGACAGTCTGGATCTGACATATTTGGTTCACAAGAGACAGGCCACCTGTCACTTACCCACAGCAGCCAGGATTGCCATGAAAGCTGGTAAAAACCCTGCAAACAATGGGATTTGGGGCTCAGTCTACCCCCTCGATAGAATGGGAAGGTTGGATTGGATCCACAGTAGCAAACACATGGTGTGAATACTGCCACCCTTACTCTTCCCTCTAGAGCAGACATTGCTAATCAATTACAACACTCATCCGCAAGGGACCCAGATGCAACCTCAGAATCCTTTTCAACACAGGGCTTCAGGCAGCCCCTACCAATCAATTAGATTTGGCATGTGCAATAAAAAGCATTTGTCCTCTCAGCACTAGATAATGTCCAAGCCTCCCTCCAGCTGTGCTGATCTAGAATTGCAACTGATTAGGTGTCTGAGGCCTCAGCTTGTAGACCACCAGATCACCAGCTGTCCCTGAGGCTTCCCAGGTCTGTGGAGTTGCCCTTGAGCGGGGCCACGGCTGAGCTGGTGCCTTATTAATTTTCCTCACTGCTAATAAATGTGCATTGCGTCAGCTCCGTCCTGCCCCCTCCTGTTCTCCGGCTGCCGCCATCAGCAGGGACTTTTTCAAGAGCTGTAAAAATAGTTTTTTTGAAGAGCCTGCACAGAAGAAGCAGCCAAGCCTTTTTGTTTTCTTTCTTTTCTGAGGGAATGGGGGAGATGGGTAGGCAATACTTCACAATGAAGGAATGTGCTCCTTGGGGAATTTAAACTTGTTTTTCTTAAATAATAATAAAAAAAAGAACGTATCACACTCTGGTTTCACATTGAGCCACAGAGCGCGTCTGTGAGGATTGGTAACAGCTCCCAGGAGATCACCAGCTTAAGCCAGGTCTCATTAGGCTGTTCGTTGACAACTGGGTCCCGATGAACAAAGCCATAATGAGCCTCCTGCTCCCCACCCACCCTGGTTGATCCAGTCTCCTTGGTCCAGCAGTCTGGATGGCTCCACAAGAGGGCTTGTCTTGCCTGTGTTGGAGGTTAGACATGGAGGAGAGCTTTCCAATGAGTGAATGTTTCACTTTCCCTACTGGTACTATGGATTTTGAAGAAACTTGAGACAGATGCTAAGATGCTAGGGTTGGAAGGGTCCTGGGATATGTAGGCTTCACTTTCCCCTCACTCTTACTACTTTACAGATGAAGAAACTGAGGCTTGCAGGAGGTAAGGGACAGGGGAAGCAGGTAGCAGAGGGAAGGGCATATAACTGGTCCTAGGAAGAGGATGCATCTCTCACTCCCAGACCAGCAAGTCAAAGCTGCAGAAGAACTCCGATAGCATTAACTCAGAGCTTCTGAAACCAGAGTAATTATACACTTGTCTTAAAAGGCAACACATTGTCACAGAGCCCTAGGATATAATTATACTCTTATGCTTTACACTTTTAATTTTTATTTAACTACAAACACAAAGAAATTAATAAATTAATAAACAAAATCAGAAAGATGATAAAATTCACATTAACAACATTAAGTTAATATGATGGATAATATTGCTTTTGCTGAAGCAGAAACCATAGGGCATAGAAGAGGAGCAGAGAAGAACAACAGAAGACTCAGGGACTTCCTGTCAGAAGCCACTACAATGAAGGATCCTGGGGGACAGTTAGTGTCAGGGGGAGAAGGCAGGACCAAGTCAGAAGCTGGTCAGAGGAAGCTGAGAGATGGAGCTGCTTATGGGCAGCCCTCATGTCTTCTTAGGGGGTTATTTGCCCAGCACAGCCTGGCTTGCAGTGTTCCTTCCATGGACAGGTCTCCTTGAGGCTCAGATCATCCTGTCACTTCATAGCACACCCTTGACAGTGAGGGCAATGCAATGTGGCCATCCTCTCCCTCCTCTGCCATCTTACCTGCCAGTGGGAAGAACCCTCACTGGGCTTTGAGAAGGTGCAGACCTTGCTCCTCCCTGCCGCTTCCTGTCTCCTCCTTCGGGTGACAACACAGACCAAAAGCAGGATGTGTAAGTAGATCATATAGTGTGGTACAGCAGCAAAGGCTGGCGGGCCTGCTGTAAATGGGTGTGGAGGAGAGGTCTCAGGGAGGAGGTGACATACAGCAAAGGCTTGGAGCAGGCGAGGGGACAAGCCATGGCATTTGTCAGGGAAGTGGTCTGATTGACCAAATTCTTTTGTCCTCCTAGGCTGGTTCAAATGTCCCTTCTTCCAGAAAGTCACCCACATTCAGAATTCCCTCCGCTTCTCCTGCAGCATGTATCACTTTGTACTGTGCCTCACAGCTCTTGTTGCACTTGTATTCTCCTTCTCCTGGCCTTGCAGCCTGAGCACCACGTCTCCTCTACCAGAATGTCAGAATGTCAGTTCCTGAGGACTGAGGGTTTTGCTCATTCACTGCTGTATCCCCAGCCTCAGTAGGTGGTCCACAAATGCATATTGAATTGTTGGAGGCGGACCAAGTTGAGCTCCTGATAGTAGACACCTTGTTTTACTGCCTCAGTTCCATCTTAAGCTCCGCATAAGATTTGTCAAATGAATGAATAGCTATTGATTAGGACTTACTGTTCTTCACTCAATTGATCAGACAGGGAGACTCAAAGTCAGAGATAGCAGAGTAAATTCAACACGACCACCAGTTCTCAGTGGTCAGAGAACCTGTTCTTGTTACGTGATGAACTCTGTCTCTGGACCCACTGGTTTCTTCTGTCAAAGCAGCTGGTCTAAACTGAGCAGTGGGCCTTCTTTTATTCAGTAAGTATTTATTGAGTGCCTGCTGTGTAGTAGGGATTGCTCTAGATGTTGAGGTACAGTGGTGTACAAGGCAGGCAAAAATCTCTGCCCTCATGGGGCTAATATTTTAGTGGGGGAGACAAATAAACAAACAAACAAACAATATATACATATATAGTGTCAGATCATGGCGGTAAGTGCTTGAAAAATTAAAACAGAGAAGAGGTAGAAAATACTGCATAGGGAGGGTACAAATTTTATATGGGATGCTCAGGGACAGCCTCATTGAGAAGGTAACAGAAACACCAGAAGTGGGTGAGGGAGTGAGCCATCAGGCTACCTGGTGTAGAACATTCCAGGCAAAGGGAACTGGCAGTGCAAAGGTCCTGAGGCAGGAGGAATCACTGGGTAGGTTTGAGGAGTGAAAAGGAGCCCAGTGTGGTGGGAGTAGAGTGATGGGTGGGGGTAAGGGTGGGAAAGACTAGAGGGGAAGGGCTCAGAGAAGAATGAGGAAACAGATGTCAACTCTGGCTCCTATTCTAATTTTTTAAAACATTTATTTATTGGTTTTAGAGAGAGAAAAACATTGATTTGTTGTTCCACTTATTTATGCACTCATTGGTTAATTCTCGTATATATGTGCCCTGACTGAGGATGAAACCCGCAAGCTTGGCATATCAGGACAATGCTCTAACCAACTAACTAAGCTACCCAGTCAGGGTTTGCCACTGCTGCAATACAAACTATCACCCCCTCCCCACACTGCAGTGGCTTAACATGAAATTTAGTACTTGTTCTCATGATTCTGTGGTTTGTCTGGGCTCAGCTGGGTGGTTCTTTCTCTGGCTCTTCCGTGTGGTTACAGCCAGAATAGAGGCTGGTCCTGGAGGCATCGGAAGACTCCACTCACAGGTTTGTCACGATGGAACTCTCCAGGTGGCCTCTCTTTCCAGCATAATAACTTGGACTTCTCATATGATGACTAAGGACTCCAACTGGCAGGAATCAGAAAGGGCCAGTCTCCTTAAAGCACAGCATCACTTCTACTTTCACAGGGCTCCATTAGCCAAAGTAGTCGCTAGCTAGCCCAGATTCACAGGGGTAGAGGAATAGATGCCACCTCTCTGTGCACGCAGGGAGAGAAGAAATTGATGGCACCTCTAAAACATCTGAGAAAAAATAGGAAGTCACTGGGAGCCTGGGTGAAGAGGAATTACATGACATGTCCTATGTTTTAACAGGATACCTGGCCAACAGTGTGGAAACCCTGGCACTTGCCTGCCCGCCATGCTGAAGGCCTCCTTCTCTCCTGCTTCCAGTGCCCTCATCTTGCCCCTGTCCCAGCCCCAAAGACTCTCAATTTTCCATAATTGGTATGGTCACACAGATAGAGGGAGGGAGGGAGAGAGAGAGAGAGAGAGAGAGAGAGAGAGAGAGAGAGAGAGAGAAGACTGGAGAGTAAGTACAGAAGAGCTTTCTATCTGGATGCCTCATCAGTGCCCTCTGGATCCAATGTTCTGATGTTTAATGGTGGCAGTGTGGACACTGTCGCTTGGGAGCCACCAGGCTGATGGTATTCTACTTTCTGCTCATGCCCATGGGTGGTCCTGTCCAGAGATGCTGTGAGTACAACTCCAGGAGGCACCAATCACATGCATCCTGTTTCCTCCTAGAAGTCTAATTTCCATTCTTTCTCCTTTCTCTAATGGGTGACACACCCACTTTGGAACAATCTGAACAGTCAGCAACAGGGACTCTAGATTCAGGAATGTAAAGCTTCATGGAACAAGTATCCAAGGTTCCATCTCACCTGCCCAAGAAGATAGCAATCACTAGATGCCACCCTACATAGCTGTCCTGGAATGGCACCAGTGCCTAGATACCAAGATGTGGGATCCATATGCCCAAGATTCTTGGATGTTTAGAGGTGGTGCCCCTTCCTTCTGACTCTTACCCAGAAGGCACTGGAGGGGCAGTGGGCTGGTCCAAGAGAAGCCAGCCGCTTCAGCTGAGAGGTGGACAGCAGAAAGCTCACCCAGGCTGGCTGCAAATGCAAGGACAGCCAGGCTGCCAAACAGACTAGGCCTATAGGTGGCCCAGGTACTCACCTCCCACCCCCATGCTAGTCACTGAACTCTCAGGAGGCAGTGAAGTACATGGTTCAAAACTTGAGTTTATGGATCAGCTATCCTGGGTTCAAGTCCCACTTCTGTTATTCCCTGTATGTTGGCAAGGCTTTTCCTCCACTTCCTATCTTCAGAATGGGTTTACCTCCTTGGGTTGCTGTAAGGATTTAGTGAAATCACTCCCTGTGTGGCAGTAATTATTACTGTCTGGCTTTCTAGCATTTGTTCCCAATGACTTAAGCTATAAGCTCTTGTCTTCCCTCCCTTTTCTCGTTTCCTTCCTGTTCCCTGGACCAGTGGTCCAGGAGTTGTGGGACCTCCCAGTGTCACCACCATGTTGGCCTCAAACAGTTGATTCAGTAGAGGGTGGGGGGGTGTTTTTAAAGAAAGTATGGTGTAAGTTTTCTTGGGGTATCTGCATTATACCATCCAAAGCAGGGAGTGAGACTGCCTGGAGCCTCCAGAGCCTTTTCATCCTAGCAACTCTATGAGTTCATGAAATCCGTATTACTATCATTGCAGGGTCAGGAACCTAGCTCCACAGCTAGCAAGAAGTGCCTTGCAGGAGACTATAATGATGTGTGCAGGCCAGGCGGAGTTATACCACCAGGGGGCGCTGCCTGGCTGGGCTCTCCCCATTTCTCAGGGACGCGAAATTGAAGTCTTAAGGTTTGAAGCTTAAGCTAAGGGATTGTGGACAGGTAGGTAGACTGGACTTTGAAGGTCTGCCATCTGGCGGTCCAAGAATGACAACAGGGACCCTTCACATTACTTGGGCCCATTACAGTTTGCCTCCTATTCCTAAAGGCCATTCCATCTGATGACTAAGGGGATAATGCCCAGATAGCAAACTGGGACTCAGAGAGGTGAAAGGGTGCTGAAGGCCACGCAACTGGTAGTGGCAAAACAGAGATCACTCCTAGGCTTGCCTGATGTCAACCCCAGGCTTCTGCCATTTGATCAGCAGGAGAGGCTGAACGGTGAGGGGGAAGGAGCGTGTCCTGGGAGACTGGAGGCGGGTCTGCATCCTACACTACTTCCACCCAGCACAGTTGACAATTCCTATCCAGGCCCTTCCCCTTCTGAGACCCCATGGGTTCTCAGGGAGCTTCTCCTCTACTTGGGGAGGGGGTGTTAGTGAGGGGCTCAGAATCATCATGAGTGAAGACCTCCATACTCAACCAAGACATGTGATTTTCCTGGCTCACAGCCTAGGCTCTTTAGGGATGGTTTTGAGTCTTGCCAGAGACTTCCACATGCCCCAGTTTGAAATTGCACCCCCAGTCTTGAGCAGGTGCTAGGCTAGATGGATCCTGGGCATCTGTGCTAACCCAGTGTGGTGAAGGCCGCCATTCACTCTATGTTTTGCCCCATGCTGAACGCTGTACACATAGTCTCATTTAACCCTCATGCCAGCCCTGTGAGGCACACAGTTATGATCTCCACTTTACGGAGTGGAAACTGAGGCTCAGAGCATACTTTAGCAGCTGTGGAAGGGAGGCTTTCCCTCGTCTCTGCCACTGACTGGCCAGATGTATGCAGAGTGGGCAAGCTGGGGTCTCAGCCTCTGCTTGGGATCTGGAGAATGAAAAAGGCATGAGGGCTGGTTGTCCTTCAGCAAAGGTTTCCGGGGCATGGACCCTTGGGGACAGAGAAGAAGGAAACAGCAGCCTTCCAGGAGCTCGCAAACCCAAGAACTCAGACAGGTCCCCAGTGGAGGATGAGTGGTAGCAATACCTGTGAGTGAGCATGTGCAGAGATGCCAGCAGGGCAACAGGGGGCTGGGGTGATTAACCAAGGCTTACAGGAATAGAGGAGAATGGAAATGGTCACCAAAGGGTAAGGAAGAGTGCGCTCTGCAGAGGAGAGGTGTGGGAGACCTTTGAGCAAAGGCCAGCACATTAGGGTCTTGAGCTGGCTAGGGAAACAGCAGAGGATGAGGGCTCCTCTCTGAGGCACACCTTTGGCCTTCAGGACATAGATAAATTGCAGGAAGACACTGGGTGTCCAGGGAAGGGTGAGGGGCCTTGAGGAGCAAATGCACTATGATGCTGGAACCTATCTCAGTGGAAAAAACGATTTTGTGTTTACTATAATTGGAAAACTGCATGCCTCCTCCATGTCCCTGTGGGAATGTGGATGCCTGAGTGACCGTATGAAGCCTTATGTCAGAGGCCTTTCACATCCATGATCTCCTTTTACTTGTCCAACTGCTCTGAGAGGTTGGCTGGACAGAAATATCCTTAAGAACAGATGAGAAAACAGAACCCCAGCGGAATAATGTATCTTGTCCAGGGTCATGGGGCCAACAGTTGAAAAGCCAAGACTTGGGCTCCCGGACCCAGGTCTATGCTCCTGACCCCGAACCTTCTGCCCTGACCCCATCTTAACCCCCAGGATTCTGCATGTCACAGGCCACCCACTCCCAGGCCATTCTCCCCTGGACTCTGGATTTTCACAGGAAAGCCCCCAGCAGGACTGAGGGTGGGAGCGCAGGACTGAAACCAGAAGGAGGAAGATCCCAGTGCCTGCAGAGTCCAGAGCCCAAAGCCAGGTCAAGGGTCTATCTTCCCTTCCCAGACTGCACCACCACTGCCTTTAGAAGGTGCTGCCACAGGAGGGACCCGAAAGGAGGGAAGCCCTGCGCTGGTCCACCAGGGCAGCCTTGGGGGGTGGGTCTTGGATGAGGGCCTACTAGTTTGGCTTCTTTCCAGAATCTCCAGTGGAATGGTAGAGAATGGAGGGCTTGTGGAGTTGTGCTCTGACTCAGTAACAGTAGGCGCTTGCAAAGGTCTCACCTCATGCCAGGCACTGCTCTGAGCGGTGTGCACATATGTGGACAACGAATCTTCCTGAGCATCTCTGAGCATCTTGGGAGGAAGGTACCCTTATTACCTCCATTTTCAGATGGGGAAAGGGAGGCACAAGGTCACTCACTTTGTAAGTGGCAGAGCTGGGGCTTGAATCCAGGGAACCTGCCTGTAAGTGCTACTGTGCCTCTGTTATTAATAATAATAACCAAGCTACCATTTAAGTCCTACCTGCTATGTGCCTGGCACTTAGTTCCTCATAGCAAGGCAGTGACTGAGGCATTGATGCTCTCCGAATTTCATGGATGAGCAAATCCAGGCTTGGCAGGCCGCCTGCGGTGAGGTGACTTCAGACTCACAAATGGGAAGGCTAGCTAAATCCGAAGCTGGCACCCTACTTGGCCTTTGGAAGGCCAGTTTGACTTGCTGTGGGGCTACGGGAAGACACACTCCTTGTCTGAGCCTCAGTTTCCCTATCATAGAGGCCTTCTGCTCCTGTCCACTTTGCTCCAGCAAGTGGTAGAAAGGGGTTGCGGTGCTGTGGGAGTGCCGGACACTCCAGAGCCTTTCCCTTCTCTCATTGACCCGCCCCACTCTCACCCCACCCCGAAGTTGCTGCTCCGTTTTTTTTCCTCGATTGCTTAGAGTTAGTTAGGGTGGAGGGGTGAACCGTGAGGCACTAGGTGCGGCAGAGGTCAGCAAGGCCGGGTGGAGAAGGTCTCGCTCTGTTTCGGGGTAGGGCCAAGGGCCCAGAAGCCACGTGCTCGGGCAGTTCTACAGAGGGCTGTCAGTCCTCCGGAAAAGAGCAGCGCTCCCAACTGGAGGAGGGGTTGGGGAGGGAGAGCCAGAGGAGGCCGATTCTGGGCAGGAGGGGTGGGAGTGGGGGGAGGTAAGAGAGGACGCGGACAAAGGAGGCGGCCGGCAGCCCAGCTGTTTTGAAAAATGCTTCCTGTTTCTTTAAAGGCGCTCGCGGCTCGGGCGGCCGTGCTGGGAGGCGGTGGCGGCAGGAGCTGCCTGCTCGCCGGGCGGCGGCGCTGACTGATCTCTCGAACTGGGCTTCTGTGTAAACTGAGGCTAAACAAACACAGATGGAGCGCAGCGGGCGTGCTCCAGAAATGCTGGCAAGTCGGCAGCGACTTCAGATGACACTCTGAGCGCTTCGGGAACGGACTGCCCCGCGCCTTCGCGGAGCCGGCGGCGCAGCTGCCCCGAGCGCAGGGAAGAGAGAAGAGAGGGCGGGAGGGCAGGAGGGAGGGAGGGCGGGGGAGAGCAGGGGAGAGCCCTAGCCTCCGAGGCGCCGAGAGCGAAGGCCACCGGGCAGAGCCCGGCGTCGCGTGCAGAGCGAGCGTGCCGGGCGCGCGATCCGGGCAGCCCCACGCCCCTGCCTCGCGCGCTGCCCGAGCCATGAAGCACATTCCAGTTCTCGAGGACGGGCCGTGGAAGACCGTGTGCGTGAAGGAGCTGAATGGCCTCAAGAAGCTCAAGCGGAAAGGCAAGGAGCCGGCGCGGCGTGCTAATGGTTATAAAACTTTCCGATTGGACTTGGAAGCGCCCGAGCAAGGCGCCACTGCCACCAACGGGCTGCGAAACAGGACCCAGCGGCTGCAGCAGGTCTCGGGCCCGGTGCCGGCCCCAGTGGCCCCGGCCATTCCCTCAAGTGGGGGTCCGGACACCTCTGGAGAGCGCGGGGGCGCCCGGGCGCCGGAGATCTTGGATGCGCGGAAACGCGCCTTCGCCCTGAGCGCTGTGGGACCCGGACTCTCCACGCCGCCGCCGACAGCACCTCAGGGCCCGGTACCTGGGGGTCCCGAGGTACACCCTTTCCGGGAACCCGGCCTGCGTCCCCGCATCTTGGTGTGCGCACCGCCTGCCCGCCCCATGCCTTCCGCACCCCCTGCGCCGCCGGAGACCTCAGTGCGCCCTGCGCCCCCCGCGCGCCCCGGGGAAAGTTCCTACTCATCTATTTCACACGTAATTTACAATAACCACCCGGATTCCTCCGCGTCGCCTAGGAAACGGCCGGGCGAAACGACCGCCGCCTCCTCGGAGATCAAAGCCCTGCAGCAGACCCGGAGGCTCCTGGCGAACGCCCGGGAGCGGACGCGGGTGCACACCATCAGCGCAGCCTTCGAGGCTCTGCGGAAGCAGGTACCGGCTCCCGGCCGCACACTCACACTGCCCCCGGGGGAAGATTGCCAGAGTGGGTGGGTGAGTGCCTCGGGGAATTTAGGGAGGGTGTGTGTGACGGGCAAGCTGTCCCCGCTCGGTCAGCCCCAGGACCCTGACAGGTTTGGGGCCTCCTGGAATAGTGACTGTTGCTGCAGCATTGGTAGGTATCGTACGTAGTTTGCAAAGTGAAGGTGAAGGCCCCCCCGAGGCATACCCCGGTCCTCCCCGCCCCTCCCACGCGGTGACCCTGCCTGTGCGTCTGACTTAAGCAATCCTAGTTAACTTTTATGGCAGTTGAGTAGTTGTCTCCCGGAGTTCCTTGGGAGCGGTGGAGTGGAAAAGGGGAATGTGGGAATATGTCTCTGGCGGGGAAGGGGAGAAGACCTCCCCTTCAGGCATTTGGCACCGTCTGGGTCCTGGAGTTGCCAGAATATTAGGGTCCCGCATTCCCTCTCCAGTCCGCAGCTCCCAGCAGGGATGCCCCACACTCAGGTTGCTTCTGTGCTCTGCACCCTTTGCCTTGGTGTCCTTAATGACCTGAACTGCAAGCCTGCTCCTCCTCCCCAGGGGTGGCCTCAGGAATTGGATGGTGAGATCCTTCCCAGGAGATCCCCTCCACCCACCTTTGCTGCCCTTCATTTCGTGGTGAAGGAGGCAGGTCTGCTGACGGGACTGGGTAATTGGGGGACCTTCAGAGCCTAGTTTTGGGGTGTGTCAGTTTGGGGCTGGTGGGGACTGCCCTCACCCCACAGTGTCTTGGGTGGGGATGGGTGGGGACAAGCAGTTTTACAATTCCACTTTAGACAAGATTGCCCTGGGTTTCTAAGCTTCTCATTTTCTTTGAGAGAAGGGAAATCTAAGAAGGGCTTGTGTCCCCTGCTCCCACCCACACAAGGAATGGATAAGGGCAGGGGCTGGATGTTACTGTAGTAAGGTTTTTTTCTTGCTCAGCAGCTGACTTCCTGTGTGACTCCAGGGAAGTTACTCAACCTCTCTGGGCTTTAGCCAACAACAAAGCAGTTCAGAAAACATGATCTTCTTTTTGGATCACACTCCTCCTGTGGGTGGGGTGGGCAGTAGTACCTGTGTCTGTCCATGGGAATGAAATTAGACTGGGGGAAATAGCCCCTATGATTTTTTAGTCAAAGTGTCCTGCTTGGGTTTTGGTAAGATGTTTGCTCAGTGAATTGGGGTGGAGAGGTCAAGTAGCTGACACAGAACAGGCTGGGCCACTGACCATAGCAATGCCAGCTGGGATGGTGGGCAGTGGGCCCAGTGGAGTATTCAGTCGGATGCCTGGGGAGGGGGACAGCTACAGAGTGCCCTGCAACTCACCCCTCAGGACAGAAGGATGACAGAAGGCCTGTCCACCTGCTCACTTTGCAACTAGGGAGACCCTTGGTAGACTGGGGAGGCCACGTACTCAAGACATCACAGCTGATGAGTAGCAGGTAGGGCTGGCACCTAGGTCCTTCGAGTACCAGTTCAAGGCCCTTTCTACCCTGCCAGCTTCCCCTTTCAGTGTGGAGAAAAGATTTTACAGGTGGTGAGACAGGTTGAGAAAGCTTATATCAGGTGATTGGAGCCTCCCTCGCAGGTTTGCATTGCACACCTCCTTGGCATGCCAGTCACTAGTCTCCTCCAGTGTACTGGTACCTCCTTGGCATGGTGCAGTCACAGCCTGCATAGCTGTGTACCTCTGTCATTGCAGAGCCTGGCTTTGAATCGGTGTCAGTGAGTCGCTTCAGTGCCCAGGCTCTTGATAGCTCTGCTCCTCAGCCTGTTGAATACCCCAGCTCTGTCCACCCTCCACACTGAGGAAAGCCAGGCAGCCTCCTGTTTTGTCCATCCCACTGTCCTCTCAACCGGGAAGGGAGTTTGGGGGAGGGGCTGCTTAGCCACAGAGGTATAGATCAGGGACAGGCCCTCTGGGCTGGGGGATGCATGACAGCAAGGCCAGGTTGGCGGAAGTGTGGGGCAGATGGTCAGGCCTCAGCACATGCCACCAGCCCAGCTGCATAGGGCCCTCCCCACCCCCTCATGTGAAGGCCATGTGTGCACAGCTGGGCCTGGCCCATGTGCAGGGCTGCTCCAGGACCAGGGGGGAGGGGTTTGAGGGGGAAGCCTGGCCTTGCTGGATGGGTGGGTGTGGGATGGACGGGGCAGAACTGTGGGCCTCAGGCTCCTGGCAGAACCTTCTGGCTCACAGACTGCTCACTCTTGGGGCATCTGGTGTGTGTGCAGAATACCTTTCTTCCCTGAAAGTGGGAAGCCCCTCAGCCTTGATGGAGGAATGGCAGCCTTGCAGGGAGAGGCCAAGGCATCAGTGAGAAACCCTCAGGACCTGCTGAGGTGCCTCTTCATGAAGGAGGTGCAAAGTAGGAGGGGCCTGGGTCCTTCTGCTGCTGCCCCTAGAGTCTCCCAGGGGATCCTCACCAAAGGGGCTCAGGGTGGCCAAGGATGGGCTGAGGGGGTATTGCCTCTACCCCTGCAACTCTCTCAGTCTCAGCCCCCTCTACGCTGCTCCCTCATGTCCACAGTCACCAGGGCAGCTGCTCAGGAGCCTCAGTGAGCAGGCCTATGGTTACGTATCTGTCGTGCTACCTCCCGTGTTATAGGCGAGACCCTTACAGAGAGATTGAGCAAGTGGCCAAGATTTGTACCCAGACCTATTTGACCCTGGGGCCATGGATCCTAATTACTAAAACTCAGGTTCTCAGGGTCTAGTCTGTTGCTGTGTGAAATCTGACAAGGACCTTGAGCAGCTCTGCATAGAGCGGCCTTGTCTCAGGAAGTCTGCGCTTACTGACAGTAATTTCAATAGTAATTTTGAGTGGAATCAAGTGCTGAGCTGTGTTCCATGGGCAGTGTTGGAGCTCTGTGGGTCAGGAGTCTCAGTAGGCTTCCAGGAGGGTGTCCTGGGCTGGGTGTGAAGGGTGGGTAGGAGCTGGCACAGAGTCCAGAGGCCAAAGGGCTTCCAGGCCTCTCCTGCACTGGCTTGTAGGTTCTTGGCTTGGTTTCTCTGTAACACCTTCCTGTGTTTGCCCATAGCGATTCCTTTCTGAGGTGGCAGGTATTCTGATGCCCATTTTATTAGTGAGGAAACAAGGACCCCTAAAATTATGGACCTGCCTGAGGTCCTGTGGATGGCCAGGGGTAGAGCCTGGTCCCCAGCCTCCCAGGCCAGTGTGTTTTCACATTTTCCTGCTTCCTGGAACCTAGAGAGAGTCCAACTTGGGGTGGGTAGGATGGCATGCTCTGGGGTCATGTGGGACCCTATGACAATCCCCAGATTTGCTCTCCTGAAGCTGAAAAATCTTTGTGGGGTGAGCACAAGGCAGGTCCATTTACTTTCCCAGGAGCTGGCAGTCTCTCAGGAGCTGGACCCAAGTAACCTTGTGGCCTCCTGTGGCCTGTGTCTTCTGACCAGAGTGCGCAGACAATGGCTGTGGGGTCTTCTGCAGGCGGGGGGTGGGGCTGGGTTCTGGGTCTCACTATGGATGCTCAAAGAGGTAATGCACAAAGTCTGGGGTCCCATGGGATCAGTCTAGGACTCTCCGTCTGCCGCTTAGAAGGGTGGCCTGCCTACCTCCCCATCTTAGGCTATAGAAGCCCATCCAAATCCCCAAGTGGTTGCTTTTGGCTAACTGGAAGAAGTCCAGCTAAGATAGGAGTTCAAAACCCAAAAAGCTTCCCACCAGCTGAGTTGTGGGAAGTTCTTACACACCTACTAGCAAGTGCTCCTGACAAGTAGAAGTGATGCTTTCTACCTCTTGGAGATGTGTTAGGATGAATATGTAGGTGTGGTATTCAAAATACTCAACCCTCTGCCCACCGTAGTAGACCACACTAAACTGAAAGGGGTGGCCTGGTTTAAGAAGTCATGGAGGGTAGGCAGGGCTTATTAGCCCCACCCTTCAGATGAGGAAACTGAGGCCCAGAGGTAAAAGGCACTCACCCAAATTCACACTGCTGGTAAGTGCCCAGGATTCAGACCAGCTCTTTCCTCCCTACCTTGGCCTCCCAGAATTAGAACCTGCCATTGGATTCTTACTTTGCAGTAGCAGCCCAGGCTGGGGTGCTTCTGAGCTGGGCCATGGGGGCCCAGATGCTATGTCGTGCAGTTTGGGCACCAGGAGGATCTGGAGTTAGCAAGGTTAGCCGAGGAGCACACCCCCACCGGGGGATGGGGAGGAGGAGTGATATAATCAAAAGTTGCCCTTGATGTCCCATGTATGGCCACCTCTGGCAGTGGGAGTTGGGAGAGCCCAGTGGCCATTGCCTTCTTTGGGCACTAGATAGACAAACTTCTGGTCCCAAAGAGGTCTTAGCTGTGTGACCTGGGGCCCACCATGTCTTCTCTCTGTTTCCTTAAGTGCAGATGGGATAACCATCTTTGGGGGTGGTTTTAAATGGGATAAAACTACTTGTAAATAGCTTATACAACCTGGACTTGGACAGAAGCAGCGAGACAGAGTGACAAATCTGGGACAAAACTGGCCCATAACCTGAAGTCTCTAGGCTGGCCTTGATCTCATCTGTCGCTCTGTATTCCTGCAGTCATCCTGGATCCCCATGTGCAGAACCCTCCTGAGATCCCCGCTCCGACTGGCTGGGCAGCCAGCTGCTCAGGGGCCAAGGACTCACAGAGCTGAATAACTCCCAGTGTGGCCTCTGGGTGAAAATAATGCTAGGGCCTGTGTCACAGAGCTGTGCCCATGTCCAGGGCTCCACCAGGCGGGCACTCCCTCCCTGGGTTCCTCTGTCCCAGGATTCTCAGGAACCTTTCTGTCCCACAGACCCTGTTTATTTGTTCATGCTGATAAAGCAGGATTCTCTGGCCTGTGGTTGGGAACAGGCAAAGTGCATTGTTCTGTGGGCTTTTCTTGGATGGGTTTGGAGCTGTGGCTACGCTGGGAGTGGGCGGTGGGAAGGGGAAATACATTGGAAGCTGACATTCTCTCTGCCACCTCCCTGCCCCTCTCTGGGTTTCCTAGCCTGCTGAGGGGCGACTCCTTGGCTGCTGGAGCATGTTAAAAGGAGGCAGCAAACCTTGCCTCTGGTGTGGGTATACCTCAGGACCCCCTGGGGGAAAGGAATAAGCAGACTTGTCTTGGCTCCATATTCCCTGCTTCTTGCCCTCTCTGGAGCTGCTCTTTGGAGACCTGCAACACCAGCTGGACTATTTTGCTGACTTGTAACAGGCCTTACTCTGAGCCGTGCACATGTCATCTCATTTCATCCCTACCGTGCTGTGAGGTCAATCCTATGAGCAACATGACGAAGCCACCAAAGCTCAGAAAGATTTATGACTCTCACCCAGGGTCTCATAGCTAGAAAGGGCTAGAGTCAGGAGTTGAACCAGGTGATGAGAAGGTGCGTGTGCTTAAGCTCTAGGCCAAACAGCTAAATCTTCATCCTCAGAACGAGGGAAGTTCTAAACATTCTGGAGTCACCTGGTGAGTATGGAGGGCGAGCATTCATTTTTCTCATTCATTTTCTCGTTCCACACACCCCATTGAGTGCCTGTTATGGGCAGAACCGGTGTTGGGCTCTGCATACAGGGGCCCTTCTCTACAGCTTACAGGGAGACTGACCACTAAGTGAGTCACAATTAGCAGGAGTGAAGAACAGATAGGGTGCTATTAGGGCGCCACCAAGGGCAGACACCCCCCACCTTACCTTCAGCCTCCTGGTTTAGGGTTGGGGTGTGGCAGTAGAGAAAGCTTATGGGCGAAGTGAGGTTTAAGTTAGATCAAAGTGGCTGTTGCACTTAGCGTCCCGTCTGAGGTGATCATGTTGTTCATGCTTTATCCTCAGGGCCTAGAATAGGGTTTCTGAACTTCAGCATGTCTGACATTTTGGACCGGGCTTTTATTTGCTGTGGGGGCATCACAGGATGCTGCGCATGGTAGGATGTTTAGCAGCATCCCTGGCCTCTACCTACTGCAGGCCAGTACCTTCCCCACTTGCGCCCAGTAGTGACAATTAAGAATGTCTGCAGACTGTCCCCAGAACCACAAAATAGTCCCCAGTAGAGAACCACTGACCTAGCACAGTACTTGGCATATGGCCCGTGGGGTGTGTGCGCGTGCTCACTAAATACTTATTGACTGGACGTGCCATGGGGGTCCCACTCTGTGGGATGAGGGTTAATTAGTACCAGATATCAGTGGCAGATAGACCTGCTGTGTATAGATCCTGGAGAGCCAGAGAGAGGAGGAAAACTTGGTGGCTGGTTGAGCACATTTTGGCCATTTAGGTGAAGGATGCTTCATGGCGGCAATGGCTCTGATGACGCGCCCCAGTCAGATGGACTTTGTGGTAACCTTTCCATGTTACAACACAGGACTGTGCTGCAGTTTCATGCAGCACAAACGTCGGTGGACAATGTTAAAAAATTAGAGTCTCCATCTCTTCACCTGGTATAAGTCCCTGTGCGATTAGTGATGTCTCGTTGGTGAGGAACCGCTGACAAACATGTCACATCTGACTGGGGCTGTAAATATTTATTATGTGTGTGTTGAATGCCTAGCAGCATCTCAGGTTCAGAAGGGGCATAAAGAGAAAGAGAAAAGAAGGAAAACCAACCATATGTGTGCCCTCCTGCTGAGCACTGGCACTTTTCCTTCTTTTATGTTCCCAGAGTCTCTCACTCTGTTATGAAGATAGGAATCACATTATTCATTGTCAGAACCTCTAGTGCCTAGCAAAACAAGCCTCATGAAATGAATGAATGAATGAATGAACGAACGAACGAACGAACGAACGAATGAACAAATGAATGGACTATCAGAATTGATAGAAAATGTCCGGTCTCTCAGTAAGACTCCTTCTCAGCGAGGGCTGGGGACAGAGCTCTGTTGTGGTGGGAACACACTGTGCTTCATTTAGACTGACTTGCAGGCATGAACTGAGTCTCAGTTTCTTCCTCTACAAAATGGACATTTGTATACCTGCCCGAGTCTGTGAGTGGGTGACCTGAGATGTGTGTGAGGAAACAGCAGGTGCTTAGAACAGAGAATAAAGTCCGGCCATGGGCTTAGACATCCACCTCTGCTGGCCAGCAGTCCCGCTCAGGTGGTGCAGATGTCACTGCGAGCAGCCCCGTGCCTGCCTGGCAGGGTTCCCACGGGGTTGTGCTCAGCACAGAGACCTGGGCAGCTCCTCCTGATGCCTTCTCACCCACTAGGTGCCGTGTTACTCATATGGGCAGAAGCTATCCAAACTGGCCATCCTGAGGATAGCCTGCAACTACATCCTGTCCCTGGCACGGCTAGCTGACCTCGACTACAGCGCCGACCGCAGCAACCTCAGCTTCTCCGAGTGTGTGCAGCGCTGCACCCGCACCCTGCAGGCCGAGGGACGTGCCAAGAAGCGCAAGGTAGGCGCCAGCCACTCAGGGAACAGCCTCTGCGAGAGGATGGGGAGGTGGGGACAGGAACTTGGCGTGCCCCACACTCACCCAGGCTTCCAAAAGGCCAGCGAGATCAGCTTCTTGGAGCTTTGCTGGGGTCACCCCAGCTTCAGAGCTCCTCACAGTACTGGGATTATGGATGTGACCCTACGCCTGGTAATGGGGCTGCTGAGGACCATAGACAGTCACCCAGGGCCTCTGAGCCTGGGTTTGCTTATCACTGAAATGAGGATGGCTTTTCTCTGAAGCTGTTTCCAGCCTTCTGTGCTCTGGAGCTAAATTCCCCACATGGGCCCTGATAGATGTTGTATCAGGATGAGATTCCCTGAGCAGGTGACAGCCCAGAGAACCCTTGGCATGTTATGGGATGTGACTTGGCCTGTGGGTTATCTGAGGCCATACATTAAGGTGGATGATATTCATTCATTCATTCATTCATTCATTCACTCTTTCATTCTTGGATCGATTTGCTGACCCCTAACCTGAGAATGCTGGATGGGACTATAAAGATGAATAACATTTGGTCCCAGTCCCCATGCACCAGGCGGGTGAGGCAGAGGGAACAGCCTAAAGAAAGCCTGATGTATTTGGAGAGACAGGTGCAGGAGGAAAGGTGTTGGGCATCACTCTGGGCCCCAGATGGCCTGTGCCTCAGAGTTTCCAGTTGGAGGCCAGTGCCAGGCAGTGCTAAGCAAGGCTCATGGCAGCCCTGTGGATCTCTGTTCCCACAAGGCTTGAGGAAGTGTGACAGAGGGCAAGACCCAGTCCATAACCGTGAGGAGGGTGGTTGGCTCCCTTGGGCCTTCAGAGATGGGGAGGGTGGGGAGCTGGCTAACTGGCACCCTTCATGGCTTTCTTTCTTCCTGGCCTGCCCTTCCCCCCATCCTTGACACTCACTCCCCCTCCCCACTTCCCAGCAGACCCTCTCAGGTTCTCCAGGCTTCCCAGGGGACCGTGGACCCCTAGCCAGAAAGGCTCTCTCTGGACTCTCCTACCTATAACAGGGAGGGCCCCGGCATGTGCTCACAGCCAGCCAGCTGCTGCTGCTGTGATAATTGCACGTTGCATTCCTGGGAGTGATTAACACGGACCAGTTAGATGAGATCTTCATCAAGTGGGTGAGAGAGGAAGCGGCAGTGGCTGCTCACAGGGTGGCTTTCCACTGGAAAGTGACACGGGTAAATTGTGGGAGTGATTTATGGCTCCTTGAAGTGCTCTGTGGCAAAGGAGGTTTGTAAACTCTCTGTGAACTTCCCTGGCATTCAGTGGTCTGGAGGTCTGGGATGGGCAAAGTGGACACGCACCGTTTTCTCCACCTCTGCCCGTCGAGGCCTCCTCTTTCCAGTTCCTCCCCTCACTCACCACAGACAGGAGCACGTGGGCCTGTTCCCTTCCCTGGTCCTTGATTGGAGCACATGGTGTCCTGGGCTGGGGAGGAGGCTGACACCTGTAAGGTGAAGAAAGAAGGGAGAGTGGGGTGAAGGTGCCCAGGGGAGATGAGCTTTTGGTTTCCCCTGAAGTCACCAAAATCACGTTAGAGACTATCTGGTCCAACCTCTCAGATTGGGAGGCTGAGGTGGAAGATTATGGTTAAGAATATCAAACAGCTCTGACCTCAAAGTCCTGGCTTGCCACCTATCAGCTGTGCCATCTTGGACCCATAGCTTAACCTCTCTGAGCCTTGGTTTTCTGGTCGATAAACAGGGTTGGTGATGATAAATTGTCAGTGATTGCTAAGGTCCTTTCTGGTCTGACTCTCCAAGAAGAGGTCTACCCTCGCCTCACATGGGCACTGAGCTGCTTGTATTCTGCATCACCCTCCCACCAAACAGGACATCCTGTGGCTGCTGTCTCCCCAGTGCTGGCCCTGGGCAGCCACCACTGCCAAGAGGACTTAGATAGAGGGACAGGACAAGGTCTTCTGAGGGCTTCTCTGGGCCCAGCATTCAACCCTGGCAGGTCGGGGGCTCACAGGATGACCCCACTCCTGCTGCTCTGCCTTTCTGCATCTCTGTCACCATGCAGGTGTGTGAGTTCCAAAGTGTCCTCGGATGGTCTCCAGTGACCTGCCTGGTGGACCTGAGTAGTTGGGGTAGGCCTCTGTTTTGTTAACTAGAACCAAGGGGTGTGGTGTCTCTAGAGATGCATTCATTCATTCAGTGTTTATTGAGAATCTACAGCAAGTTACACACTGGGGAATTCTCTGCTGAGCATGTGGGCACTGTGATGGGATGTTAATGGTGGATTAGGCTTGACTCTCCATAGTCCCTGTAGACAGAGGGTATGGGGCCCAGATCAAGCCCCTATTACTTCTCCCCTGCAGCCACTGCGGACAGCCCAACGGTTAGGGAGACAGAAAGTAAAGAAAGGAAGAAAAAAGAAAACAAGAAAGTCCTTGATAAACAGCAGCTGGGATGGTAATGGTCACTGATGCGATGATGGTGGTTGAGCGGTCCCATTTGAGGATGGCTCCCTCACAGTTCTTGTGCCCCCAAAAGCCGGGTGGTCCTTTTTCAGGTTGCCTCCTTGAGAGATTGCACTCAGGTCCTGGGAGATCCCTTGTAGTTCTGATGAGCTGCCCTGTTTCTCCAGACCTGTGTTAAGAATGGGATTTACAGTGAACCCTGTTCACCCCCGAAGTCTCCAGGTGCATCCTTTTACCCATCTCAGACATTTCCTACAGGGGTGGGGGACCTGCATCCCTTGACTGGTGAGTCTTCCATCTTTGGGCCTTGCAGAATGTGGTTTTGGGGATTCAGAGCCCCATTTGGAAGTCCCAATAGTACAGAGGTCAGTGTCAGAGGCTGCCCAGCAAAGAGACAGGCGGGAGGAGTTGAAGGGCTCTGGAGAGCTCAGTTCTGACTCCAGCTGCGGCTGAAGATAATGCACGTTAAGCTCCTGGCTCTGGGCCATGTTTCCGCAGCTCCTGTTTTTAAAGCAGCAACTCCTGAAAGCTAAGGAGGAGGAAGAGGATGGGGAAGAGGAGGAGAATGAAGAGGAGGAGTGGAGAGGGGAAAGGAGGAGGAGGAAGTGGAGGAAGAGGAGAAGGAGGAAAAGAAGGAGAAGGAAGAAAAGGAGGGGTTGGGGGAGGGGAGGAAGAGCAGCAGAACTGTTTTGTATCTGCGCTGGGTGGGCCCTACCAGATCTGAGAAATAGGAAAGGACCAATTTCCTACCATCTAGGGCACTGCCTTCCAGGGATTTTAAGCCACTGAGTATTAGTAACATCATCACCAACAACAGCTACTACTAATATGGATGGTGTAGTTAGTTCCTGCACGCAGGTGACTGTAGCCATCTGGCACAGTTGCTCTGGTCAGGAAGGCTGGCTCCGCAAGGCCAGGGGTCGCTCCTCCTGCCGTGTGTGGCCTGGAGCCAGAGGAAGCGTCATGCAGGTGCAGATGCCTCCAAACTCTGTCCCCCTTTTCCTGCTGATTTCTGGGCAGGGGAGGCTTTCCTTGTGATGGCAAGGCTGAGGGTGGCCTGACTCCTCTTTGGAAGAATGTCTTGGGTGCTGACATCTGTAGCTTCAGTGCTAGGGACAAGCTGAGGTGGCATGTTGGTTTCAGGTCAGGGGTCAGTGAGAGCTGAGGGTGTTCCGGGACTCCTCACTGTCCAAGTGGCCGAGCCCCAGGCCTCCAACAGGGCCCAGTGGCACCTGCTCTTTCTGGGGACTGTTCCTAAGCCCCTGAGTGTGTGAGGCAGAGTCTTGAGAGCTCCTGCTCTGGCAGGACCCAGCCCCCGCCGGGTGTAGGGCTTCTTGTACCCCCAGGGTGTCCACTGTCTTGGCATTGTCCCCACCTGCCATGTACATAAGTCACCCTCATAAGAGCCTCCTCAGTCTCCTCTTCTGTAAAGCTAGTGTTGATGGAAGTGATTTCTAAAGTCCTTTTCAGTTAGACTTCTGAGCTGAGGTTACCTCAGCCTCCTTTTCTGTCTAAATGATGAAATGTGCTATTCTCACTGGCCCCTCTGCCCATCACAGGCATTTCACACAGATAGGAATGTCACTCACAGAGGCTGTTGAGACCCCGAGGTAGTGTGTCCTGAGATCACTGGTAACCCCTGATATTCTCAGAGCCTGGATTATGTGCCTGGCATGGTGCTTAGTGTTTCCAACACATCCCTGTAAGGTAGGTGTTGGTGTTGTCACATTGAACAAAAAATAAAAGCAGGGCTGAGGGCCTGAGAAACTTGCCCAGGGACACCCAGCCAGTAAGAGAGGTATCTCCGGGCTCTTACCACTACCTGTCCTGCCCGCCTCAATAGAAGTACCCTGGGTGAGAGGAGGTTCTGTTTCCAAATCCTCCAGCCAAGTTAAATGCCATTTGCTTTCAAAGCCCACAGAGGCCATTTGCTGGGGGTGGAGGGGGTGAAGGTGGATGGGAAATCACCATCAAATTTCCTTCGCATCATAAAAATGGATGCAATTTATTTTTTCTGGCATTCCAATTACATAGACGTTTGCCACCAGCTGTTTGTTCTAACATGGAGTGTTCTCTCAGCTGCTGTTTCTCCTCTCAATTTGACACCGTTAGTCCACAAGTCTGGCAGGGACTGGAATGGAGGGGTCATTGGCTGGGGAACCTCACAGGTGAGCTCAGGGCTGGCTTTCCTGCCATCCTCTGATGTTTCCTTGGTGGTCCCGAGGTGCTGTTCCCCCCTCCCCTTTCACATTCTTTCACCCCCACCTCATCTCCTTTTTCAAATTGCTCCCCTCATGACATGTACTCACAGATCTCCCTCTTCTCCCCAACATGTTGTGCATGAATGAAAACGTGGGGTCTCAGGCATAGTGAACCATGACACATGGGAGGCCCCCTCTACTGCTTGAACTGATCACCCTTTGGAATGCAGAGACTCTTCAGTGCACCCCTTTGGAGTCCTCTTTCAGCCAATGTGCCCCTCTGGAAAGCCCTGCAAAAGCTGTGTTCCCCTCCCCGCTGCGACCTGGAGAAAGAGTGTCTGTGTAGTTGGGGGTTAAGTTGAGAGAACACTAGAGTTCTTTTCAGTTTTCTGTAATACCGTCATTTAATTTGAAGGCACACAAAAATACAATAGGGAGATCCTTGGTAAGACCATGAAGTAGGTGAAAAGTAGCACTTTGGGGCAGGAGACCTGCGTTTGGGTGCTGGCCTTGGCACTTTCTAGCTGTGTGACCTTGGGCATGTTGCCTAATCTCTCTGATCCCCAGTTCTCTCACCCCTAAAGTTAGAGCCTACATACTTTCCCTGCCACCTTGCTGGAAGGATTAAACAAGATCCCTCCCTTAGGAGAAAGGGCCGGTATTTTTCTCAGTGAGTGCCAGAAAGGAAATCCCATGAATTTACAGCTATAAGATAACAACTTCATTTGGAAGCTCAGGAAGGAACATCTCAGAAAAGGGCAGTCCCACAACTAAGAAGGAATAGAACTACCTCAAAGCTAGAAGCAACCAGAAGTTCCAAAAAATCAAACTGCATGGAAGTCCAACAAACAAAAATATAAAGAAGAAATACTCATCCAGACAGGTAGGAAGGGCGGAGCCAGGGCGGAGAGGATGCGGTGTGGTGGTGGCAGCAGCGACGGCAGCGGCAGGCTGGCAGAAAGAGCAGTCACACATTTTAAAGTTAGGAGGGACACCTGCGGAGCATTCCCAGCTCCTCACTGGACCTAGCAGCTCATGGTCCCAGCACTGGGGAAAATCAAGCCTCATTGCTTCTGACTGTGCAGACCAGTGGGGGTTGGGGTGGAGGCAGAAACTGCTGGCCTCTCAGCAGAGTCCACTTGTTTAAAGGGCCCCCATGGTCTTAGAATGTCTGTAGATCCACCCATTCTGGGAACGACGACTAGGGCAGCAGCTAGAGGGGCACCAGTCCAGTGCGGAAGTGGGAGAGGTGTCTGGAAAAGGGGTGAGTGCTGGGCAGGTGGCATTGTTCCCTCTTGGACCCCTCCCCCACACCCCCACATACAGCACCACAACGTGGTGAAATAGGTCGCCCTGTACTGATGAATCCCTAAGGCTCTGCCCCTTACAACATAACAGAAGCGACAGCTCTACCTGGGACGTGGAGGCAAACAAACACAGGAGCCTGTGAGAATGAGGAGACTGAGAAGTATGGCTCAAAGGGGGAATGGATCAAGGTTCCAGTGGGAGAAGTAAGCGATGAGGAGATAGTCAACCTCACAGATGAGGAAATAGACTACCTAACAGACGCAGAATTCAAAACACTGGTGATAAAGATGCTCACAGGCTTGACAGATATGCTTGAGTATGGCAGATACCTAAGGGGAGAAGTGAAGGCTATGCTAAGTGAAATGAAGGAAAGTCCACACAAAACCAATGGTGAAGGGAAGGAAACCGGGGTTCAGATCAATGATTTGGAACATAAGGAAGAAAAAAACAGTCAACCAGTACAGAATGAAGAAGCAAGAATTGAAAAAAGTGAGGAAAACTTCCCAAATTTTGTGAAGGAGATGGACATACAGGTCTGGGAAGCACGGAGGGTCCCGGGCGAGCTGAACCAAGAGGGGACCACACCAGGACTCATCATGATTGAGATGCCAAAGGTGAAAGATAAAGACAGAGTCCTGAGGGCAGAAAAAGAGAGGCAGAGAGTTGCCTACAGGGGGATACCTATAGGACTATCAGCCGATTTCTCAGAGGACACTTTGCAGGCAGGAGAGGGCTGGCAAGCACTATTCAATGTGATGAAAGGCGACCTGCAACCAGGACTACTCTATCCAGCAAGGCTATCATTTGGAATGAAAGGGCAGATGAAGTGCTTCTCAGACAAGGTAAAGTTAAAGGAGTTCATCATCACCAAGCTATTATCATATGAAATGTCAAAGGGACTTACTTAAGAAAAAGAAGATCAAAACTATGAACACTAAAATGACAACAAACTCACAACTATCAGCAACTGGATCTAAAAAATAAAAACAAAATCCAACTAAGCAAACGGGAATAGGAACAGATCCTAGGTATAGGGATCCTTTGGAGGGTTATCAGCTGGTAGTGGGGAAGGGGAGAAATGAGGAAATGGTGTAGGGATTAAGAAGCATAATTGGTAGGTACAAAATAGACAGGGGAAGTTAAGAATAATATAGGAAAGGATAAAGCCAAAGAACTTCTATGCACGAGCCATGGACATGAACTAAGGGGGGTGGGATTGCTGGATGGAAGGGGTGTATTGGACAGAGGGGAGCAAAGGGGAAAAAAATTGGAAGTACTGTAACAACATAATCAATAAAATATACTTAAAAAAAAAAGAAAAAGAAAAAGAAAAGGGCAGTTCCCGGGGCTGGATGAATGACTGATCAGCCAAAATGCAGGTGAGGGCAAATAGTTCTGAGTGGAAGACCCCTCTCTCTTTAGCACTTCAGGGCAAACCCCTGCTCCTACACCCTTGGAGGGGGCAAGCGTGCAGGCAAACCATAAATCCCTTGGCTTCTAAAGTTCATGGGCTCACACCAAAAAACATGCATGGCCTTGGTTATACACAGTAATTATGCTAGTGAACAGATCACCACCAAAAACGACATGGACCATGTGGTGAGTATGCACTGTGTGCCAGGCACCTGACATGCATTATCTTTACCCCTTCCAACACGAGCCCCTTCCCCTGTAGCGCAGAGGGGAAACTGAGGCCAAGAGAAAGGCACTTGCCCAAAGCCATCAGACTAGAAGTGGTGGAGCTGTTTCCAGTCTGTGTCTCTTGGTTCCAAAGTCTGAGCTTGTCAACGCCTGAGGCTGTGTCTAGCCCTGAAGCTAACACACTTGCTCAGCAGGGTGGCCTGTGCTCAGGAGTCACCCAGCAAATGCCCAGTATGGGGTCTTGCCCAGAGCGACAGCTCTTATGTAAGCAGCCAGGCTGCAGCACGTGGAGGCTTCATTAAGCTGCGGGGAGCCAATAGCCCACTGGGGGTGGCCCTGGGGGTGGTATGGGGTGGGGTGGGCTAGGGGGTGCCACCAGCGAGGTCTGACACTGGGTTAAGTTGCCTGGCGGCCTCTGGCTGCAGCTGGGAGCTCGCCTGGTTCCCATTCGGGCGCTGTGGTTTTGATTAGCTGTTCTGTGAGGCAGGCCTGGTGGTGAGTCCATGGGAGCTCCGCTGGAACAGAGGGTCCCCCGCCTGCCGCCGCTGGGGCCCCCCCTCCTGGCAGCCCCAGACTCCAGATGTTCCGAGCTCTCGCTGGGAAGGCCTGCTGGCGCCACTGAGGGCAGAGGGCAGGGAAAGCACGCGAGCTGGAAGCCCAAGCACTCAGTCACCGCAGGCCTTGGCAGCCCGCCCAGCCCTCTGCTGGCACATTCCCCAGCTCTCCCCTGGCCATCTGTTCCCAAAAAACCCTTTCAGAGCCTCATCATCACTCAGGATACAACAGCGCGAGCAGCTGGTTTGGAGGCAGCAGGGAAAACCGTGCAAAAGGTCCTTTGTGAGAGAGGAAACTCACTTATGAATAACAGGGCTGGACGCCGTAAAAGTTGGCGACTGGAATTCTTGTTTCTCAGGCGCCGCTGTTTTCTCTTGACTTTTTATCTCTGGTTTTTATTTTGTTTCCTCTTGTTTTTTTTTAATGTTGTTTCTTCCTCTTACACAAGTTGTGACTTTTTTTCTTCCTCTAAGGTGCATAAAGGCCACCTAATTAGTTCCCCTGGCTGCTGCCTTTTTTCCTTCAGAGCTGTTAAAATTGGGGATGGTTGAAAGTGCCTGTTTTCAGAACACCTTGGCTTGAGGGGACAGGAGAGGAAGAGGCGCCCGAAGGGCGCGGTATGGGCAGGGCCCAGGCCCATCGCTATGTTCAGCAGAAAAAGAACGCAGTGGTAAACTGAGCACAAAGATGTGAACAGTGCCCATGTAGGGGGAGGGGAGGGGGCAGAGATAGCATGGAGACCCCCATCTGCTCATCAGAGAGCAACACGGGATGCTTTGGGAGAGCCGTGGTATTAATACACACCGCGGGACCTGGGCCCCTCAGCTAATTGCAGTATGACATGAAGCCTTTTTAAAGAACTGGCTGCCGCTGCTGCCAGGAACCTCTGGGAGACGTCTGCCGGGAATCTGGGCACCTTCTGGGAACAGTCACCCGGTAGCCTACCGGGGGCCCATGGGGTGCTGGGGCGGGGCTGGCAGCTGGAAGGCCAGCATGGGGAAGAAAGGAGAGGGCAAGGCCTGACCCCTTCCTTACCAGCCACCCCCCCACCCCCAGACCCACGAGAAGGAGCTGAGAGTCAGGCCTGCGGCTGCCATTTGGAGGTGAGATGCCTTCCAAGTGTCAGATGGTGGTGATGTGAGAGGGTGGGGGGCACAGGCCAGGGGCAGGGGACTGGGGGTTTCCTCTTTCTTGATTTCCTGTACCCCTTTTACACTGCCTCCTACCCACTCTTCCCCACTGTCCTATCAGACCCAGAAGTTCCAGCAGCCCCTCACCCCAGCACGGGAAAAAGCCTGTTATCCATGCTGCTGTGGGTGGCCAGTGTTTCACAAGCGAGAATTCTGGGCTTTGCAGGGTATTTGTGCATTTCATCTACACTTTTCTCAGGCCCTTGTACTTCATTTCTCTTGCAGCCCTCTCTCCTCTCCTCCAGTTTCAGTTGGGGAGGCAGCAGCTCCAGCAGGACCAAATATTTATGTTTATTGCAACCTCAGGGCCATTAATCTGAAGGGCTCAGGGCAGGGCAATGAGATCTACCCTTTGCACTGTGGCCATGCTGGGCAGGTGCCTGGAGGCTGAAGTAAGTCTCAGCTCTGTTCCAGGGGCTGTATGACTGGGTGGCCTTGCTCAAGTGCGTTATCTGGGAGCTGCCCACCCTGCCTCCCAGATCCATATAGGGATCAATGGCACAAAAGGATGCAAAATTGATTTGTCAGTTCCACTTTCCCTTGCATGTCTCCTGCTTGAGAAGTTAGTCTTCATGTGGCTGAAGGTGAGGAGGACCTGGGGAAGGAGGAGTGTCCGCTGGCCCAGGTCCCTGGCAATGATGTGGAGCTGGCCCAGTGGCCAGAAATTGAAAAGGGGGAAGAAAGGGTGAGGGGTGACTGGGCCTGGCCTGACCTGCCCATTGCCCAGCCTTAAGCCCCTGCACCCAGCACAGTGGGAGGCCTAGAACAGAGGGGCACTGGCAGGACCTGGTTCCCCAGCTGTCTTGGGGAAAGTTGTCCCCTTTCTACCTGTTCCAGTGAACCAGAAAGCTGGTTCTAGGGGAAATACAAATCCTTACCTTCCTTGAGCTCCTAAAGCAAATATTTTATTATATTTTTTTTATTTTAAAATATATTTTATGGATTATGCTATTACAGTTGTCCCAATTTTTCCCCTTTGCCCCCTCTGCCTGGTAACCCCCTTCCCTCCAGCCCTCCCCTCCTTAGTTCATGTCCATGGGTCGTGCATATAAGTTGTTTGGCTTCTCCATTTCATATACTGTTCTTAACATCCCCCTGTCTATTTTGTACCAAGCAGTTATGCTTCTTAATCCTTGCACCATTTCCCCCATTCTCCCCATTATCTCTCCAAGCCGATAACCCTCCAAGTGATCCCCTTACCTATGATTCTGTTTTTGTTCTGGTGGTTTGCTATTTTTTTTAATTTAATTTTTTCGATTCATTTGTTGATAGTTGTGAGTTTGTTGTCATTTTAGTGTTCATAGTTTTGGTCTTTTTCTTAAATAAGTCCTTTTAACATTTCGTATAATAATGGCTTGGTGATAATGAGCTCCTTTAGCTTTACCTTGTCTGGGAAACACTTCATCTGCCCTTCCATTCTAAATGATAGCTTTGCTGGATAGAGTAATCTTGGTTGCAGGTCCTTGCTTTTCATCACATTGAATACTTCTTGCCAGTCCCTTCTTGCCTGCAAAGTTTCTTTTGATAAATCAGCTGACAGTGCTAGAGGCACCCCTTTGTAGATCACTCTCTGCTTTTCTCTTGCAGCTTTTAAGATTCTCTCTTTATCTTTAATGTTTGGAATTTTAATTATGATGTCTTGGTGTGGTCCTCTTTGGGACTAGCTTGTTTGGGACTCTCTGTGCTTCCTGGACTTGTATATCTATGTCTTCCACCAAATTTGGGATATTTTTCTTCATTATTTTTTTCACATAAGCTTTCAATATCTTGCTCTTTCTCGTCTCCCTCTGACAGCCCCATGATTCAGATGTTGGCATGTTTAAAATTGCCCCAGAGGTTCCTAAGCCTCTCCTCATTTTTTTCAATTCTTGTTTCCTCTTTCTGTAGTGATTGACTGTCTTTTTCTTCCTTATGTTCCAAATCATTGATTTCAGACTGGTTTCATTCCCTTCACCATTGGTTTTGTGTGGATATTCCTTCGTTTCACTTAGCATAGCCTTCACTTCTTCCCCCCATTTCTCCTCCTTCCCCCTCTCAGCTGGTAACCCTCCAAATGATCCCCATATCTAGGATTCTATTCCTGTTCTCATTTGCTTAGTTGGATTTTGTTTTTATTTTCTAGATTCAGTTGCTGATAGTTGTGAGTTTGTTGTCATTTTAATGTTCATAATTTTGATCTTCTTTTTCTTAAGTAAGTCCCTTTGACATTTTGTATAATAATGGCTTGGTGATGATGAACTCCTTTAGCTTTACCTTGTCTGGGAAGCACTTTATCTGCCCTTCCATTCTAAATGATAGCTTTGCTGGATAGAGTAATCTAGGTTGTAGGTCCTTGCTTTTCATCACCTTGAATACTTCTTGCCAGTCCCTTCTTGCTTGTAAAGTTTCTTTTGAGAAATCAGCTGATAGTCTTATAGGTACCCCTTTGTAGATAACTCTCTGCTTTTCTCTTGCTGCTTTTAAGATTCTCTCTTTATCTTTAACCTTTGGCATTTTAATTATGATTAACACAAATATTTTAGTAGGCAAAGTAGGAACCATTTCCTCCTTCCAGGGCCTCCACTGTCTGCCAAGAATTCACAGCCCCCTGGGGCTGGCCCAGTGCCCAGTTGCTCCCCTGCTCAGTCTGACTCACCTGAGCCCCTCCCAGCAGCTCTGCTGAAAGCCAGATCTCACCACCTGACTCCCCTGCTCAGAACCCTCAGGGGCTCCCCAGAGAACGAGAGAGGGAGCTGGGCTCCCTTATAGGACACCTGACCCTCTCCCTCAAGTGACCTGGCTCTAGCCGGTCACTCCCTGTATCCCAGTTTATATGCCAATGACATGGAACTCCTTGCCCAAAGGGGCTATTTATGACCTCTGTGCTCATGCGATCCCTGCTGTCTGGTATGCCCCTCTCCCCTTCTGTCTGGCTCACTCCTGCTTATTCTGGAAGGCTCTGCTCTTCCTGGAAGCCCTCTCTGACCCCTACCCTAGCCTCCTCTCAGGGCCCCATGGCATGGCCACCTCTTTGCTCTCAGCACAGGGGTGTGTACAGTCTAATTCAGGAGAGCGACATATGATATACTATGAAATAATGATATAAAATGTTCTATTATGAGATACTCCATTATGTGCTATATTAGAGTTCATTTTATATCATTACATTATATTATATTTCTAGGTGATATGTCACATGCTCTATTATGGGATATAGCCAGTACAGTATGTTAGTTATACAATGTTTATTTGAGCTAGACCTTGAGCCTTTTCATCTTTGTGTCCCAGCTGCTGTCACATAGTAGGCCCCCAAATAATTACACACTGTTCTTTCAACTGAAATCCACACTTTCGGGCTGTATATTCCTATGGTAAAGGCAAAAACTCTAGGGAAGGAACTAGGGACTTCAGGAAACAGCTAGAAAAAGGTCAGGGCTCCCTCAGACCTCTGTTTGGGGAGCTTGTGCTTTATTCTCCTTGAATTAGTGAGGAAAGCTTTACATTTCAGATCACAGAAAACCCTCAAGCAGCAGCTTAAACTTCCAGATTCCCCTGTTTCTTATAGTTCAGGAGGCTCTGGGGATGTCAGGGCTTCAGGCTTCTTTTGATCTTCGCCTCAGGCCGCAGAGTGGCTGCCATAGCACTGCACACTTCATCCTCACACTGCCTCCAAAGGAAGTGCCTCACTCTTCCCTCAAAGAACATTACTCCTCACTAGTTCAGCTAGTCCAGCCCAGACATCCCCTACTGGGTGTTCCTCCTGAAACTGAGAAAGACATGAGGGTCTCTCAGCTGGGAAGGCTTCAGGGTAAACAGTCACATGGCTCATCCCTGGAGGGTTGACCCTGATGTGTGACAAGGTGATTTTCTTCCCAGTGGGGCTAACCAGTGTTAGAACCTTAATCATGATGGCAGAACCCCAGCCTCACGAGCTTGCCCACTTCTCACTGCAGCCCTGCCAACTAAGTAACAGTAGCCCTGTTAGCCCCATTTTCTGTGAAGTCACCCAGAGGCACATGGCTGGCAGGACTGGATGGGGCCCAGGCAGGCTCATCTGCCCCATGAACCAGACTATCACTGTCATCCGCTCCTGGTAAGGAGAAGGTGTGAGCTGCAGGGGTTGCCTGGCAGTGTAGGACCTGGAGCTGGCAGACGTGGGCCTACATTCCAGCCCAGCCACACATGAGCTTTGTAACCTCAGGCACTTGCCTCCTCCAAGGCCCACTTTCCTCATAAAACACAAGTAAAAATGTTCGTGGGTCATGAAAGGGCTCATCGGCTAAAAGCGCAGCTCAGTCCAAGGGGGTTTCTGGAGGATGCTGCTAGTTCATCAGGAAGGTGGGCAGAGGGACCTGAGTATTTCCTCCCCACTCAGTGACTTAGAGAATGGATACTAGACTGGCTGTCCACAGAGGACTTGATTCCTGGCCAGGCAGATGACACCAGATCTGTCTCTCTGCTGTCTGCTGCATGCGTGTATGGTGTGCATGCACTCACCTGCACAGGTGTGCTGGTGCATCTGTAGGCACTGTCCATCGGGATCAGATGGACGGCCTCCGCTGTGGTGGTCCACGTTCCTGTCCAGGTGGGAAAGGGGTGCCCATTGAGAGACAACTGAATGTCTTAGAGGGTTTCAGAACTTGCCCCTCTCCCCAGGGGCCCTTTGAGATAGTCCTTTGGTAGCAGGTATGGCAGAGCCAGGCAGCTGGGCCCATGGGGGCAGCCCCATGAGCCCACCCAGAAGATGTAGAACAGCTACACAGTGTTGCTGAGAATCACCTGCCCCTCCATGACAGTGATGAGCTCCTGCCACCCTGTCCCCACCACCACGCACACACAGGATGTGGGTGGGCAGCCTTAGTGGTTATTTGCAAACCCACCCCCTTTACACAAACACACAGTGATTCTTCACTTGTTCAGTCTCTTTAGTTACATGAGCAGAAAAAGATGAAGAAAGCAGGAAGGCCCTGCACATTTATTTAAGAATAAATAATTTTGAGTGTTCAATATGCCAGGCATTGTTCTTGGTGGTGGGTGCTTTGGAGAACAAAACAGACAAGACCCTACCCTTTGGAACACAGAGCTAAATGACACAAAGGCCATGCATGAGAGCTCACAGGACTTTCTTTGGAGACTACTACTCACAGTCTGTTCTTACAAGCTTGACTCCCTGGTGTCTCAAATCAGAGCAGCTGAACAGCAATGATCTATTGAAGTGGGAAGACAGCTCCTGGAGCAGGTGCAGTGACAGACCCAGAATCCCAGCCAGTGGCCTAATCATCTGGGAAAAAACAGGGAAACAAAAGGAGCAACACCAGAGGCTGAGAAGAGCCAAGAGGCTTGGGCCCATTTAGTGTCCGGGCAAAGGGCCCCAGAAGTCTCCAGGACCCTGGGTGGGCTTGACCTTGAGTTGTCAAGAGGAAGCTAAACTACATCCTGTAACATCTGGCTGAGAATGCATGGAAGTGCCTCAGCTATTGGGAAAGGACCTGCCCAAGCTGTTCGGCACAAAAAGCAAGAGGCTTCCTTTCTTTAGAGAAACTTGCTTCTGCATAGGGGCTGCTTCTCCCAGGATGTCAGCCTGTGGAGCACAGGATCCCCAAGGCTTTGAGTGTAGCTCGGCTTGGTCTAAACACTCAGAAAATATTTGCCAGATGAATGGAAGAATGGGAGCACGAGGAAATAAGGTGTTTCCGGCTGTCTTCCACAGTAGCTAATGGGCAACTCCTCTGTGCCCAGGACTGAGTGGGGCCTTGGCAAGCTGAAATGGAGCCACAGTTCCTGTGTTGAGCTGATGGGCAAATGGGGGAAGACACATGTAAATGCAGACCCACACACATGTGTGTGCTCTGACATGGGATGGCCTAATGCTCAGTGCTTGGCTTTGTAGCCATTGTGTTCTTTAATCCTGCCTACTACCTTATTACCATCTTTTAGATGAAGAAACTGAGGCACAGAGAGCTTAAGTAATTTGCTCAAAGTCACACAGCTGGTAGAATGGGGAAATCAGAATTCAAACAGAGGGCGTTTGGTGCCGTAGCTGGTGCATTTAATCGCCGTGCTTAACTGTGGAGCGGTGAGTGTGCATGGGGAGTGTATGTGTGTGCACTTGCATGTCTGTGTGTGCATGAGTGTGGGTGAAAGAATTGTTTGTCTTCCCAGTCTTGGCCTCTCCCTTATGCAGCTGGGAGCTACTTTGCTGTTGTCACTGATGGTCAGGGACAGTAAGAAAAGAGCCCTGATCAGAGATGTCCTCATTCCTCCCTGAATCCCATGGTGGCTCCCAAATCTATCTATGAAGGGCTTAGGGATGATGGGAAGGGCTGGGGGAGGTGTTCTTCTCATCCTAAAACTGCATTTTCACACTTCTAAAAGAAATCATTTGATTGTTTGGGTTGTCCAGGGGCCTCGTGGCTTCTCCCAGCCACCCCATGGTTGCTATCACTGGTCCTGAAATATCCAGAACTAGACTCCTTTCTGTGAGGATACACACTGTGGTCTGTACATAGGCTGGCCGGCGAGCACTTTGGCATGAATTGGCTTGTCTGCTTGGTGCCCCATCACTCCTGCTGTCACTCTGTGGTGAGGACTGGGAGGCAAGGACTGAGATAGGCAGAGAGGGATGGGGAGCAGTCCCCAGCCCTGCGGAGGCAGGCCTACCAGGGAACCCTCGACCCTGTGGTTGGGTATATGCGTGTGTGTGGTGTGGCGGTCATGAGGCAGGGCCTGCTGGGAAGCTGTGTGGGAGCAGGGCCCTCCTCACCTGGATAGTCCATCTATTTGCCCAGCTGTCTGATCCCCTCCAGCCTGGATGCTTCCTCTGGCTGTGGGGCAAGGTAATGAGTTGCTTGAGCTTCTGTGTCTGGAAGAGCAGCATTGAAGCCAAGTGGAATTGGCTGGACAACATCACAGGATGGGAAGCAGATGGGAAGCTGCAGCAGCTGGGCCTCAGGCACCACCAGGCCAGTTCAACCCTTGCAGTGCCCTGTACTGTGGGTGGGGTGGGGCCCAAGAAAGACAGATAGGCTGATGGACGTGGAGAGAGATAAATGCAAGGGAGGCCAAGAGAGAGTTGGCACAGAGACATACAGGCAGAGCATGGAGAGAGAAACAGAGAGATTGGCAGCCAGAGAGAGTGGCCTGTAGCCCAAGAGGTGGCCTTGGGTCTCCCTGACTGTCCCTTGCAGGTCCAGTGGGCTCTTTATAAGCTCTGGGCCTGGCTCTGGGAGCACCAGGCCAGCCACCTTCCCTGAGGCTCCAAGAGATGAAGGCTGAGATTCTTTTAGAACTGAGGAGGGTGGTGGCTGAGTGGATGGTTTGGGGACTGGCCAGTCCTGTTTGCCAGTGAAGAAACTGAACTCTCCAGGGGTTGGCGGTTTGCCTTGCTCTGCTGCGTCCTAGCTGTGTGACCTAGGGCAAGCGAGGGGATTGCCCAGGCCCCGTTTCCTAGGCTGCAAAATGAAAGCAGCACCGAGGGACTGTGTGAGACAACTCGTGCAGAGGAGGTGCCTGGTGCGAGGCCGCCGAATAATGGCAGCTCTGGGCACTGAGCCACTCTCCTGTCCCCAGGCCTGGGAGGACAAAGGTGTGGAAGATGACGTGGCCCCTTCCCTCGGGATCTCTGGCTGAAGCAGGTATGGGGAGTGAGCGAGGGGAGGGTGGTGGTTACACCAACAATAATTTGTGGCACAGAGAGATGTAGGAGTTGGTACGAAGCGCTTTGGGAGTTCCGAGCAGAAACATGTTTCCCCAGCCTGCAGTGGAGGTGGGAGCCAGCCGGCTAAGAGGCTTGACTGGAGCTGGCCCTCACTCTCCTGGACTGGGACAAGGGGTGGGGGCGGCAGGGACACAGCCAACACAACTCCTCCCCCCTGAGCTTTTGTTCCAGGGGGCAGGAGTGACTCCAAGTAAGGCTCTGGGACAGTGTGGGGTGTGTGGACAGCGCGTGGACAGGAACCCTGAGACTCAGCTCCACCCTGGCATCTTAGCACAGGAGGGGTCCCCAGGGTTACCTGCTCTCATTCTCAACATTGTCTGATGTGTAGTTGTATCTCACTGGTAGGAAAGTTCTAGGTCATCAACTGACTCTGAGGTTTGAACACACCCATTAACCTCAGTAAATGAGGGGTCTGGCCTGCCAGACCCACCCATGCCCCAGCCTGGGGAGCCGGGGCCTGTGGGGCGAGGCGGCCTCTATACCACATCCAGGGATGCAGCCAGCTCAGTCACTGTGCTGGTCAGCGGCCTGAGGGACAGAGCGGGCAAGGGGCCGACAGACAGCAGTGACCAGCAGCTGTACCCTGGGCTTGGACTGTAAGTTGCCACAGGATATGGACTATAACCCCAGTGTCTATCATAGAGCTGGCACCCAGCAGGAACTCAATAAATCTTTATTTGAGTAAGTGAATTTTTCTCCCAATTCATGGTCCCCAGGGAGATTCTTTTGGCTCACAAGGAGTTTGGTCATAACTTCTCAACTCTTAGATGCCTGAGACTTCTGAGGGCCCTCCCAGCCTGGACACAGTGTGATCCTTTATCCACGCTAGGTTCCTACCCTTGGCAAATAGCCAACTCCAGCTTCTCATAAATTTCTCGCCTGTCACCCATGGTGCCCAGGCCAGGCAGGTTGGGAGGCACTGGGGGTGGCCTGGTCATACCTGCTTCCAGTTCCCTGGGAAGTTTGGAGGCTGGAAGCCCAAGCCTGTGCCTATGCCCAGAATAACCTCAGCAAAGCCTGGCCCTAATGAGAAGATGTGGAAGCAGATCTGCCAAATGTAAAGATGTATGAGCTGTTAGAGAAAATACAAACACCAGCTTACGGTGCAGTTTGCACAACGTAACTCTACTTTCGTGAAATACTATGTAGGTGTATCCAAGCATAGGGGAGTAGTCACCCAGTGTTACTTGGGAATTTTCTTTCAGTGGGGAGATTGAGGTGATTAGATTTTTTCTGTTCCCTCTTCTGTATCTTCTAATTTTTCTATAATTAGCATGCGCTAATTATGCAAATTAAAATTTTTTAATAGCTTTATCAAGATTATAGTTCAGCCATTCAGTCGGTTTTAGTATTTTCACAGATATGTGCAACCATCACCACAGTTTCTGAACATTTTCATCAGTCTAAAGAGAAACCTCGTATGTTTTAGCTGTCACTCCCTAACCCAGGCCACCCCACCCCCAGCCCTAGGCAACCACTCATCTATCAATTTCCCTGTTCTAGACATTTCATGTGAACAGAATCAGATGATATGTGGTCTCTTGTGTCTGGCTCCTTATACTCTGCATACTTTCAAAGTTTATCCATGTTTTATCATGTACGTTGGTCCTTCATTTCTTTTTATGGATAAATAATATTCCATTGTATGGATATACCACACTTTGCTTATCTGTTCGTCAGATGATGGACATGACTTACGTAATTTTTAAAACTGTGTTTACTTTTTTAAAAGAATACATTGAAATCAAATGAGTCAAGATGATAGTTGGTTCAAAGTGACTATTTCTGGTTACTTGTTTGAGACTTTTTAGCCTATTTATTCTATGTTTTCAAATCCCAGTTAGTCAAACCGAGGACCTCGGACTTTGTGGGAATGTGAGCCAACACATTTCAGCCCTTCCACTGTGCTCCAGGCCCGGACAAGGGCACAACTCCATTGTCTCCTTGCTTCTTTGTAAATGATCTAGAAGGTGGATACTATTACTGTGCTCATTTTAAAAATGAGGGAATTAAGGCCTGGAAAGATGAACCGGCCTGCCCAGGGCCCCATAGCCCACTGAATTTATGGACGAGATGAATGAACCCCAGTGTTCAGCATTCAGAATGGGACATGAAATCCCCTTTTAGTCCACATATTGGTGAACTTAAAGGTGAAAGGTAAAATAATGCTTAATAGTGTGCTTGAGAAATATTTCTCCCATGCTCTCCTTGCTTGTCTTTCATACTTCAGTTTTAAAATAACATTTGAAATCTGACATCTCTTTTTAGGACAAATCAATTAAAAAATCTTTTAGAATTTAAATCTCATTACGTACCATTTTTTTGCAGGTAGAAGGCTGTATCCGAAAATGTCTTATTTGAAAATAGTGAAAAGTGGTTAACTAGGTAAAATGGACATCAGTGACTGAAAATGAATTTAAAGGGTAAAATAGTTTAGAAGGTAGGTAAAATTGTTTTCTTTAATGGTCCCAATGTGATGAAATTACCTTGCAGCACACAGAAGTGATCAAGAGAGGAACCCAATCCATTTAAAGCCAGAGGCGAACTTAGTAAGCAGAGGAAGTGTAATTAGGAATGAAAAACTGGAAATGAACAGAAACAGAAAAGAAGCCAAATTGTTCCAGAGTTCACAATAAATACCAAAAGTTTCTCTAACGTACAAGCACATTTACAAAAATGCTCAAATGTTACATTTGAAATAGGAAACATATCCCGTGGTATATAAAAGCTACAGTAAATAAAACCCCTGCACCTAGTAATATTTATTCACTCATTCAACAAATATTTGTTGAGATACTGTTGTGTGTCCAGCACTGTTCTAGGCACTGAGACTGCAGCAGTGAACAACATGGGCCACACCCCTGTTCTCGTGGAACTGATGTGCTGACCACAAAACAAGTGGACAAAGAAAAAGATGATATCTGAATGTGATAAACTCAACCATTTTCCCACACTAACCAGATCACCTCGATCAGACTCAGCATGTCCGTCCAGCTGAAAGGGACTTGTCTAGCTGTTTTCGAGTTTGTGTTTGCAGCAGAGCCTGTAGTGAAAGGGCATCTTCTGTCGTGAGGGGCTGTGATGCAGAGGGCTCCTTAGGGCAATGAGCCAAGAGCCAAGAGCCTCACCCAGCTGTACCCAGAGCCTTGGCCTCCAGCACCCACAGAAGGCCAGAGTGGGAGGGATGCCAGAGGCCCCCCCAAGCTGTGCGTCCCGTACGTTGGTGTTGTAGCCATCTGTCTGTGGTGTAGTTGTCAGGGGGGGAGTAGTTGTCAGACTCCTCCTCTGTATTTTTGATTATGTGCACACACTCACCCCCTCCCAGATCCCCATCCCCCCACATAGCTCATTCTGAAGGGATAGCAGAGACAGGGTTCTCTCCCATTTCTCAGTCACAGCTGATTGGTCCAGGAGAAGAAATAAGTCTGAGGCTGGACCCATGGGGTCTCCACTAGGCCTCTGGGGTTGGGGTGCTGGAGACTGGGCCAGCTGATAGGCAGGAAAGAAGCAGATTCCTGAAAGTGGCCTCATGCTGGTTTTGGTTGTTACCTAGAGGGTAGGGCCACCAGTGGCCCCTACTGAGGTTTGCAAGTGCTTTGCTGCCTTTCCTAAGACTTCTCCCTGGCCCTTTGGTGGCTTTAAATAAGCTTCACTTTACCAGAAGGTTGACTGAGTTTCTACTCATGATGTAGTTGCAATCAAATTGTCAATCACTTGGGTTCAGAAAATACTGGGTAAATAAAGACACAGGAATTTCTTTACTGTAGGACTTTACAGAATTTTTAATATGCTAGTAGACATAGTGACATTATAGGATGGGACCAAGGTATGTGGCATTTCCCAAACTCATGAGAGATATCTCACCTGACTAGTGTTCTGCAGAGCACCTTCTGGGGACTGGGAATCCACATACAACCCCCTTGCTGCACAAGTGAAGGAATTAAAGCACAGAGAGGGAGGGAGTTCCCCAAGGTCCCACAGTTGGTTAATCGCAGAGAAGGTCCTGGCATCTAAGACCTCCCAGTGTCCTTCCCACCACGCCCTAATAGATTTAAGGTGCCTTGGACAGCTGATGTTTAGACAGGATTTCTAGGCCCAGGTGGGTGGTAGGAACACAGGTCCAGTGTAGACTCAAGGGAAAAGGTGGGGTCAAGAATTGAAGGTCAGGCCTTGGTGAGAGAAACCCCATCTCCCTAGCTCTTGGGCAGTAGCCACAGCTTCAGTAGGGTGTGGGAGCTGGTAGAGGTTTTGGGGCTGGGCACTGGCTGCCCTGGGCCACTCCAGCTGGCCCAGCCTTTCCACCTTCCCCCAGACCACAGGCAAGCTGAACAAGAAAGGAGCTCAGCCATCCTCTTCAGGGCCCGCCCAGGCATCCAGCGCCAGGAAGACGTGGGCTGTAAATCACCCTGTGGACCACAGACCCAGTGCCATCCCCACGGGTTTCCTTTCCTGCTTCTTAATCCTCCTCCTCAGACTCCATAACAAAAAGCAGATTCCTGCTGGGGCCAGCCATGCACCACAGTGCTCTGGGAGAATGAGCCTGGACTCACCACATCAAGATGCTCCCTCCTTCCCCTTTTCTGTTTTTGCTTCTTAGCCTCTGTTAGCTGGAGGACCTGCCCTCCTCCTGGCACAGCTCCCTTCCCCTCCTTGGACCCCACTTTCAGCCTTGCCCAGCTTCACACCTTGGCTACCTGCTGAGCAGGGCCGCTCCAGGTCTGTGGCTCATAGGCCCTCTGGCCTCGTGGTTTGGCTCCATCCCGGGTGCCTGGGCCTCTGTTTCAGCAGGAGCAACCATGACACTCTGGATTCAAACCCTGATGCTGCCAGCCTGTAGTTCTTTTTGCTCTGAGCCTGAGCTGGGGATTGCTCACCTCTGAGGTGGAGTGAGGCAGCTCCCTGGCATGTGGGAGGTGCCTGAGAGATGTTTTGTTTTAAAAACAAGTGCTTAGCTGTTTGTTCAGAGTTGTTACAAGAATCAGGAGAGAAGTATTTGGAACTGCTTTATTAGTGATGTGCTGAGCTGGGTTAAGGGACTGTTGTCACTCATTCACCTGGTCAGGGTGGACTTGGAGACCTCACAGATACTCCCCACCAGCTCTGACCTCCCCCAAAGGCTCAAACCCCAGCCCCCCATGACCTTCTCTATCTCCTGGCCCTTCCTGGTAGCAGGTCACACCCTTCAGTCAGTTTTCTCACAAGCAACACCAAGTTCATCTCCAGAGTGAAGTTTCTGAAGGTTAGGACTGCGAGGAACTTAAGGATGGTCTTCCTCGGGTTTTCTGGTCATGCTCCTTAGAGCCCTGGCTTCTCAAGATGTCCTGGGGAATGCAGCATTGGAGGGAATGCGATAGGACGCTGTGTTCCCTCTAATGTGTCCCCCTCACCCCAGTGCTCCAAGTAGACCAGAACCATGTTTTCTGTGTTAGGGTCCACAACTCAGACTTAATTGCTAATGCTTAAAAGAAAGTCCAAATATTATTGACTTGCTCCACGTGTGTCATTTTTCTAAAGTATATTTTATTGATTATGTTGTTATAGTTGTTCCAATTTTTTCCCCTTTGCTCCCCTCTGCCCAGTACCTCCCTTCCCTCCAGCAATCCCACCCCCCCCTTAGTTCATGTCCATGGCTCGTGCATGTAAGTTCTTTGGCTTCATCCTTTCCTGTATTACTGTATTCTTAACTTCCCCTGTCTATTTTGTACCAATCGATTATGCTTCTTAATCTCTGCACCAGATCCCCATTCCTCTGCCTCCCCCCTCCCAGCTGATAATCCTCCAAATGATCCCCATACCTAGGATCTGTTCCTATTCCCATTTGCTTAGTTGGATTTTGTTTTTATTTTTTAGATTCAGTTGCTGATAGTTGTGAGTTTGTTGTCATTTTAGTGTTCATAGTTTTGATCTTCTTTTTCTTAAGTAAGTCCCTTTGACATTTCATATGATAATAGCTTGGTGATGATGAACTCCTTTAACTTTACCTTGTCTGGGAAGCACTTCATCTGCCCTTCCATTCCAAATGATAGCCTTGCTGGATAGAGTAGTCCTGGTTGCAGGTTGCCTTTCATCACATTGAATACTGCTTGCCAGCCCCCTCCTGCCTGCAAAGTGTCCTCTGAGAAATCAGCTGATAGTCCTATAGGTACCTCCCTGTAGGCAACTCTCGGCTTCTCTCTTGCTACCCCCAGGACTCTGTCTTTATCTTTCACCTTTGGCATCTCAATCATGATGAGTCCTGGTGTGGTCCCCTCTTGGTTCAGCTCGCCTGGGACCCTCCGTGCTTCCCAGACCTGTATGTCCATCTCCTTCACAAAATTTGGGAAGTTTTCCTCACTTTTTTCAATTCTTGCTCCCTCATTCTGTACTGGTTGACTGTTTTTTTCTTCCTTATGTTCCAAATCATTGATTTGAACCCCGGTTTCCTTCCCTTCACCATTGGTTTTGTGTGAACTTTCCTTCGTTTCACTTAGCATAGCCTTCACTTCTTCCCTTAGGCGTTTGCTGTACTCAAGCATATCTGTCAAGCCTGTGAGCATCTTTATCACCAGTGTTTTGAAGTCTTCATCTGTGAGGTTGGCTATCTCTTCATCGCTTAGTTCTCCCACTGGAACCTTGATCCATTCCCCTTTTGGGCCATACTTCTCAGTCTCCTCATTCTCACAGGCTCCTGTGTTTGTTTGCCTTCGCATCCCAGGTAGAGCTGTCGCTTCTGTTATTTTGTAAGGGGCAGAGCCTTAGGTATTCATCAGTACAGGGCGACCTGTTTCACCACGTTGTGGTGCTGTATGTGGGGGGGCGGCGAGAGGGAACAATGCCACCTGCTCAGCACTCGCCCCTTTTCCAGACACCTCTCCCACTTCCGCACCGGACTGGCGCCCCTCTAGCTGCTGCCCTGGCCATCGTTCCCAGAGTGGGTTGGTCTGCGGACATTCTAGGACTGTGGGGCTCTTTAAACAAGCGGACTCTGCTGAGAGACTGGCAGTTTCTGCCTTCACCCCAACCCCCACTGGTCTGCACAGTCAGAAGCAATGAGGCTTGATTTTCCCCGGTGCTGGGACCATGAGCTGCTAGGTCCAGTGAGGAGCTGGGAACGCTCCCCAAGTGTCCCTCCTGACTTTAAAAAGTGTGACTGCCCTTTCTGCCAGCCTGCCACTGCCGCCGCTGCCGCCACCACCACACCGTGTCCTCTCCACCTCGGCTCCGCCCCTCCTACCTGTCTGGATGAGTATTTCTTCTTTATATCTTTGTTTGCTGTACTTCCATGCAGTTTGATTTTCTGGAACTTCTGATTGTTTCTAGTTCTGAGGTAGTTCTATTCCTTCTTAGTTGTGGAGGGAGATGCAACATGTCTGTCTACACCTTCATCTTGGCCGGAAGTCACGTGTGTCATTTTTGATGAGGACACTGAGGTGCAGATAGTTAAGTGGCTTGTCTCAGGTCATGCAGTTGTCAGGTGGATGGGCTGCAATTAGCCAGGCTCTTGACACCTGGTGCAGTGCTCTTGTCGAACAGTGCAAGAAAAGGAGCCATGTACAGCCATTCTTGTGGGAGTCACACCCCTCAGAGGTGTGACAGGGCATTGCGATCTCAGGACTAGTCCCTGAGCTCCCTCAACTCCCTGCAGTCATGTCCTTTCCCCCAGCACATCAGCAGTAGCTCTGAAGTGCCAACGGGGAGTGAGTAAGGAGACAATGTAGGTCCTGGAGGCAGCCAGTCCTGGGTCCAAATGCTGGTTTGACCACCTTCTGCAGCCTTCCAGACACAGTCCCCTGCTGGAGCCATATGAACCCCTCCCAAGGAAGCTGTGATGATTAAGTGAGAGGAAGTGCTAGGGGTACTGGTGCCTATTACCCATTGGCCTCTGGAAACGAGAATCAGGATGAGTAGGGGCAGCTTCTGATGGTTGGTTTTTTTCTTTCAGGAGTGACTGGCCCTGGGCTAGACCAAGGACACTGCCGTGTGCCCTCTTTTCAGCAGAGCCTGAGGAGAAGGTGAGCTCACCGAGTCCAGCCTCGTCGTCTTCTTCAAGATGCCGCCAGAAGCTCAGACCACTGCCTCTCAGCGTTGGACAGGAGCACATCTGCCTCCCTCTTACCACTCTGCCCTCCCACAGCCACTCCACATGACTTTGCACTTTGCCCTCTGCCTGGTGGGGAGGGGAGAGGTCAGCCTTCTTCTTGCCTGGGTCCTGAGGCCCAACCTCTGGCTGAGGAAATTCATTGCCAAAGACACCACAGAGACATTGAACAAAATGGGTGAAAAACCCCAGTGTTGCCCTAAGACTTTTGCTCCTCCTGTTGCCTGACTTCCATCTCAAGCCAAAGATGAGGAACTCACAGAAAGGTGAACTTTGGTGACCATTGGAAGCACCTGACCTTCTGACCAGGACCTCTCTTTCTACACTGGACCCTGAGCTGGCTGGGTTCAAGATAAGCCTCCTGCAGGCTGTGAGAGGCAGGCCGGGGGTGCCTGTCGGGAGTGGGATCTGAGATCCTGGCCCCCTTTTCCCCTCCCATTGACGTCCCAGGCCTCTGACCCTGATTCTCAATGTTCCCTGGGCCCAGGCTTCTTCTTGGGCCCTGAGCATTAAGGGAAGAGGGTAAGGCGACCTTCCTAAGGGTCTTTGTTCCTGGTCAGCCACTCCCATGACCCGCCTTCCAGGCTGGGCAAACAGGATGGTGCCCTGCTTGGAGCCCAGTGATCTCTTATTAGCTATGCAGGGGGCAGAAGAGAGGAAGGGACCAGGGGAATGGGCTAGTATGTGGGGGACTGGGAATGTTCAAAGCCAGGGCCTGCTCCTTTCTTTGCTCAAAAGGCCATAGCTGTTCACATCTGTGCTCAACCATCTGCTTCAAATTGAAGTAAAAGTCCCAACATGTAAAGAAAACACTTGCTTGTGTAGAGTGGACTGTGGGTGACCAGAACTTTGGCTGGTCAGTTGGTGGGGCTCTGGGGGAGGAGAGAGGTTGGTCTCTGCCTAGAAGTTGGGAGCCCTTCAGGAAGCAAGCTGTGTGTAAGTGTGTGTTGTGTCTGTGTGTGTAAGGGGTAGAGGGGGCCCTCACCATGGCCTCAACCTGAACTGATGACCAGGAGGCCTGGTCAGGAACATGTGGAGAGCTTGTTCCACTTCGTACCTCACTCAATGCATACCACATGTTTATGAGATGGGGGTGGGGCTGTATTTTCAATCCCATTTTATAGATGGGGAAACTGAGGCCCCAAGGAGACAGGGCCAGTCAGTGACAGCTGGTTCTCAAATATGGGTGGCCTTACTCCAAATCTTGTGCCCTTAACTCCTTTCCAGCCCCATAGTCAGTCCCAGCTCAAAGTCCTTGAGTAGCCTTGTCACTTAAGCCTGCCTCAGACAGAGACTAAAGGGCCCATTGTGGATGGGGGAGGGGTAATAAGATAAGAACTAGGAGAGGACTGTGTGGAAGGGCTGTGTAGGTGGGGCAGGGCTGCCCAAGGAGAAGGCAGGTGATGAGGAAAGAAGGCTGTGCTCATGCAAGATGCACATCTGTCCCTTGTTCCGCCCACCGTCGCCTCTCCTGTTGGCTCTGTAGTCTTCTGGGTTGGGGCTGGAGTGTCTGTGGGTTTAACTGGCTGTAAGAAGCCACCTCTTCTTGTACTCATGTTTCCTCTGCACGGTCCTTTGCCAAGGACCAAGATCTGGGCCAGAACCCAGGGACCAAGATTGCTCAGAGCGCTCCTCAGAGCATGCACACACACACACTCACAAGCACACACACACCTTCTGTGTGCACATGCACCTCCAGACGCACACTTGTATACGTTCCCAGGTAAGGGAATTCCATTTCAGATAGATTCAGGTTTCATAAGCTCCTGGAAGCCAACCAGACAGAGTGGACTTGAAACTGGAGCTGAGAGGAGACAGTTGAAGGGTCACTCACACTCGGACTCTAGACACCGGTCACAGCCCCATTCAGTCGTCCCTCTGAACCTCTGAATAATGCTTTTGGCACTTCCTAGGGAAGCAGGAAATGTGGACCAATCAGCATCAAACTTATTGGCACCAGAAGACCATTTCTGTTACTAAAGGGTGGGGAGAAGAGTACCCTCACCCCACTGCCAGGAGACCAGACCCATGGCCTTACCACCCAGAGACAACCCATGGCCTCTGCTCCCCTTTCCTCTCCTATTTCTGCCATTTATTACACACCTCCCTTTCATTCCAGAGCATCTGTTGATTATGAACTACATGTCAACACTAAGCCAGGTAGGTGCTGATAATACAGAAATGGATCCCACCTAGTACCCGTCTTAACAGAACTCATGGTTCTGTATAAATAGACAAGAAAATAATTATGATATAGTCAGGTGAGTAAGATATTGTTGGGACCTTCAAGAAAAAAAAACTAACTCTCCCTGGGGAGGTATCAAGAAGGCCTTTCCTGGAAAGGGACTGGGGGAGTTGGGTCTTGAAAGATGAATGGAAGTTTTCTGTGCAGGGGAATACAAAGCCCTCGCAGGACATTAGAATCACCTGAAGAGATTATTAAATATTAATATTAAGTATTAATGCCAAAGTCCCATCTCTAGAAAATCTGATGTATTGGTCTGAAGTATGGCTGAGCACAAGGATTTGTAAAAGCTCCCCAAGTGATTCTTTTTTTTAAGTGTATTTTATTGATTATGCTATTACAGGTGTCCCAGTTTTTTCCCCTTTGCCCCCCTCTGCCTGGTATCCCCCTTCACTCCAGCAATCTCCCCTCCCTTAGTTGATGTCCAAGGGTCACGCATGTAAGTTCTTTGGCTTCTCCATTTATTTCACTATTAACGTTTCCCTGTTTGTTTTGTACCTACCAGTTATGCTTCTGATCCCTGCACCTTTTCCCCCATTCTCCCTCTTCTCCCTCCCCACTGACAACCCTCCATATGATCTCCGTGTTTATGGTTCTGATACTGTTCTAGTTGTTTGCTTAATTTGTTTTTGTTTTTTAGATTAGGTTGTTGATAGTTGTGAATTTGTTACTTTACTGTTCATAATTTTGATATTCTCTTTTTCTTAAATGTGTCCCTTTAACATTTCATATAATAAGGATTTGGTGATGATGCATTCCTTTAGCTTTGCCTTGTCTGGGAAGCACTTTGTCTGCCCTTCCATTCTAAATGATACTTTGCTGGATAGAGTAATCTTGGTTGTAGGTCCTTGCTTTTCATCACATTGAATACTGCTTGCTAATCCCTTCTTGCCTGCAAAGTGTCTTTTGAGAAATCAGCTGATAGCCTTATAGGCACCCCTTTGTAGGCAACTCTCTGCTTCTCTCTTGCTGCTTTTAGGATTCTCTCTTTATCTTTCACCTTTGGCATTTTAGTTATGATATGTCTTGTTATGGTCCCCTCTGGATCCAGCTTGCCTGGGACTCTCCTTGCTTACTGGACTTGTATGTCTATTTTTTTTTGCCAAATTTGGGAAGTTTTTCTTCATTATTTTTTCACATAAGTTTTCAATTTCTTGCTCTTCCTCTTCTCCTTCTGGCACCCCCATGATTCGGATGTTGGCATGTTTAAAGTTGTCCCAGAGGTTCCCAAGCCTCTCCTCACTTTTTTCATTCTTGTTTCCTCATTCTGTACTGGTTGACTGTTTTTTTTCTTCCTTATGTTCCAAATCATTGATTTGAACCCTGGTTTTCTTTCCTTCACAACTGGTTTTGTGTGGATTTTCCTTCGTTTCACTTAGCATAGTCTTCACTTCTTCTCTTATGCGTTTGCCATACTCAAGCATATCTGTCAAGCCTGTGAGCATCTTTATCACCAGTGTTTTGAATTCTGTGTCTGTTAGGTTGTCTATCTCCTCATCTGTTAGGTTGGCTAGCTTCTTGTCACTTAGTTCTTCCTCTGAAGTCTTGATCTGCTCCCTTTTTTGGGCCATACTTTTCTACCTCAACTTGACAGCCTCCTGTGTTTGCCCCTGTGTCTTAGGTAGAGCTGTTGCACCTGTTATGTTGTAAGGGTTGGAGCCTTAGGTATTTGTCAGTGCTGGATGACCCGTTTCACCACATTGTGGTGCTGTATGTTGGGGAGGGGTCTGAGAGGGAACAATGTTGTTTACTCAGCAGTCTCCTCTTTTCCAGTCACTTTGCCTGCTTTCTCTATGTGACTGGCACCCTCTAGCTGTTGCCTGGAGATGGTTCCCAGAGTGGATGAGTTTGCATACATTCTAGGACCATGGGGGGGCCTTTTAAATGGACTCTCCTCAGAGATTGGCAGTTTCTTGTGCCACCCCAACCCCCACTGGTTTTCACAGCCAGAAGTTATGAGGCTTTGTATTTCCGGATCTGGAACTGTGAACTGTGTGGTCTCGCCTGGGACTGGGACTGCTCCCAGGTGTCCCTCCCAGCTTTTATAATGTGTGACTGCTCTTCCCGCTGGTCAGCCACAGCTACTGCCTTGCTGCTGCTGCCACTGCCACACCATGTCCTCTCTGCCCTAGCTCCCTGGCTCTGCCCCTCCTACCTGGCTGGATGAATATTACTTCTTTATAGCTTTGTTTGTTGGATTTCTGTGCAGTTCAATATTCTGGTAGTTCTGGTTATTTTTTGTTTTGAGGTAGATGTAATCCTTCTTATGGTTGTGGAAGGAGACGAAATTTGTCTACCTATGCCTCCAACTTGGCCAGAAGTTTGTCTTCATTCCCAAGTGATTCTAATATGCAGGCAAGATTGAGAGTCACTGGTTTAAGCAGGCTTAGGTCTCTGACAAAAAAGTGATCCAGAATCACTGATATGGGATATAGGCTGTGCCAAAAATGTGGAGGTGTATGTGTGTGCGCATGTGCATGCATTTGTATAAGACTGATTAAACATTCATGCTGTTCTTTTCTGTTACAGCTTCTTCCCCAGTACAGCAGCTTATGTTCTTGTGCACAAACACACATATACACACACCCCTTCTAATGTCCACATGCACCTCTAGACATACACTTGGGTACATTCCAAGGTAAGGGAATTCCATTTCAGATAGATTCAGACTTCATCATCAATCTCTAAACAGTTTTCTGTAAGCAACCATATAAGAAGACCCTCACCAAAGGAAATATTTTGAGGAGCCATCCTTCTGGGGCCCTGTGAGGGCATTCCCAAGCCAGCTGAGTGTTTGCGGTCCCTGAGCCATATGCAGATTTGTTTTCAGTGCACCCTCCTTGCTTTGTCATTTGCTCTGGGTCCTGGCCCGGAATACCAGTGATGACTCATCAGCCACCAGCCACAGAGTGACACGGGGACCCTCTCCAGGGACCATTGGGACCTGCTTTGAGGCCCACATGTGTACCTCTATGTGCATGCCTGGTTCCTGCAGCACGCATGCTTCCTCTTCTAGGCAGATTGAAACCCCAAAGAATGGCCCTAGAGTCAGAGATGTCCCCAACTGACAGGCCGAGCCTTACGAGGCTCTTCAAACACTCTGTGCATGTAGGCTGCACTGCTTCCTGGTTCTGGTCTCAGACTGCCCCAGAAGGGAGGCTTAAGTTCTGGGCAGTGGGTTCCACAAGTCCCTGGGTCCCTTTCTGGACTCACAGCCTGTGTGGGGCTCCAGGGGGAGTTTCATCTCCCCACACTGTACTCCTTCCTATCCCCATGGCCCAGCACTCTGTCCTGGGGCCTCCTCCTTCCCTCTGTCCACCTCAGCAAGGCCCTGGACTGCCCTATTTCCTTTCCTGATTACCACCTCTCCATCTTCTCTTTCTCACAAGCCAGTGAGACAGGAGTGAGCAGGCCCCAGGGGCTGAGAAATGAGTAGCATAGGCCTTTGCAGGGACTGTGCTGGGAGCTAGAGGAACAGACAGAGCCCCGCTGTGCCCGTGCTAAGAGCACAGGCATGGGCTGACTGAACTGAGACAGGTACTGTGCTGTGGTCAGCCATGGTAAGCCTGCTAGGGGGCTGGAACAGGGCTGCACTTGTCTTCCTCCTTCTGTGCTACCTCCTGAGCTATAGAATGGTCACTGCCAGCAGCCAGAGCAACAAACAGCCTGGACTTTTCAGAGCAAGACTCGGATATCTCCAAGTGTTTCCTTTAAGGGGATTAGTGTTGCCATTCCCACTCTGACCTCTTACTGCCACCGCACCTGCACAGCTTGTTCTGTTTCCGGGCTCCAGGGGATGGGGAGGCATGGAGGGAGCTTTCTGGACTGGATCCGGCAGGGTGGCAGCAGGTGGAGTGGGGGACAACTGACCTCACCCTTTGCCCCATGGGTTTTCCCTTCTGGTGCAACTCCTTCCTGATCCCCCAGAATGGGACACAGGTCTCTTCCATGACCTCAAAGAAGCTCAAAGGGAGAAGGTCCAGAGCAGCAGAGTGGAGTCTGGGCTTGGGGCTTTTTGCTCTTCCTGTGGCTGAGCCTTTGAGGACTGAGCTCCTGCAAAGAAGATAGCTTCATAGCACTTGTGCCTGGCACCTAGTAGGTGCTGAATAAACACTTATCGAATGAGTGTGGATGCATGAAAAATGCTGCCACAATTTCTTACTCCCCACCTCAGACATCACCAATCTGGTGGTTCTTTTCCTTGGGGTCCTGACGCTGCCTGAGCCCCTGACAGCACTCCAGGCTGTCACTATTAATCAACTGAAGAGTTGTGCTCTCTTCGCCATCTTGGTCTCACGGCTGTCTTGGAGTAAGTTACACTGGAGACAGCCACAGGTCAACCTCCCAGGGCATCACCAGGGTGATGTGACTGAGGCTATGTGAGGACATCCCCTTCATTATTACTCATGGGGCTGTGTGGCTCCCTCCCTCCATATCTCTGGTGAGATCCCAGCTGACCCTTCCTCCGCTGTGGCTGATAGAGAGGTTTATTTCTGCCGTCCCTCCCCTGGGCACATCACCTCCAGGCTCCTTAGCTGCCCATCAGACCCGTCACAAGTGGTCCCACCTTCTTCTCAGTGTCTTCAACAGCTTCCCAGTTTCCAGACCCTCGGTCTGACCATCTGGGGGCACTGTTAGAATCTTGACCTGATACCCTAACAGCCCCTCTTTCTCAGTCATGTCCTAGTGTTCACTTCTCTGGCTGCCCACGAAGCAAAATTCTTTCGGAACCCTACTGTCTACTGCAATGAAAACAGTTTCTTTTAAAAAAATGTCTGTTCTTATTTATTTGTTACTCTTGGAAAATCTCCTTTTTAACTGGACTTAGACTTAGAGTTGGAGGCTGTAAGAAGGGATAGTCTGCATCTCTGGGCAGTCTGTTCCTGGCAGGTCTTTTTGATGCCTTCATTTTCTTAGCCAAAAGTTTAGCATATTCTGCGGCCTCTTCCTTATTTTCCTTATAGGTTGTTTCTTCAGAACAATATGCTGATGTCTGTGTTGCAGGACATGTGGAGTAACAACATGCTGAATCTTGGGGGCTTTGGTCCTAGTTTCTTACCTTATTTGATTCGGGGCTTTCTGACAACATATTGGTGGACATCATCGTCTTTAGAGAGATTGAAAAGTTTCCAGGTCCTGCTCGCTCTTTTGAGCCACAGGTGACAAGGCACAGTAGTATCAGTGAGACCAGGAATATCTTTCTCCCCTTTTTTACAATGAGCAAGCTGAGAATACTGAGATTGGCACCCACAGATTTGCGCTTTCTCTCTCTAATCCTCCTTGGGCTATAACAGGACTACCCCGTGCTCAGCAGCAGGCAGACATGGCCGTGGGTCAGGGCACCCTGCTTCGTGGGGAAACCTTGTTTGTCGTTCCCACCACTGATCCAAAACACGTAACCTTTCCATCCTTTACCCAGAGTGTCAGCAGCAACTTCTGAGGCCATACATTTCTCATAAAAGGTACAAAGGTCATGTTCATTGTTCACTTCATTGAGTTTCTGGCAGCAAGTGGCTGGAAAAGAGATGCCCAGCCTCATTCTGAAGCAGCCGACCACCTCCGAGGCACCACAAAAAAGAGGAAGGGAACTCTGCTTTCATGGAACTTGCCTCTGCATGACATCCACCCAGGCCATTTGGTGTCCCTGGAACTTTAGTTCTCTCAGGCCCAGAACCTGGGCAGATGAGAGACCCTACCTTCCCTAACAGCAGTGGCCTAGGTGCCTGTCCCCCCATCTTAAGTGCTCTTGTTCATATATAAATAAAAACGGCTCCCCCTTCGCCCATCTTCAGTGGGAATCCCAGCATTCCCCAGGTCTCTGAGAATTCTCAGGGGCTTACATCCACCTGGTTTCCCTGGCTTGGATCTCTTGGGTCCTCTGAATTTATAATCTCTCTCTCAACTGCCTCCCATGGCTGATGCCTTCTCTCTACCCCGCTTCAGCTTAAGGGGGCACCGCCGCCTTTCCTTGGTTCCCCTAGAAGAACACTCACACAGGCAGTTGTTTTTCTCTTTCTTAATGATTTTTAAAAAAAAATGTTTACACTCACACAAAAAAGTAAACAAGACCATGCCATCCCCACACCCCCCAACTTACTTAGCTGATTTCATTTATTTTTGACAGGTTTCATCATGTTTCAAGCAGTGAAAAATATTTTCCCCTCTAGCTTCACTTCCTGACACTACATTTCTGGGTTGTGACTCACATGGAGTTGTCCCACAGCTGGGGCTTGAATACAGTCTCTTTTCCTCAATCTAACCCGGCTGCCACCCCTGCCCCCACCACCCAACTCCAGGTCACCATCAAACCCAGAACAAAAACATTAGACTGTGAAATATGGTGCCCAATGGAAAGGTCACGAGCAATGGCTGGGATACTCCCCTACCCTCCGCTGAGCAGTTATCCAGGATCTCCCCTTTGAGAGGAGACTCAGACCCTGGACCAGCCGCATCACCCCCACTCCTGCAGAGCCTTGAACTTAGCCTGTTCCAAGCTCATACCCCACATGACTTTCAAAGCAGTCTGATCCACAGACAGCATGCATTCACCCTCTGGCATTTCATTCCCAACTCCGCATCCAGAAGTTTCTAGAAAGTTTCCCTTTGCACATACACCTATGCCTGCGAGACACACACACACACACACACACACACACACACACACCTTTTTAAAAATAAAGAACTCAATGTTTCCAAGTTCCAGGAAAGAAATTTGATTTTTTTGAGAATAAAATAGAATAAAAAAGCAAGCTTTGGGGTACTTTGGGATAGCTATGCTGACATTTATTTTCTAAATAAATATCAGGGCATGGGGTTTGACAGAGATTTTCATGCCTCTTCCATGTGCGAGAAGCAGCCTTGGAAGCCAGATATTGTACCTTGATGAAGCTGTAAGTTGAAAGGACTAGCCTTCGAAGAACAAAGGGTTCAGTGAGCTTCTCCACATCACAGCATAATGTATCCCTTGCATAAGGGCTCCAAGAATTCCTGCAGTAAAAAAACCCACTTAAATTTGAGAACTAATTGTCTCCCAAACTTAGTTGAGCACTTATGCTTTAAAAATTTTTTATTGTGGTAAAATACACCTAATATAACATTTATAATTTTAACCATTTTAAAGTATACAGTTTATCGGCATTCAGTATGCTCACAATGTTGTGTAACCATCAACACTATCTATATCCTGAACTTTTTCATCATCCCCAATAAAGACTCTGTACCCAATAAACAATAACTGTCCCCTCCCATCTCCGTCCAGCCCCTGGTAGCCTCTATTCTACTTTCTGTCTCTATGAATTTGCCTGTTCTATATACCTCAGATAAATGGAATCATACAACATTTGTCCTTCTCTGTTGGGTTTATTTCACTAGGTGTAATGTTTTCAGGGTCTATCCACATTGTGGCATGTATCAGAACTTTGTTCATTTTTATGAATGAATAATGTTTCCTTGTTTGGATAAACACTTGGTTTGTCCATTCATCTGTTGATGTAGGGTACTTATTCTTTCTTTCATGCCCTGACCTCTCTCATGGGATACCATGGAGGGTCCCTGGAACACAGTTTGGGTACTGCTGGTTCATGGAACCCTAGAATGTTTGGATTTGGGATAGGCCAGGGTTTTCTTACCCACACAGTTGCCCCAGGCACTGCCAGAAGGGCTCTGGTCTGCTTGGTCTCCAAACTCAAGGCTGTAGCCCTGAGGGGCGAAGTCACCTGGAAAGCACCCAGGAAGGTGGTCAGTGTCTGTCTGGGTTGGCGGAAGCAAGGGAGAGCCTTGTCCTCTAACCCTCACAGGACACATGACCCTGCTATGCTGTGGGGACCCACTGGGATGATTGACAGCTCAGTAGTGGTGACATCTGTCGGGGATGCCTTCCCTGGCTTTGATGACAGGACTGGGCAGCAGCCAAGCTTGAGGGGAGCAGTTGTCTGAGAGGCCCTGGCCCCCTTTTGGCAGCCCCACAGGTGCATTCTGTCCTGCTCTTTCAGGGCGCTGGACAGGCTGTTCCAAACCACTGCCCCCTCCCTGCCCTTCCCTGTCAGCACTTCCCACAGAGAGCCCTTTCTAGTGGGCAGACCTGAGCCCCCACCCCCAGCCCGGGGGCAAAACCCTCCTTTCAGAGGGCCTCTGATGCAGTGCTACTCTCCCAGGGGGAGAGGTCTGGGGCAGACAAGTGAGGAAATGCCCAGAGTCCTGTGACAGGGGAGGAGGAGCACGTGGGCCCTTCTGGGAACCTGGAGGCTTAGGCCAGCTTGGCCTGACCTTCAACTCTGTGTACGACCCCTCTTGACAGTGGCTCTGTGACCTCCAAGACCCCTCACAGCAATTTCCAGCCAGGGGTGGGGGGTAGGGGGGTGCAAACTGCCTGGTCCTCCTGCTTGCTGGGCTCAGGGCTAGGATTACAACTCCCACAGGCGCTCTGCCACCACATGGAGCCTGAACCTTGTTCCTGCTAGAACAGCTTATTTCTCTGCCTGAAGGACTATCTTTGGAGCCAGATAATTCTTTGAGGGTGCAAAAACCTTCTGGAGCTGTTAAACAAAAAAAATCAACAGAGCATCTTTAGAGACATTACAAATAAACAAGTGTTCATCCTTCTACTGCGGGTACAGGTCTCCTCCCTAGACCACAGATGTGCCTTTCAACTAAAGGGCCTTTAACCTTTGTCCAAATCCATACACCTTGGGCCTCCCAGGACACCCCTTTTCACTTCATGGCAGTCTTACCTGCCTCGCCATTTACTTCCCTGGCTCGGTCATGCACTCCTGGAGGCTGGTGTGCATGTCTGACTATTGCCCAGTGTAAGGACAGCCCCTGGGGCCTGAGAATGCACCGCGCTTGGGAACCCTCTGCCCTAGTGAGGGGTTGCAGGGTGAGTATCCTGCCCATCCCAATCCAGCCCAGAGGTGGTCCTGCAGCACCCAGTAGAGATTCAGAAGAGGGAGGAAAGTATTAAGTAGATGAGTGGTCACAGGCTGTGAAATGAATAAGGAGCAGGAGTCAGATGGAACACTCGGAAGGAACCCCATGAGTTTCTTCAGCTCAAAGCTGTGCCCAGGACTGAAGTGGAATTACGTCACCCACAGGACAAGGTGCAGGTGTTCCTCCCTACCAGGCCTGTTTATACCTCTTTCCCAGGTGCTGAGCCCACCTTGAGACCTGCCTTCTCACAGAGCTCCCTCTCCCTCCTCTACCTGGCCAGGTCTGTTCTGAATAGGTCTCTTCCCTGCTCACAGAGTCCCGCCCTGCTCCCAGCCAGGGCTCTCTCCGCTCCTCTCCTTCCTCTCTCAGATCCCATTTTCCCTCTCCTGAGCTCCGCTTCCCCTCCCCAGCCTGGTGTCCTCAGGTTATAGATTCAGGTGACAGCAACATTTCCCAGGCATCCCCTGGCCTACAGGTTGTCACAGGTACCAGGGGCCCGGATGCTGGTTCTCAGTCCTGGCATTCACTGACTGTGTGAACCAGGGTCAATCACACCCCTCTCTGAGCCATTCGTAAAATATGTAGTTGGAGGACATGATGACTGAAGCCGCTTCCAGCTACATAATTCTATCTCTCTAGAAAATATTACTCAACATCAGCCTAAGTGAAAAATCTGCTTAACTTCTAATTTTTTTTAAAAAAAGATTTTATTTATTTATTTTTAGAGAGAGGGGAAGGGAGGGAGAAAGAGAGGGAGAGAAACACCAATGTGTGGTTGCCTCTTGCACACCCCCGATTGGGGACCTGGCCTGCAACCCAGGCATGTGCCCTGGTTGGGAATCTAACCAGCGACCCTTTGGTTCGCAGATTGGCACTCAATCCACTGAGCCACACCAGCCAAGGCTAAGCTTCTACTCTTAATTCATCATTTTAAGGCTGCCTGCCCCATTAGGCATCACCCACAGTGGGAAGTAAGAGACATTTCACTCCATCTGCTTTTCCACTCAGGACTGGCCTTAGCTGGCCTGTCCTCTCCCCAGGCCCTCCGGGCCCCTCCCAGGGCTGTGGCCTTCCTCTAGTCTGGCACTTGGTTAGGGACTCATTTCCTCCTCCAGGCCTGAGCACTTCCCCAAGGAGCCAGTGTCTGTCCCTGCTGCCTGGATGCTTCCTCAGAGGCTGGGCCTGGATCAGCTTGGCAAGCACCTACTTGCTGTTGATGAGACTTAATTAACATAGGAATCTGCTTTCCTCCTGGCCCTGAGAGGCTCCTCCCCAGAGCTCAAGGACACAAGGTACTTATTGTTCTCTGGAGAAACCCAGCTGCCCACCGCAATTGCTCATCAGGGCCTGTCAGCTGCTGCCCTCTTGCTCCTCCTTGCTCTTAGGGGTCTTTGCACTTCCCTCCCTGTGGGGCTTGTCCAAGTGTCCACCCTCAGTGATCGAAGTCCTTCCCAGGGCTGGCATCTTTCAGTCATTCTCCTTTGGGATGTCTATGATGCTAAGTCCACAGTCACCATAGTCCTCATCAGACCTGACCTGTCAGCACATTTGGCACAGCCCATCCCCCCCCTTGAACTAGAGCTCAATCTTTCTGGGTTGCCTCCTACCTCAGGCCACTCCCCAGCCTCCATGCTTGCTGGTATGCCCTGGGGCTCGGTCCTGAGGTCTCTGTCCTGTCTCCTTCCTCACTCAGAGTGTCATGCTCTTTGTAGGCTGCTGATTTACAAATGCATATCTGCATCCCAGGCGTGCCTAGGTCCCACTCAGAGTAAAGCCAAGCCCTTAGAATGACCTCCAAGGCCTGTACCTCCTGCCCCTGTTACCTCCCTGACCTCAGTGCCTACTACTCTCCTCTGTATGTTTCATGGACACACCAGACCCAGGCTGCCTCTAGGCCCTTGCATTGCCCATTCCTCCCACCTGGAATACTCTGTCCCTAAATATCCTCATGACTTGTTCCCACACCATATTTAGTCTTTGATCAAATGTCACTTTTTCAGTGAGGCCTTCCCTGATGACTCTACTTTAAATTGCAACCCCCACCCACCCTACTTCCCTCAGCATTCTCTCTTCCTTGCTTTATTTTTCTCCGTAGCACTCATTACCAGCTGATATGCTGTTTGTTTTTACTGTCTCCCTGATGTCTAGAACAGTGCCTGGTTTAGTAGCTGATCAACAAATAATTGTTGAGCAAAGGAGGGGGTTCTTCGATAGATCTCCTTGTACATATATTTTCATGTTCTGGTGTTTTTACTTCTGTAGAATAGATCCTGGAAGTCAGGTTGTTTGTCAAATGTTCATATAAAGTGTTTTTAACTTTAATAAACAACTCTAGATTATTTTCCAAGATTACATTTCCAGAGGTTGTAGCGATTTATGCCCATTTCCCCACTCACGCTGGATCTCATCACCCTTGGAGTTTTGCCAGTGTGCTGGGGTAGGAGGAAGGCATCTCATTGTTTTAATTTTCATGTTCTGAACTCATTAGAGAAGAACATGTTTCTTGACCACTTGAATTTCTGTTTCTGTGAATTTGTTTGGTTTGGTCTTTTTGGGGGGTGGGACAGCTGACCTTTTCCTACAAGTGTGTAGAGGGCATGCTGATCTCCTAAACAAAAACCCCAGATAATTCTGATACTTATGGAGGTCCTGAAGCTCTTGCTCCAGACTGAGCATACTCTTGGTTTGCCACTGCCTGACATGCCCTGGGGTCCCCCATGTGTTTTGAAACTAAAGATGTTTTAATGTTATTTTTCCCACTTGGTTCTCTGTACTTTCTATAATAAACTGCTGTTACTTAAAAAAGAAAAGATGTTAAAAAACAATCATAAGAAAATCTTTGTGCTGTAATGTCAAGTGGAAAAAGTATTTACAATTAGGATGTACTTTTGATGACAGCTATATAAAAAGGCTCTGTGTATATAGAAACTCTAGCAGTGAATAAACCCAAAAAGAAGGGGAAGGGATTGAGGGTAATTTTTTCTTACTGTGGGAGGCAAGCAAAGAAAGTGAGAGTGAAGCCCTAATGGAAAAGGATGAGCTGTTGGAATAATGGCACTCAGGTTAAAGCCCTCACCTCTGTGCCTTGGCAGACATCACTAATCTATCACTCCATAGCCCAGATTCAGCCTTTCTCAACCAAGTAGTCCAGGGAGCTACTAGTCACAGATCAGAGCTGGCCAGCAAGATCACTCATCCTCCATGGGCAGAAAGCAGTGCTGTCAGCACAGGCCCCACAAATGCCTCTCTTGCTGGGGCAGTGATGTGCTTCCCAGCGGCATCATGGTTGCATTGCGGCTGCAATCCAGTTGTCTGCCCCTGCCCAGCAGTGTGCCCTGGCTGGGCCACCTGGAGTCTTTCAACCTGCACTGGCTCTCATCACTTTCTGGAATCTCTTTTCTTCCTGGACTTTGGGGCTTGTTGGAACAAGAAACACTGTCCTCAGCCCAGCTGTGACTTTGTCCAGACCCTGGCACGTCCCCTCAGGCATCACAGCTTGGATGCTCTTGGTCTGACTCTCCAGCCTTTGACTTTTGGTCTCATGATTCCTGGCATGACACCCCCCACACCCATGGTCCCAGCTGTGATTTTGTGCCATGATGTTGTGTCCACTCACACATCCTGACTATCCCCTGGCCCTGGCCCTGCCCCTCCTACCTGCCCTATACCTGGCTTGCCTCGGAGCTGACAGATTCACCAGCAAGACTCACTGTAGGATGCTCAGGAATTCCTCACTAATCTGCCTTCTCTAGACCAGCTTGGGGAGATGGGTTGATTAGAAAGAATAGGAAGAAATATTTTTATAGCTTTTTCTGTTTTTCTATATCAACAGTAGATGATATAGAAAAATGACATAGAAATATATGAAAATATTGTCATTAATTCAACCACCTGGAGATAACCACAGTTACTGTACTGGCGAACATCCAGTCACCTCTCTGCCTCCACATCCATTGAGATCTGTGTATTATAAATGGTCTTAAATGGGATCATGCTGTTATTCAACCTGTGTTTTTCACTCACCCATAAGTCATGAGCATCTTAAATAATGCCAATGATGAAAAACATGTTTTCCCTCTCCTAGAATGTAAATTATATTCCACAGGATTTTTTCCCTCCTAGTATATCTTCATTTTTGCTTCTTCTGAGGCAGAAACTTTATTCACACCCCATTTCTCTCCCCTAATAATAGATCAACAATTTTTAGTTGGGTGTACACTAAAGCCATTGCAATAAAGGCAATATACCTCAGCTCTCCACTCACTATGTGGTCATGTGACTAAGTTCTAGCCAATGGTGTATGAGCAGAAGAGTATGTGTACAACTTCCCAGGTATGCAGTGTGGTGTTTTATGTAGCTCAATAGAGTCTTTGACACTCCTTCTTTCATTAAAGATGAAGCCTAATTCCCCTCCCTGTAAGTGTACACTGTATTTAGTGACTTGCTTCTTATGAATAGAATAGTGTCACTGTGTGTAACATCCAAGATTAGGGCAGAAGAAGCAGTTGGCTTCCTTCTTGCTCTCTCTCTCTCTCTCTCTCTCTCGCTCTCTCTCTCTCGGATCATCCATCCTGGGGAAGCCAGCTGCCAGGCATGAGCACAATGAAGAAGTCCTATGGAGAAGCCCATGTGGCAAGGAAGTGAGGCTTCCTGCCAACAGCCATGTGAGTGTGCCATTTTGGAAGCAAATCCTTAAGGCCCAGTCTAGCCTGCAGATGACTGTGGTCCCTAATGACATCTTGATGGCAATCTCTGAGTTCCTGACTCACAGAAACTGAGACAATTAATGTTTATCATTTTAAGCAACTGAATTTGAGGGTAATTTGTTATGTAGCAATAGACAACTAATACATACCCTTAACAGGATGAAGGGGTCCTCCCTTCCCCTTCCCCTTCTGTCTGTACTGAAGGTGAACGTGTGGTGTGCCCTCGTGGATTCTGCAGATAAAGGCAAAATGTTAGAGACAGAGGAGCAACTATCTAAGTGGGGTCCCTTGATGGCTTCATGGAGCAGGATCAGCTAACAACCCATTCTTCTGTACTATATGAGAGGAAAATAAACATCTGTATAGATTAAGCCAGAACTTGCCAGCCAATGTTGGGCTTTCCTGGTGTGTGTTAAGTGGGTTACAGCTATGTGAAGCTACTGATCGCCTCCAACCCTGGGCCAGTGGCCTCTACACACAAGCAGACTTATGCTTTTGCCCTACAGAGCTGTATAATTGTTTTCATTTTCTCTGTGTGCCATAATGAAAATAAAATTTGGGAAGATTTGGATCTCTGTCATAACAGCCATTTCTTTTTAAAGACTTTATTTATTTATTTTTAGAGAGAAGGGAAGGGATGGAGAAAGAGAGGGAGAGAAACAGAGATGAGAGAAACATCCATTGGTTGCCTCTCACATGCCCCCAACTTGGGACCTGGCCCACAACCTAGGCATGGGCCTGATCAGAAATTGAACCGGCGACCTTTCACTTTTCAGGACGACACCCAGCCAACTGAGCCATACCAGTCAGGGCTGGGGAAAATTTTTTTATTGTGGTAAAATGTACATAACATAAAAAATTACCATTTAACCATTTTTAAGTGTACAATTCTGTGGCACTAAGTACGTTCACAACATTGTACAACTATCACCACTATCCATCTCCATACTTTTATCACTCCCAAATAAAACTCAGACCCATTAAATGATAACTCTCATTTCCCCCTTCCTCAGCCTTGTTACCTCAGTTCTACCCTCTGACTCTGTTTCAGCTTTCTAAGTACCTCGTGTAAGTGGAATCATACAAAATTGAATTTTTTTTTGGTATGGCTTATTCCACTTATCATAATGTCTTCAGTGTTCATATATGTGTAGCCTATGTTAGAGTTTCATTCCATTTTGTGACTGAGGTTAAGTTTTTAACCAATGGATTTTCACCAGGGTTGATTTTTCCAAAGCCTTCTGCAAAATTCCCATAGACACTTAAACCTGGAATCAGATTCTCTCTTACCTGCATGGTAGTTGACTTTATCCTCCACGGGGCATATAACATCTGATAGTGCTGGGCAAGGCATCTGATTCTGTTCTCTTGGATGAGAAGAGGTGCTCCCGCTTGGAGGTCTATGCTGGGAACAGATGCCCTGTGGAATGGCACTGATGATTCTCACAAAAAAAGCCTTCTCTTTCGTGATGTGCAGAAGCACTCACTGTTACACTACACTCCTGTGTTCTGTAAGCCTGGTTAACATCATTCTTTGTTTTTTAAAAATAGGATTTTATGCTTATTTTTATTTTCAGTTATAGCTGGGATTCAATATATTTGTTTCAGGTGTAGGCATTTATGTAACTTATGAAATGATACCTCAGGAAGTCTAGTACCCACCTGACACCACATATAGTTATTACGATATTACTGACTATATCCCCTATACTGTACTGTACTTTACATCCCCATGACTATTTTGTAACTACCAATTTGTGCTTCTTAATTCCCTCACCTTTTCACCCAGCCCCCCCATCCCGTTGTGTAACCATCAGTTTGACTTTGTATCTATGAGTCTATTTCTGTTTTGTTTGCTTATTTTGTTCCTTAGATTCCACACATAAGAGAAACCATATGATATTTATCTTCCTCTGTCTGATTTATTTCACTGAGTATAATATTGTCTAGTCCATCCATGTTGTTGCAAATGGTGAGATTTCATTCTTTTATGGCCAGATAATATTCCATTGTATAAATGCATCACATCTTCTTTATTCATTTGTCTATCAGTGGACACTTAGGTTGCTGCTGTACCTTGGCTATTATAAATAATTCTGCAATAAACATAAAGATGTATGTGTCTTTTCAAATTAGTGTTTTAGATTTCTTCAGATAAATATCCCAAAGTGGGATTGTTGGATCATAGGCAGTCCCATTTTTAGTTTTTTAAGATATCTCCATACTGTTTTCCATAGTGACTGCACCAATTCGCAGACTTACCAACAGTGCATGGGGCTCCCTTTTCTCCACATCCTCATCAATATTTGTTGTTTGTTGATTTATTGATGATAGTTGTTCTGACAGGTGTGAGATGATATCTCATTGTGATTTTGATTTGCATTTCTCTGACGATTAGTGACATTAGCATCTTTTCATATGTCTATTGGCCATCTGTATGTCTTTTTTTTTCTTCTTTTTTTGAGAAATGTCTATTCAGCTCCTCTGCCCATTTTTAAATTGAATCATCTTTTTGGTGTTAAGTTGTATGAGCTCATTATATATTTTGGATATATCAGATGTATCATTGGTATCTTTTCCCATTTGGTACGTTGTCTTTTTGTTTTGCTGATGGTTTCCTTTGCTGTGAAAACTTTTTTAGTTAGATGTGGTCCCATTTGTTAATTTTTTTTTTTTTTTTACCCCTTGCCCACAGAGACAGAGCTAAAAACATATAAGTAAGAACAATGTCAGAGGGTTTATTGCTTATGTTTTCTTCTAGAAGTTTTATGGTTTCAGGTATTACATTTAAATTTTTAATTCATTTTGATTTTATCCTTGTACATGATGTAACAAAGTGGTCTAGGTTTTTTTCTTTTTTCTTTTTTGTATGTACCTGTCCATTTTTCCCAACACCATTTACTGAAGAAATTGTCTTTATCCCTATTGTGTACTCTTGCTTACTTTGTCACAGAGTAATTGACCATATAGATGTGGGTTTATTTCTGATGTCTCTGTTCTGTTCCATTGATCTAGGTGTCTGTTTTTATGCTAGTACCATGCTGTTTTGATCACTATAGCTTTGAAGTATAGTTTGATATTAAATAGCATAATAACTCCCACTTTGTTTTTCTTTCGCAAGATTGCTTTGGCTGGCTATTCATGGTCTTTTGTGGTTCTGTATAAATTTTAGGATTATTTGTTCTAGTTCTGTGAAGAATGATATATCAAAGTGGTATATTGATAAGGATTGCACTGAGTCTATAGATTGTTTTGGGTGGTATGGACATTTTAACTTTGTTAATTCTTCTTATCCATGAGTATGGTATATGCTTCCATTTATTTATATCTTCTTCAATTTCTTTTTTTAATGTCTTATAATTTTCTGAGTATAGGTCTTTTACTTCCTTGGTTAAATTTATTCCTAGGTATTTTCTCATGCAATTGTAAATGCAATTATTTTTCTTAATTTTTCTTTCTGGTAGTTTGTTATTGGTATATGAAAATGCAACTGATTTCTGAATATTAATTTTATATCCTGCTACTTTACTGAATTCATCTATCAGTTCCAATAATTTTTTTGCTGGAATCTTTATGTTTCTCTCTATATAATATCATGTCACTTGCAAATAATGACAGTTTTATTTCCTTTCCAATTTAGATGTCTTTTATTTCTTTTTCCTGTTTGATTGCTGTGGCTTAGACTTCCTAAGCATCCATATATTTAAATACGAAAGTCACTCTTACATCTACAAGATGTTCCCGATATGATGGCCTCTGAGATGGGTATGTCACTGTTTGGAATGCATTTCAGAACCACTTGAATCATTGCCACTGCCATTTCCCTCTCCCTGTCCTTTTGGTTTGTAGTTTTCACTGATCCACAGCTTTTTATCTGAAACCCTTGGGGCCAGAAGTTTTTAAAGCTATTTTTTTTGAAAAAAGGTGGGTTAGAAGAGTAATATAGTGCTATGGTGTTTATTATGTAACTCCCCACCAGTAGGGTGGGGGGCAGTCCCCTGTAATCAAAAACATTAATATTAATAGTATTTATTAATACAATGTATGAATAGCCCAGTAAAAAAGATAAACACAAATTAAAATTGTCACTTCAAGTCACCAAATGAGCTCTGTTCAGGTCAGATTTAGCTCCCAAAATGATACACATGCGTGCACACACGTGGCTGGTCTTTGCAGAGCAGTGATTGTGAAGTGCAGGTTGAATATGGCTACCGTGACATCACTGTGTGAGGCCTGCACCCTGTGTGACCCGAGCTGTTTCCACAGAGGGCACTGTGCATGGAGCGTGGGTGACCCCTGAAAAGCCCTGGCCAGTCCCTTGAGTGTGGGGTTCCCAGGTCTCTCTTCTGGCTCTGAAACACTCCTCCTCTTATTGACTTGGTTGTGCAGAGAGCCTGGCCTCCCTCCCTCAGAGAGAATCTTGCCCACAACCCAGGCTGTGCACAGTCTTCTTGGACTCTAAGATGCGAGAGCTGGAGCTGGAGCTGAAGCTCGAGCCCCTGGGGGCCTGAAATGGGGCCCCACCAGCCCCTTTGTACAGATTACGGAACTGAGGCTCAGAGAGGGTGAATTGTATAGACTCACATGGCTAGTCAGGGAACCAAGACTGGGTGATTTCAGACAGGGGCTGAGGTGCTGAGGGCATGTTTGAAAGATCAAACTAGAAAAGCCTCAGGGGTACCGGGAGTGCCCCACCCGACCCAATAAAACGATAGAGGTTTCCAGCCTACCCTTTCTTCATCGGGGCGCAGTCGTTGAATCCTACCCCAGCCCATTCCCCTGACCTAAGATCTCGATGGGGTGGGGCGCCCTCACCCACAGCGCCCCTCCTGCAGCGCCCCCGCGGGCGCCTGGCCCTGTGTGGGCTGCTCTGACTGCGCTGGAGCCGAGCTCAGGCAAACCACGCCGCACTGGACGCCATTCAAGCTTTTACAGGCCCTCAAATTGGGGCTGGAGCCGGAGAGGAAACACTAAAATCCTGTGTACACAACTTCTGTCTGTGCGCGGGCGCCTGCCAGAGAGTAGGGAGCGGCAAGGGACACGTTTGTACTGTTCAGGGTTCCACGCCTTTCTCCTGGCTGTGTTTTAAACAGGCAGCATTGATGTGTCGCCTAAAACCAAGTCTCCTGGGTGTGGGCACGGGGAGGAGGGCGGGAAACGCCAACCCCCGCCCCCCTTCCTGTTCCAGGCACACAAAGCTGGGTCAGGGTCCCCTGCTCCACAAACCACACGCTCCGCAGGCCCAGGCCCCTCCCCCTAGGAAAGATGCAGCGAGGATCTCCACTGACTTAGGAGTCAGTAGAGCCCTGCCTTTGGAGTGGAGCCGGCCTGGTGGGACCCCACTCACCACTTGGCCACTCTGTGGCTGTGGGCATCTGTAAAATGGGTGTAATAATGGTAAGCCACTTCAGAGGTTTTCTGTGAACATTGAAGAGATGATGTAGGGAGGGAAACAGCTCAGAGTCTGGCACATCATAGGTGCTCACCAAATGGTAGCTGTTCTTATTATTTATATGAAGTGGTAGTAATAGCTCCATTATGTGTCAGGCATATGCTAAGTGCTGCATACCGTTTAATTTATTTAATCCTCACAGAAGCCCCATAAGGTAACACTTTAACTATATTTTATAGGGGAGAAGTTAAAACAACAGAAATTGACTGACTTACTCAGGGTCACACAGGTAGTGATTGGCTTGGACAGGATGGGAACCCGTGTATTTTATTTCAGAGTCTTAGGTGCTTTGCTAACACTCTGAACTACTGGTCAGCTTATATGCCCATAGCATCCCCCACACTCAGGCCCCAGCCCACCTTCCCAGTTTCATTCCTGCCAAGTGCCCCATAGCACACCCTACTGCTTTGGCTCAGCCCCTTTCCTTGGTGCAAAGCTTTCTTCTGACTCTTGTGCGTTAGGTCCTTCTCTGCCACCCCCTCCAGAGACGTTCATTTCTTCTCTGAGCTGTGATGCCCCCACCATTCAGGTCTTCCAACTGCTTGATCTTGGGCCATTCTGATTTGTGTGGATGTGTTTGTCTTCATTCCGGTCTCTCATCAAGATCCTGGAAGGTCTGGCCCAGTCTCTTGCGCAGGGCAGGATCCCTGACTTGGGGGAAATGAATTTTCACTGATGGCAAATCTAGGGTGTTAGGTGACATCCTGTGTAAAGGAAGCAGAAGAGGGGCCCAAGCCAGCTTGCTTTAAGGAGTTGGGGGCAAGGTGGGCATCGGCCTCATGTTCCTGACCCCTGCTGCCAGCCCAGGAAAAAACCAGGACAGTGAAATGTTGCCCTGGCTCCCCTGTTCATGGGTGCTTGTGGGGCCCTGACAACCCCTGCCTCCACACATCCCTTAATGTCCTGCCAACAGAGCCTCCCAGGAGCCCTGCTCAGTCTCAGGGAAGGACAGACACCTCACAGAGGTCTGAGCTCCTTCTGGCTGGGCTGCCTCAAACCTGCAGCCTGCAAAGGGCATCTGTTCTCCAGGCCTGTCCATGCTCTACCTGATACCAAGCTCAATTTGAGCCGTGTCAGCTTGTACCTGTGTGGTAGATCCTCCAAACTTCTGCTGGGAGGTTAGCACCCCCATCCTGCTTTCCCCAAGCAGCTCAAACCCCCAGTGCCCATACCCAAGGGACTTCACAGTATTATAGGAATCACATTGCCTTTAGAAACAGGAGTCTGCAGTTCCATGAGGTCTTGTGCAAGTCACTTAACCTCTCCAGGGCCTGTTTCCCCATGGGGGTGATACTGTCTGCCTCATTTTCTCAAGATTAAGTGGCATGAGAGACATGAGAGGCCCTGCAACACTGTCTGAGCTGAAGTGTAGGTTTGTTAAGGGGAGTCACACACTGGGGATGACCTGGACCCTCGAGATCATCTGGGAGCTAGGCCTGCAAGGGATGACCCAGTGACCTGGCTGCAGCTGTGAGCAGGGAGGAATTAATGATGGGAAGGCCAGTGTTTTCTGGTCTGGCCCCTGCAAGACTCATAGCTGAGTCCTCATTCCTCTCACAGACAGGGAGAGTGTGTTCTCTGCCCTGACCATTTGTCAGCTTTGACCCCTGGAGGAGGGGTCAATGTATAGGTAGAAGCTGCTTCGAGCCTGGGGTGCACAGATGCCATATGAGACACCACAGATGCTGGGCAGAGCTGCAGTGGTGTCCTGTAGTTGAAGAGTGGTTTGTGATCACATTGGAGCTACCCCAGGGACTTCCAAACAGGGCTCAGAGCTGAGGGGTTTGAGGATTTGAGTGGGGGCCTCTGGGGACAGATAACCTGGAGACATGTCACTTTATGCCTATAGGCTGGCGAGACCTGAGGGTCTGGGTATCTGGTCCGTTCCACAGAAAGGGGGGTAGATATCACATCCTGCTCCTTGCAGCCTGTTCTTTCAGTCCCAGGCAGGAGCAGTCCGCACTGTGTGGCAGTGCCCTCTGCTGGCCGTGCTGGGCCAGCACTGGCTGCTCCTTGGCACAGAGTGAGGGTGACTCAACACCGCCACCGGGAGCGCTCCTCTACAGCCCTGGACTCGGGCAGGAGAGCCAGGACCCAGCCTGGGAGGGACCCTGGTACATGGAAAGCTCATTCCTATTTCACAAATGGGAAAGCTGACGACCAGAGAATTGAAGTCAGCTGAGCCAGACCCATCCTGCGGAGCTCTTCCTCCTACTCCAGACAGAACCACTTCATGCGAATGTAACAGAACTCAGGCATGCTGGAAATAGCACTCTTTATTTCACTAAAATCAAATTAGATCTGATCCCACCTCTGCCAGGGCTGTGGAAAAATTTATTCTTTCTTGCTTTTGGAGGTGGGAGTTGGGCTCTTCTTCCCTGCTCCCTGTCTGTGCAAGATCCCAGGAGTCTAACATGATGGCAAAAAATTGTGTGTGTGTGTGTGTGTGTGTGTGTGTGTGCGCGCGCGCGCGCAGTGGGTTATTAAATCCTCACCGTGTCAAGGCCATTGTGAGAGCGCCATTTCCAAGCCTCAGGGGGCTCTGCCACAGCTTTGTTAAGATTGGCAGCCCTGGGCCTTAGGCTAGGTTGGGCTAGGTCCATTCTCTCCCCTGATGCCCACACAACCAAGCCCTGCTAACTGAGGTCCTGCCTCCTCCCTGGTGTGCACTGCTACTCCTGGCCACTGAGTTCTCCCCAAATCACCTTTCTCCTTATCCCAACCCTCAGCCTAATCCCCTTAAATTGCGCAAGATCTTGAAATAAAAGCAAGAAAGTAGGTTGAAGAGGGGGAGGAAAATCAAGAGCAAACAAATGGTTATCTCTGGATAAGTTCCTTCTCCTCTAAACTCAGCACTAGGCAGCAACGTGTGCGGAGGTGGGGGGAAACGCTGTGCCCTTGGAGTGACCTTCGTGCTGCAGCTACAGCCGAAAAGACATGGTTCAGACAGTAGGTAGGTTGCATCTAATTTGAGAAACCTGGGGGAAAGGGATGGTCATGGGGAATGGGCAAGCTAACTCTCCACCTAAACCAATACAAATTGAAAAAGAAGTCACAGAAAGTTGAGTACGGAGCTAAATGTCCCCAGAGTGTGGTTTGCAAAGTCAATCCTGTCTGAAAGGAATGAACTTGGGGTTCCCTGTTGTCATCCCAAGTATTAAAAAAATGAACTGGAGGACCCAGCTGTGGCCCTCTGGATTCTGCAGCTCCCAGATCCACAGTCCTGTCTTGATGCTCTGACCCAAACCCTCCACATTGTGGCAAGTCCCCTGAGGGTGGTACCTTCGGCCTGCTAGACATGGCGCACCTGCTTCTTCAAGGGCACTTTTCTAACCTGGGAAAGTTTAGGTTTAAACATGGAGATGACAAAACAAATTAAGCTCTAAGGATCAAACTTTTATGTTAAAAGTGTAGGAGTAACATGTGTATATTTGTACCTTTAAAATATTGTAGTAAGTCAAGAGAATCTAAAATAGTAAAGATTGACTGCTTAGCCTGATGCTTCCAGGTTGATATATGCAATAGAATTTATTATTATGACTTTAAGTTGGAAGAAGAAAAAGAAATTTGACTCAATTTTTGTGAATATGAATGGGATTTTAAAGAAAATTAGTGCTTTAACACATTTTCTTAGGCTAACAAGAATTTATTACTTGGAGATATTGTTATATCTTATTTTATGCTTGTTAGAGTCATGTTTGCTTTGTTAGGGAAGTGAAGTGCTTACAAAGAAGACGTAATATATTAAATTTATAAATGCAGTTCAAAGTGTTTAGGGGAATTTAATTAATTAAGTTTGTAAATTATTCTTTTTTTAAAGTATATTTTATTGATTATGTTGTTATAGTAGTTCCAACTTTTTCCCCTTTGCTCCCCTCTGCCCAGTACCCTCCTTCTGTCCAGCAACCCCCTCGCTCCAGTTCATGTCCATGGGTCGTGCATATAAGTTCTCTGGCTTCACCATTTCCTATATTATTCTTAACTTACCCCTGCCTATTTTGTACCAACAGATTATGCTTCTTACTTCCTGCACCATATCCCCTCCAAATGATCCCCATACCTACGATTCTGTTCCTATTCTGGTTTGCTTAGTTGGATTTGAATTTTATTTTTTTAGATTCAGTTGTTAATAGTTGTGAATTTGTTGTCATTTTAGTGTTCATAGTTTTGATTGTCTTTTTCTTAAGTAAGTCCCTTTGACATTTCATATAATAATGGCTTGGTGATGATGAACTCCTTTAGCTTCACCTTGTCTGGGAAGCACTTAATCTGCCCTTCCTTTCCGAATGATAGCTTTGCTGGATAGAGTAATCTTGGTTGCAGGTTGCTTTTCATCACATTGAATACTGCTTGCCAGTCCCTTCCTGCCTGCAAAGTGTCCTCTGAGAAATCGGCTGATAGTCCTATAGGTACCCCCCTGTAGGCAACTCTCTGCCTCTCTCTTGCTACCCCGAGGTCTCTGTTTTTATCTTTCACCTTTGGCATCTCAATCACGATGCATCCTGGTGTGGTCCCCTCTGGGTCCAGCTTGCCTGGGACCCTCCGTGCTTCCTGGACGTGTATGTCCATCTCCTTCACAAAATTTGGGAAGTTTTCCTCACTTTTTTCAATTCGTGCTTCCTCATTCTGCACTGGTTGACTGTTTTTTCCTTCCTTATGTTCCAAATCATTGATTTGAACCCCGGTTTTCTTCCCTTCACCATTGGTTTTGTGTGTATTTTCCTTCGTTTCACTTAGCATAGCCTTCACTTCTTCTCTTATGTGTTTGCCATACTCAAGCATAGCTGTCAAGCCTGTGAACATCTCTATCACCAGTGTTTTGAATTCTGCATCTGTTAGGTTGTCTATCTGCTCATCTGTTAGGCTGGCTATCTCCTTGTCGCTTAGTTCTCCCACTGGAACCTTGATCCATTCCCCTTTTGGGCCATACTTCTCTGTCTCCTCATTCTCACAGGTTTCTATGTTTGTGTGTCTCCACGTCCCAGGTAGAGATGTTGCTTCTGTTATGTTGTAAGGGGCGGAGCCTTAGGAATTCGTCAGTATAGGGTGACCTGTTTCACCATGTTGTGGCACTGTATGTGGGGGAGGGGTCCAAGAGGGAACAATGCCACCTGCCCAGCACTCACCCCTTTTCCAAACACCTCTCCCACTTCCACACCGGACTGGTGCCCCTCTAGCTGCAGCCCTGGCCGTCGTTCCCACAGTGGGTGGATCTACAAACATTCTAAGACCATGGGGGCCCTTTAAACAAGTGGACTCTGTTGAGAGACCAGCAGTTTCTGTTTCCACTCCAAGCCCCACTGGTCTGCACAGTCAGAAGCAACGAAGCTTGATTTTCCCCAGTGCTGGGACTGTGAGCTACTAGGTCTGGTGAGGAGCTGGGAATGTTCCCCAGGTGTCCCTCCTGACTTTTTAAAGCGTGTGACTGTGCTTTCTGCTGGCCTGCCGTTGCTGTCGCTGCTGCTGCCACCCCCACACCGTATCCTGTCAGCCCTGGCCCCGCCCCTCCTACCTGTCTGGATGAGTATTTCTTTTTTATATCTTTATTTTTTGGACTTCCATGCAGTTTGCTTTTTTGGAACTTCTGGTTGTCTCTAGTTTTGAGGTAGTTGTATTCCTTCTTTGTTGTGGAGGGAGACGCAGCATGTCTGTCTATGCCTCCATCTTGGCCTGAAGTCAAGTTTGTATATTATTCTTTTAAAAAAAATTATGTATTTATTTGTTTGTTTATTTTATTTTTAGAGAGAGGGGAAATGAAAAAGAGAGGGAGAGAAATATCACTGTGTGGTTGCCTCTCACTTGCGCCCCCAACTGGGGACCTGACGTGCAACCTAGTTATGTGCCCTGACTGGAAATCAAACCAGCGACACTTGGCTAGCAGGCGGACGCTCAATCTACTGAGCCACAGCAGCCAGGACTTGTAAATTATTCTTAAAGGAAGCTTATGGTCTTTAAGTTGAGTAATAGGACATTAATCAAAGAAATTCAAGGTCACTGTTCTAATCTTGCCATATTTATAAACAGAATAACAAGATTTGTAAACTGGACATAACAGCTTAAGGATAACTAGATTATTTCTCTTTTAATGAATGGAGCATTAATTTAAAACCTATGTAACTGTAAAGTAGCCTTTCTGGACTGCTCTCAGAAATAAAAAATAATTCACAGTGACAACTATTAATACTTATAGCTAAGATCTGTGGAGTGCTTGACACTGATTATCTCATTTAATCTTCTATTATAGATGAGGAACACTGGGAGGTCAGGAACTTGCCCAAGTCTACACTTCTAAGAAGCAATACAACTTGGACTTGAGTTGACTCCTTGACTCCAGAGGTTACACCATTAATCACAGTGCTGGATGATCTTTGGCGCTTGGGTTTCTAGGGTCTGCACTTAGACCCCTCGAGAATGGGCCACAACTTTCCTAATTTATACCAGTGAATACTACTTGGTCAGCATGCTCACCTGCCCTGGTTCTCAAGAGAAATGGGGCAGGGGCCAGCTCTTGAGTGCCTGGATCTGAACCCCAAAGTACCATTTGTAGAACTGCCACATATTTGTGTCCTACAAACACAGAAATTCTGATATCTGCGAAGGCCTTGTGACTAGTTACAAGTGTGCATATTTTCTTCCTTGTTGTATACATTAATTATTTTTCCTCCCGTCTTTTCCCTAACCATTTACATGAAAAATGTTAGTGGTGTATAACATAATAATATAGTTTCTAGGTAACAGAAAATTCAGGTGGGATTGGTGACTGAACTAGAAAAGGAATTTACATTGCCCAAGGACAGAAGCAATGACTAGTGGGATTTGTGTCTAATATTTTGTGGAGAAGGCATGTGTGTTCCCATTTGTATGAGCAATGGTTGCTTCTGTCTAGGCTGAAACATGGCATGTAGTGATTGTTGTCACTTGGAAGTTTAAGTATGGGTAGTATGGATGCTGATGAACTAAAGGGGTGGACTGTGCTGGGTCATGTCTGTGTCTCCTACTTGCCTGTGTATACCATCCTCTAAACTGAAGGGTTGCAAATCTAAAAACTATATTCCTAGACTGCCGTGCCTTTTCACCTTAGGTTTTGCCAGTGAGAGGCAGTGGTAGGAGATTGGGAGGGGGATATGGAAGGAGCTTTTGGTGGGGGGTGGGATGGGGCATCTGGCAGCAACTCTCTCCATTACAGTAGTAGCAGTGCTGGTAGCAGTGACCACAACAGCCAATAGTGGGTGAGTGTGGGCTCCTGGTAACTCCGTTTCCTTTTTGCTCCCTGCAGGTACAAAACAGTAGGCATCCTGACCTTCCACGTTTATTCCTACAGCGATTCCAACTCCTTTATCACTAATGCTCTGTGTTAAATTCTCTTTGTCTAAAATGCTTACAGTGGTTTCCACTTTGTTAACTGGACACTGGCTGCCACAGATCTCATTCTCTCATTTGCTTTTTGTGCTCAGCTCTTTAATTTTAAGATAGATTCATCTTGTAGCATCTAAGCTAGGTCTGTCACTTCTAACTACTGTATAGTGTGTTATGGGGTGTGCATTGACCACATTGCACCCAGAGTGCCACACAACATGCTGTGTTAGATATTCTTATACATATCTGTCTTTTAAACCTGTGTGAGAATTTTTCTGCAATAAAAATATATACTCAGGAGTGAAATTGTTTTGCCATAGGTCATAGGTATGCTGATACTGCATTTGACTAAGTACTATAATATTGTGCTCCCAAATAGCTGCACCTCTCCTAAATGCAATTCTATACATGCCATTTTGTAACTGGATCTCTCCCATTTTATATAAGACAAAAACTTATACAATTCCAGCTGTGGTAAATTTAAAAAAAATTTTAGGTATGAACTATAATCAACTCCTACTGAAACAACTCAAACAATGTTTAGGATAACAACTTCTGGAATGAGGCTACAAATCCCAACTTTACTGTGCACTAGCAGTGTGACTTTGGGACAGTTGCTTAACCTCCTCATGCCTCAGCTTACTCATTTTAAAAATGGAAATAATAATAGTACCTACCTCATTAGGATGTTAGAGAATTAAGTGAGATAATGCAGATAAAGTGTTCAGAATATTTCCTGGCATTTAGCAAGAATACAAGGAACCCTGGTTATTATTTTTGGACATTTAAGTAGTTTTCTTTTTTCTTCTCTTTTTCTTGCTATTTCTCAACAATGCTGCAATGAAGTTCGCAACTTTCTTATTAGTATTGTGGTGAAAAACACATAACATTAAATTTACCATCCGATTTTGAAATTCTTAACAGACTGCCTGATTACTGCACTGGGGTTCTGGCAGCAAATGCCAGCCTATGGCTATGACAACCTTTTGGCTTGGGACATGTGGATCTCTATAGAAGTAATAGGATCTCTCCAGACTGTATGCCTCATTCCTGTGCGATAAAGGCCAGTAGCTGGAAGAACTCTTCCTGTGCTTTCCTGATTCCTGCAGATCTAAGGTCCTTCCCTGAGGATGATGAGACTCAGAGATCCAACTGCTGGTCAGGCAGAAGAGGATATGTGCAAGGTTGCATGACATGAGGGATGGCCTCAAATCCTAGGGCTTTGCCATTTTGTGTGATCTTGTGCAATGATGTCACCTCTCTGAACCTCTGCTGCCCTACCTGTGAAATGCCCTACCTGGTCTCTAGACTCATCAACAGTGTGGCTTGGGTAAGTCATCCTTCCCCTTGAGGCCTGAGTTTTCTTCTCTGTGAAGTGGTGGATATCATGCACCTTTATAGGTTTATTGTAAAAACTGGCAATGTTTGCTAATTGCTTGGCCCAGTGCCTGGTAAAGATTTTTATGGCTGATAAGGCAGTTTCAATACTGAATATCCTGTCTCTCTCATCCTATAAATGCCCTGTGAATTCTGACTGGTTGGCATCTAACCTCTACACTGAACATAAGGCCCCTCAGAGCCCCTCATGCTTATGCTTCAGGGTCTCTGAGTTTGTAAAGCCTCTCTCAAAATGCCTCATGGGAACACTAGGCTGCCTTCTGTCCCCGGTCCTGAAGCTGATACCAAATCAAAGTTCTGCTGCCAGCCACTCAAAAGTTAATAATCGAGAGACAATCAAGGGCTGGTGAAAGGAAAGTAGGTTTATTCAAGAGCTAGTAAGCCTGAGAAGAGGGTGGACTAACATCACAAAGACCATCTTAACAATTTGATGCAGGCAGGGGTTTTTGTAAGGAGGAAGGAGGAAGTACCAAAAAACAGAACAGAGGAATCAAAAGGAGGAGGTTCAGAGTTCTTCACGGAGGGGACTACATGCAAGTCAACACAGTCTGCTCAAATAACTGGTTGAATGTCAGCAAATCTCCCGGAGCCGGAATGTCTGAGTCTGTTTCATTTGATGTTAGTTCCTAGAATTCTTAAGCAAACAGGCTATTTATCTGCAGTCACAGATTAGTTAATAGGTCACTATTTGCAGAAACAATGTTAAAAGAATGGTGGTGTGGATTACAATACCATGGACCCAAGATCCCCTCAGAAATTTCTTTTTCCTTCTCTGTTCCTACTTCCATCCTATCTTTATTTTTCAGACTCTAAAGGCAACTTTTTTCCTCCCCAACACACATGGACAAAAACATTGCATTTGCGAACATTCTCAAGGACACCAGGAGGTCCTGCCTACACCTTTTCACCTTTGTTGTAACTCTCTTTGGCTAAAAAAAAACAAAACAAAACAAAAAACAAAAAAACAAATCAGGGGTATTTCGGCTCCAACATTTAAAGATCTTAGAGGTCATTTCTCTCATCCTCAGAAGAGAAAAGCTGAGCAAAATGACAGATTCAGAGAGTGGAAAATTAGTCATTACACAGTAGAATGGAACACACGTTCTACTCAAGCTCACACAGAACCCTTATCAAGTGTCTGTGTTCTCCCAGATTTATATGTTGAAGCCCTAACCCCAGTGTGGCTATATTTGGAGATGGAGTCTCTAAGGAAGTAATTAAGGTTAAATGAGGTCATAACAGTAGGGCCCTGATCTGATACAATTTGTGTCCTTATAAATAAGAGACAGCATGTGAGCACACACCAAGAAGACAGCCACCTGCAGCCCAGGCGACAGCCCACACCAGACACTTATCCTTCTGGAAAAGTCTCTGGAACTGTGAGAAAATAAATTACTTTTTAAAAAGTCATTACATTTATGACACTTTGTTATACTAGCCCATGTAGACTAGAACACCAAGATACATTCTGAGCAATAAAACACAACTTAACAAATGAAAAGAAAATAGAAACCATAAAAATGTAGTTTAAGACTACAATGGAATTTTGCTTGCTTCAGCAGTACAGATACTAAAATTAGAACTATACAGAGAAAATTAGCATGGCCCCTGTGCAAGTATGATATGCAAATTTGTGGAGCATTCAATGTTTTTAATGGTGTATTTCACAGATCTGGAACAAATATTTCAAAAATTTATATGGAACCAAAAAAAAAAAAAACAAAAAAAAAACAACCCACAAAAAACAAAAAACTGAATAGCCTCATCCATCTTGAGAAAGTAGGAGGGATCGCAATACCTGATATGAAACTATATTACAAGGCCACTGTTATCAAAACAGTCTGGTAATGGCATAAGAACAGACACATGGATCAATGAAACAGAATAGAGAGCCCAGAAATAAACTTATATCTCTATGGTCAATTAATATTTGACAAAGAGCGCAAGAGCATGTAATAGAGTAAAAATAGCCCTTTCAATAAGTGGTGTTGTGAGAACTGGACAGGGACATGCAAAAAAGTGAAACTAGATCACCAACTTACACCATACATCAGAATAAACTCAAAATGGGTATAAGACTTAAATATAAGCTGTGACACCGTGAAAATCCTAGAGGAAAATATAGGCAGTAAAATTTCAGATATGCCATGTAGCTATATTTTTGCCAAAATATCTCCCAAGGCAAGAAAGATAAAGGAAAAAAAATAAACAATGGGATGACATCAAATTAAAAAAATTCTGCATGGCTAAAGAAACCATCATCAAAATGAAAAAGGAACCAACTGTATTGGAGAACCTATTTTCCAATGATACAGCAGACAAGGTTTAATTTCCAAAATATAAAGAACTTATGCAACTCAACACCAGGAAGACAATCTAATTAAAAAATGGGCAAAGGGATTTCCAGCCAAGATAGGGGAATAGGTAGACATGCTTTGGCTCCTTGATAAAATATAAGAAGGATTACAACTAACCTCAAAACATAAAACAACCAGAACTGTCAAAAAGTAGAACTGTATGGAAGTCTGATAATCAAGGACTTAAAGAAGAAATATTCATCCAGACAGGTAGGAGGAACAAAGATGGAGACCTGGGGCAGAGAGGACATGGTGTGGTGGTGGTAAGGCAGTGACAGCAAGGCAGCAGCAGCAGGCAGCAGAAGGGGTGGTCCTACATTCATGTGTGGGGGGTAAAAGCTGGGCGGACACCTGGGGAGCGATCCTAGGCCCAGAAAAGACCACACAGCCCAGGGTTCCAGTGCTGGGAAAAACAAAGCCTCATAACTTCTGGCTGTAAAAACCAGTGTGTGTGTGTGTGGGGGGGTGGTAGGGTGGCAGAAGAAACTGCCAGTTTCTCAGGAGAGTCCATTTATAGGGACTGCACAACCCGGGATATGTGCAAACCCACCCACTCTGAGAACCACCACCAGGGCAAAAGCTAGAGGGGCGCCAGTTGCATATGGGAAGAGGATGAAGTGGCTGGAAAAGGGGCGAATGCTGAGCAAGCAGCATTGTTCCCTCTCTGACCCCTCCCCCACATATAGTGCCACAAAGCAGTAAACTGGGTCACCCCACACTGATGAATACCTAAGGCTTTGCCCCTTACAATGTAAAGGTGCGCCAAGCCAGCGAGTCAAAGCAGCTCTAATTAATACACAGAAACAAACACAGGGAGGCTGCCAAATACAGGAGACAAAGAAATATGGCCCAAATGAAAGAACAGAACAAAAACTTCAGAAAAAATCAAGCAAAACAGAGATGGCCAAACTACCAGATTCAGAGTTCAAAACACTGGTGATAAGGATGCTCAGAGAACTTACTGAGTATGGAAAATACATAAGGAAAGAAATGAAGGCTATGCTAAGTGAAATAAAGAAAAGTCCACAGGGAACCAATAAAGAAGGGAAGGAAGCCAGGGTTCAAATCAATGAATTGGAACATAAGGAAGATATAAACATTCAACAGAACAGAAAGAAGAAACAAGAATTTGAAAAAATGAGGATAGTATAAGAAGACATTGAGGCATCTACAAAAGTGCCAACATCCAAATCATAGGGGTGCCAGAAGGAGAAGAAGAAGGGCAAGAAATTGAAATTTTATTTGAAAAAATGATGAGAGAAAACTTCTCAAATTTGGCAAAGGAAATAGACATACTATTCCAGGAAGCATAGAGAGTCCCAAACAAGCTAGACCCAAAGAAGACCACACCAAGACACATCATAATTAAAATGCCAAACATTAAAGATAAAGAGAGAATCTTAAAAGCAGCTAGAGGAGAGAGTTACCTATGAAGAAGTTCCTATAAGACTGTCAGGTGGTTTCTCAAAAGAAACTTTGCAGACAAGAAGGGACTGGCAAGAAGTATTCAAAGTGATGAAAAGCAAGGACAACCAAGATTACTCTATCTAGAAAAGTTATCATTTAGAATGGCAGAGCAGATAAAGTGCTTCCCAGACAAGGTAAAGCTAAAGGAATTCATCATCACCAAGCCATTATTATATCAAATGTTAAGGGGACTTATTTAAGTAAAAGAAGATCAAAACCATGAATATTAAAATGACAACAGCACACAACTATCAATAACTTAATCTAAAAAAACAAAAACAAACTAAGCAAACAACTAGAGCAGGAACAGAATTATAGATATGGAGATCATATGGAGGGTTATCAGTGGAGTGAGAGAAGGGGGAGAATGGGGAAAAGATACAGGGGTTAAGAAGCATTATTGGTCGATACGAAATAGACAGGGGGATGTTAAGAATAGTAAAGGAAATGGAGAAGCCAAACCCATGGACACAAAATAAGGGGGGGGATTTCTGGAGGAAACTGGGGTACCAGGCAGAGGGGGACAAAGGGAAAAAAATTGGGACAACTGTAATAGCATAATAAATAAAATATACTTTAAAAAATGGGCAAAAGACCTGAATAGATACCTCTCCAAGGAGGATGTGCAGATGGCCTATAGACATATGAAAAGATGCTCAACATCACTAGCTTTATAGAGATGCAAATTAAAACCACAATGAGATGCCACTTCACACTGGTCAGAATGGCCATCATTAATAAATAAACTAACAACAAGTGCTGGTGAGGATGTGGAGCAGGGAACCCAAGTGCACTGTTGGTGGGAATGCAGACTGGTGCAGCCACTGTGGAAAACAGTATGGAATTTCCTCAAAAAATGAAATTTGTAAACTGCCTTTTGACTCAGTGATTCCACTGTTGGGAATATACTCTTAAGAATCCCAAATCACCAATTCAAAAGAACCTATGCACCCCTATATTTATAGCAGCATTATTTACAATAGCCAAGTGCTGGAAACAGCCTAAGTGCCCACCAGTAAATAAATGGGTAAAAAAATTGTTGTACATTTACACAATGGAATATTACACAGCAGAAAGAAAGAAGGAACTCCTACTTTTTGTGACAGCGTGGATGGAATTGGAGAATATTATGTTAAGTAAAATAAGCTAGTTGGTGAAAGACAAATACCATATGATCTTACCTATGAGAGGAATCTAATGAACAAAATAAACTAATGAGTTAATAGAACCAGAGGCATAGAAACATGGAACAGAGTGACCATAGCCAGAGGGGAGGGAGGAGGGGGATAATGATGAAAATAAGTGGAAGGGACTAGCCAAAGAACATGTATGAATGAACCATGGACATGGGCGATGGTGTGGAGATTCACTGTGGGAGCAGGGGTGGACTGCGAGGAAGAAGGCAAAGGGGGGAAAATTGGGACAACTGTAATAGAATAACAATAACAATTTTTTTAAAAGACCACAATGGAATTGGAAAGAGCCAATAAAAGTGAGGCCCCTGCAGCTTTTGCTCCACTGATTTCAGGCAAATCTGCTTCTGCTGATGACCCCCCTTCCGGCAAGACTGGTCAGCCTACCTGTCCTTTGCATACTTTTTCTCTCTCTCTCTCCTCTTCTCCTTCCCTCTCTGTCTGTCTCTCTCTCTAATGAGGCAGCTGACCTGGTCTCCAGGGCCCAGCCAAGACCGTGACCTGGTAACAGAAGATTTCTGTAGCTAGGAATGTGGGGAAATGGAAATGTGGCTCATGGGTTGTCCTGTGGTGGTGGTGGTGGGAGCTCTTTCCTCGGGCCTTGGAGTCCCCATGCAGGTAGGTGCATAGAGCCTTTACTTGGGTTAAGGAGATGATGTAACCTTCACTGACCTTTTGGACTTCTTGAGCCTGTAGGTGAGCATCCACTGAGCCTCAGAGAGACAACATTGAACCAGATTGGAGGCCATTCCCAGTGTCTTCATTGGCAGCTGTGCGGTGACAGCTGCAAGATTAGCCATATGCAAGCTCTGAGGTTCCAGGATCCTTTTTAGAAGTGGAGTCTGGTCTAGGCAGCGAAAAGAACAGCTGGACCCATCCTGGGGATGAAGTGGGGTGTAAGGCTGGGAGATTGGCTACAGCTGGATGCAAAGGAGGCTGAGTATCACTGCTCTTTGACCTGCAGCACCTAAATGGCCACAAAGGAATGCTCTGTGTTCTGAGGAAGCTAACTGAGCCAACAGAAGGATGAAGAAAACATGCCCAATATTTTTAACAGCTTTATTGAGATATAATTCACATACCATATATTTCATCCATTTAGAGTATATGCACAGAGTTGTGCATTCATTCATCATAATAATTAATTATAGAACATTTTCATTACTCAAAAAACAAAACTCATTGTGGTTTTGATTTGCATTTCTCTAAAAGCTAATGATACTGAACATCTCTTCATGTGCTTATTGGCCATTTGCATATCTTCTTGAGAAGTATCTATTCAGATCCTTTGCCCATTTTTAAGTTGAGCTATTTGTTTTTCATTTTTGAGTCATAATAGTTCTTTATATATTTTAGATACAAGTCCATTACCAAATATGTGATTTGCAAAAATTTTCTCCCATCCTGTGGGTTACGTTATCACTTTTTTTATGGTGTCCTTTGAAGCACAGAATTTTAAAATTATGATATCTTGTTCATTTGTTTGTTGTTGCTGCTTCTGCTTTTGATGTCATATCTAAGAAGACAATGCCAAATCCAAGATCATGAAGATTTACTTTTATGTTTTCTTTTAAGAGTTTTATATAGTTTTAGCTCTTATATTTATGCATTGATTCATTTTGTTAGTATTTGTATATAGTGTGGGATAGGGAACCAACTTTATTATTTTTCATGTGGAAATCTTGCCTCACCACCATTTATTGCTGCAACTATTCTTTCCCTGTTAAATGAACTTGGAATGCTCATTGAAAATCAGTTGGCCATTGATGTATGATTTTATTTCTGGACTTTGAATTCTATTCCATTGGTCCATATATCTATCCTTATGCCAGTACTACATTCTCTTGATTGCTGTCATTTTGCAGTAAGATTTTTTTAAAGTATATTTTATTGATTATGTTGTTACTGTAGTTTCAGTTTTTCCCCCTTTGCTCCCCTCTGTCCAGTATCCCCCTTCCCTCCAGCAATCTCACCCCCCTTAGTTCATGTCCATGGGTTGTGCATATAACTTCTTTGGCTTCACCTTTTCCTATATTATCCTTAACTTCTCCCTGTCTATTTTGTACCAATCGATTATGATTCTTAATCGCTGCACCATATCCCCATTTCTCCCCCTCCCCCCTCCCAGCTGATAACCCTTCAAATGATTCCCATACCTAGGATTCTGTTCCTATTCTGGTTTGCTTAGTTGGATTTGGTTTTTATTTTTTAGATTCAGTTGTTGATAGTTGTGAATTTGTTGTCATTTTAGTGTTCATAGTCTTGACTGTCTTTTTCTTAAGTAAGTCCCTTTGACATTTCATATAATAATGGCTCGGTGATGATGAACTCCTTTAGCTTCACCTTGTCTGGGAAGCACTTCATCTGCCCTTCCATTCCAAATGATAGCTTTGCTGGATAGAGTAGTTCTGATTGCAGGTTGCCTTTCATCACATTGAATACTGCTTGCCAGTCCCTTCCTGCCTGCAAAGTATCCTCTGAGAAATCAGCTCATAGTCCTATATGTACCCCCCTGTAGGCAACTCTCCACCTCTCTCTTGCTGCCCCCAGGACTCTCTCTTTATCTTTCACCTTTGGCATCTCAATCATGATGTGTCCTTGTGTGGTCCAGCTTGCCTGGGACCCTCCATGCTTCCCGGACCTATACGTCCATCTCCTTCACAAAATTTGGGAAGTTTTCCTCACTTTTTTCAATTCGTGCTTCCTCATTCTGCACTGGTTGACTGTTTTTTTCTTCCTTATGTTCCAAATCATTGATCTGAATCCCGGTTTCCTTCTCTTCACCATTGGTTTTGTGTGTATTTTCCTTCGTTTCACTTAGCATAGCCTTCACTTCTTCTCTTATGTGTTTGCCATACTCAAGCATAGCTGTCAAGCCCGTGAGCATCTTTATCACCAGTGTTTTGAATTCTGCATCTGTTAAGTTGTCTATCTCATCATCTGTTATGTTGGCTATCTCCTTGTCACTTAGTTCTCCCACTGGAACCTTGATCCATTCCCCTTTTGGGCCATACTTCTCTGTCTCCTCATTCTCACAGGTTCCTGTGTTTGTTTGCCTCCACATCCCAGGTAGAGCTGTCGCTTCTGTTATGTTGTAAGGGGCGGAGCCTTAGGGATTTGTCAGTATAGGGCAACCTGTTTCACCACGTTGTGGTGCTGTATGTGGGGGAGGGGTCCAAGAGGGAACAATGCCACCTGCCCAGCACTCACCCCTTTTCCAGACACTTCTCCCACCTCTGCACCAGACTGGCGCCCCTTTAGCTGCTGCCCTGGCCATCGTTCCCAGAGTGGGTGAGTCCGCAGACATTTTAGGACCATGGGGGCCCTTTAAACAAGCGGACTCTGCTGAGAGACTGGCAATTTCTTCCTCCACCCCAAGCCCCACTGGTCTGCACAGTCAGAAGCAATGAGGCTTGATTTTCCCCAGTGCTGGGGCCGTGACCTTCGAGGTCCAGTGAGGAGCTGGGAATGCTCCCTAGGTGTCCCTCCTGACTTTAAAACATGTGACTGCGCTTTCTGCTGGCCTGCCGCTGCCACCGCTGCTGCCACCACCACACTGCGTCCTCTCCTCCCTGGCTCCGCTTCTCCTACCTGTCTGGATGAGTATTTCTTTTTTATACATTTTTTTGCTGTACTTCCATGCAGTTTGATTTTCTGGAACTTCTGGTTGTTTCTAGTTTTGAGGTAGTTCTATTCTTTCTTAGTTGTGGAGCAAGACGCTGCATGTCTGTCTATGCCTCCATCTTGGCCGTAAGTCCCCACTTTGTAGTAAGTTTTGAAATTGGGAAGTGTGAATCCTCCAACTTTGTTTTTCTTTTTCAAGATTGCTTTGGTTATTTGGGTTTTCTTGCACTTTCATATGAATTTTAGGATAAGCTTATCCACTAATGCAAAACAGGCAGTTGATATTTTAATAAGATTGCAATGAATCTGTAGATTAATTTGAGCAAATATGTCATCTTAATGATTTTTAAAAATCTATGAATATAAAATTTCTTTCCATTTTTTAGGTTTTTTTTAATTAAAAAAAGTTTTGTAGTTTTCAGGGTATGAGTTTTGTGCTTCTTTTGTTAAAAGACTACTTTTGTATTCACAAGTATTTTATCATTTTGATGCTATTGTGAATGGAATTGTTTTCTTAATTTCATTTTTTATTTGCTCATAGCTACTGTATAGAAATTCAATTGATACTTGTTTATTGATCTTGTATCCTGCAAACTTGCTAAACTTATTTATAAGTTTAATCATTTAGAGTAGATTCATTAGCACTTTTTATGTATAAGACCTTATCAAATTTGAAAAAGAAGGTAGCAGAAAACAACCAATCAGAGCAGCAAAAAGAAAAAAGAATTTTAAAAAATGAGGATAGTTTAAGTGATCTTTGGGACTGCATAAAGCATAACAGCATCCACATAATAAGGGTACCAGAAAGAGAAGAGAGAGAGCAAGGGATTGAGAACCTATTTGAAGAAATATTGACTGAAAACGTTCCTAACCTGGTGAAGGAAAAAGACACATATTCAGGCAGTGCAGAGTCTTAAACAAGATGAACACAAAGAGGCCCTTACCAAGACACAGTGTAATCAAAATGGCAAAGGTTAAATACAAAGAGAGAATCTTAAAAGCAGTAAAAGAAAGTTAGTTACCTACAAGAGACCTACCATAAGACTGTCAGCTGATTTTTCAACAGAAACATTTCAGGCCAGAAGGGATTGGCATGAAATATTTAAGGTGATGAAAAGCAAGGGTCTACAATCAAGACTACTTTATCCAGCAAAGCTATCATATAACATTGAAGGAGAAATAAAGAGCTTCCTAGTGTTATAAGAAATGTTAAAGGGTCTTCTTTAAGAAGAAGAAGGGAAAAAATAACAAACAGAGGAACATAGTTAAAAGAATAAAATGAAAGTAAGTACATACCTAGCAATAATAACTTTAAATATAAGTGGCTTAAATACTCCAATCAAAAAACATAGAGGAGCTGACTGGATAGGAAAATAAGACCCATATATATGCTGTCTACAAGAGATCCACCTCAGCCTCGGCTAGTGTAGCTCAGTTGATTGGAGTGTTGTCCCATAAACTGACAGGTCTCAGGGCACACACCTAGGTTGTGGGTTCGATTTCTGGTCAGGGTGTATATGAAACAGAACCAATCTATGTTTCTCTCTCACAACAGTATTTCTCTCCTTCTCTTCTCCCTCCCTTCAGCTCTCTCTAAAATAAATAAGCATGCCATTGGGTAAAGATAAAAAAAAAAAAGAGAGAGAGACCCACCTCAGAATGGAACATACATACAGACTAAGAGTAAAAGGATGGAAAAAGATATATATACAAATAGAAATTTTTAAAAAGCTGAGATAATAATACTTAATAGACTTTAAAACAAAGGCTATAGAAAAAGACAAAGAAGAACACTACAGATGATAAAGGGAACAATCCAACAAGAGGATATCACCCTTATAAACATTTATGCACCCAACACAGTAGCACCTAAATATATAAAGCAAATCTTGATGGACATAAAGGGAGAGATCAACAGTAATACACTCACAGTATAGGGGATTTTAACACTCCATTGACATCAGTGAATAGGCCTTCCAGACAGAAAACCAACAAGGAAATGGTGGCCTTAAATAACACACTAGATCAGATGGATTTAATTGATATCTTCAGAACATTCACCCTGAAGCAGCAGAATATACATTCTCTTCAAGGGTACATGAAATATTTTCCAGGATAGAACACATGTTAGGCCACAAGACAAGTCTCAGTAAATTTAAGAAGATTGAAATTATGTGAAGCATCTTCTTTAAACACAATGGTATAAAACTAGAACCTAGCTACAAGAAAAAAAAACTGAAAAACATGCAGACACATGGAAGCTAAATGACAAGTTACTAAACAATGAGTGGGTTAATAATGAGTTCAAGAAAGAAATCAGAAGATACTTTGAAACAAATGAAAATGAAAACACAACAACCCCAAAATCTATGGCACACAGTGAAAACAGTCCTAAGAGGGAAATTCATAGCATTACAGGTCTACCTCAAGAAACCAGAAAAATTTCAAATAAACAATCTAATGTTACACTTAAAGGAACTAAAAAAAGAACAACAAACAAAGTTCAAAGTAAGGAGAAGAGAGGAAATAATAAAGATCAAAGCAGAAATAAGTGAAATAGAGTCTAAAAAAAATATAAAAGATCAATGACACCAAGAACTGGTTCTTTGAAAAGATAAACAAAATTGACAAACCCTTAATCAGACTCATCAAGAAGAAAAGAAGGAGGACCCAAATAAATCAAATCAGAAATGAAAAAGGAGAAATAACACCTAAGAAATACAAAGGATAGTAAGAAAATATTATGAACAACTATATGCCAACAAATTGGACAATTGAGACAAAATACATAAATTCCTAGAAACTGAATCAGGAAGAATCAGAAAATCTGAATTGACAGATTAAAACTAATAAAATTGAAGCAGTAATCCAAAAACTCTCCCAAAACAAAAGGTCTGGATTGAATGGCTTCATAGGTGAATTTTACCAAACATTAAAAGAACATCTCTCCTCAAACTATTCCAAAAATTTCAAGAGGAGGGAAGTCTTTAAAGCTTATTTTATGAGACCAACATTATCCTAATTCAAAAACCACATAAAGGCACTACAGAGAAAATTATAGGCCAATATCCCAATGAACATAGATGCTAAAATCCTCAATAAAATATTGGCAAACCAGATACAGCAATACATTAAAAAGATCATATGCAATGATCAAGCAGGATGTATTCCAGGGATGCAAGGTTGGTACAATATCCAGAATAAATGTGATACACCACATAAACAAAACCACATGATCATATCAACAGATACAGAAAAAAGCATTTGATAACATCCAACATCCATTTATGATAAACCTACGGCCAATATTATATTCAATGGGTAAAAACTAAAAGTGTTTCTCTTAAGATTGGAAACAAGACAAAGGGATTTCTGTTTTCACCACTCTTATTCAACATAGTACTGAAAGTCCTAGCCGCAGCAACCAGATAAAAAGAAATAAAAGGCATCCATATTGGAAAGGAAGAAGTAAAACTGTCATTATTTGCAGAAGATATAATACTGTACATAGAGAACCCTAAAGATTCCACCAAAAACTGCTAGAACTGATAAATGAATTCAGTAAAGTAGTAGGATACAAGATAAATATCCAGAAATCAGTTGCATTTTTATACACTGACAAGGAACTATCAGAAAAGGAAACTAAGAAAACAATCTCATTTATAATATCATAGCACCAATTTAACCAAGGATGTAAAAGACCTGTGTTCAGAAAATTATAAGATGCTGAAGAAATTGAAGAAGATACAAATAAGTGGAAGCACATACTGGGTTCATGGATAGGAAGGATTGACATCGTTAAAATGTCCATACTAAGCCCTGACTGCTGTGGCTCAGTGGATTGAGTGTTGGCCTGCGAGCCAAGAGTTGCTGGTTCGATTCCCAGTCAAAGCACATTACTAGGCTGCACGTCAGGTACCCAGTTGGGGGCGTGAGTGAGAGGCAACCACACAGTGATGTTTCTCTCCCTCTCTTTCTCCTTCCCCCTTTCTCTAAAAAAATAAAATAAATAAACAAACAAAAAAATAAATTACTTAAAGAAAAAGATCATACTACCCAAAGCAATCTATAGATGCAACACAATTCCTATCAAGATACCAATAGTGTATTTTACAGAACTAGAACAAATATTCCAAAAGTTGATATGGAACCACAAAGGGCTCCGAGTAGACACAGTAACCTTGAGAAAGAAAAACAAAGTTGGAGGATTCACACCACCTGATATCAGACTATATTACAAGACCATAGTAATCAAAACAGCATGGTACTGGTATAAAAGCAGACATGTAGATCAGTGGAACAGAACAGAGAGCCCAGAAATAAACCCATGCCTTATAGTCAATTTGGCGAAGGAAGTAAACACATACAATGCAGTAAAGATGGTCTATTCAATAAATGGTATTGAGAAAATTGGACAGATTATGTGTAAAAAGAAAAGAAAAGAAACTAGACCACCTTCTTACACCATACACAAGAATAAACTAAAACTGGATTAGAGACTTAAATGTTAGAATCAAAACCATAAAAACCCTAGAAGAAAACATAGGCAGTGAAGTTTCAGATATTTCTCATAGCAATATTTTTTTTCATGATATTTCTCCTTGGGCAAGAGAAACAAAAATAAATGAATAAACAAGTGGGACTACACAAGCTAAAAAGTTTTTGCACAGCAAAGGAAACCATCAACAAAATGAAAAGACAACCCACTGAATGGGAGAACATATTTGCCAATGATATATCTGATAAGGGGTTGACACCCAAAATTTATAAAGAACTTATAAAACTCAACACACAAACACACATAAACAATCCAATTAAGAAATGAGCAAAAGACCTGAATGGACACTTCTCCAAAGAGGACATACACATGGCCAATAGACATATGAAAAGATGCTCCACATCACTAATCATCAGAGAAATACAAATAAAAACCACAAGGAACTATCACCTCACACCTGTCAGAATGGTTATCATCAATACATCAACAAAAAACAAATGCTGGAACAAAAGGGAACCCTTACTCATTGTTGGTGGAAATACAGACTGGTGCAGTCACTGTGGAAAATAGTATGGAGGTTCCTCAAAAAATTAAAAATGGATCTGCCTTATGACCCAGTGATCTCATTTCTGGGAATATATCTGAACAAACTTAAAACACTAATTTGAAAGAACATAAACACCCCTATGTTCATTGCAGCATTATTTAGTTGCCAAGATATGAAAGCAGCCCAAGTGTCCCTCAGTAGATGAGTGGATAAAACAACCATGGGACATTTACACAATGGGTTGCTACTCGGTTGTAAAAATAAGAAAATTTTACTCCTTGTGATAGCATGGATGGACCTGGGGAGCATTATGTTATGTAAAATAAGTCAGTCAGAGAAAAACAAGTACATATTCCATTTATATGTAGAATCTAATGAACAAAATAAACTAACAAAATAGAAATGGACTCATAGGCACTGAAAACAGAGTGTCAGCTGTCAAAGAGGAGGGGGTTTGGGGGCTGAGTGAAAAGGTAAAGGGATTAAACAAAGGGGAAAAAAGGGCCATGTCATATGCAAATAAAGATTGTTGTACTTGTTCTTTTCCAATCTGGATGGCTTTTATTTCATTTTCTTGACTAGTTGCCCTGGATAGAATCTTCTGTGCAATCTTGAATAGAAATCATGAAACACATCTTATCTTGTTTTCAGTCTTTGTGGGAGAGCAACTGTGGACTTTCCATAGATCTAGATCCCCTTTACCTGTTACCAGGTTGAGGAAATTTTCTTCTATTCCTATTTTATTGAGTGTCTTTTTTTTTTTCTTTTACCATTAAAGGGCATTAAATTTTGTCAGATATGTATATTTTACATTTATTGTGATGATCACAGTGTATTCTATTGGTATAGTGTATTACAAAAATTGGTTTTTGAATGTTAAAGCATCCTTGCCTTACCGGGACAAACCCCTGGTTGTGGTGTGTAATTCTTTCTCTCTCTCTTTTGTATTGCTGGGTTCAATTTGTTAGGATTTTGTCAATAATCTTTGCATCTTTATGTGTGAAATATTGTTTTTTAGTTTTCTTTTCTTTTATGTCTTTTGTGATTTTGGTATCAGGATAATACTGACTGGCCTCATAGAATGAGTTAGGAAGTGTTCTTTTCTGTTTTGGAAGATTTGTAAAGAATTGGTATTAATTCTTAAAATGCTTAGTAGAATTCACCAACAAAACCATCTGGTACTGAGCTGTTCTTAGTGGAAAATCTATCAATTGCTAATTTAATCTCTTTACTTGTTATATGTCCATTCAGATTTTTTACTTTTCTTGAGATAGTTTCAATAGTTTGTATTCTCCTGGGTGTCTTTTAGTTTTATCTGTTACCTGATTTATTGACATACAGTTGTTTATAGTAGTCCCTTGGTTATTTTTTATTTCTGTAAGGTCAGTAGTAATGTCCCTCTTTTATATTTGACTTAGTAATTTTAGTATTCTTTTTTCTTTTTCTTTTCTTTTTTTAAAAGATTTTAAGTTTGGCTTTATTTTCTGTCCTTTCCCCATTCTGTTCTTTAAATTTTAAAAATTCAGCAGCAGACAACCTAGATTTAAAATTTAGGTTTGTGCTTACTGCAATCTAAATCTAACTCATTTAATGTAAGACTGTTTCCTGTTTGTTGGCTTTTGATTGTAATGTAAACTTGTCTCTTCACTCTTTAGCTGCTCTTAGAAAATAACAGGCAGCCAAACTCTATCTGGGGGATTTTTAAATTTTTCTTCGCAGAGTTGTATCTTCAAAAGCAATTCAGTTGAAAATGGCTTCCCCAAAGTAGACAGAGGTGCTTCAGAATATAGCATCTCAGAAGTGTTCTTCAGGTATGTAAGCTTTGCCTTGTTTTAGAGTATTTTTATACACCATGTGTGTTTTAGTCAGATAATGCCAGATTTTAACAACATTGAATACATGACCTTGATTTCGACACTTTTTTTTTTCTTGTTTTCTAAGTACTTATTCGATAAAAAGAAAACTCTCATTTCAGGTGTAAAAATTGATAGGAATTAATAATAGAAAGTAGCCCTGGAGAAGATCAAGAATTTAATTGAAAACTTGACTCTCTTTGTTTAGATTACAGTAATAAAAATAAGCAGAGAACATCATGTTTAGTATGAAAATTTGGCACAGATTTTGATCTCTCTTTTTGGATTATCAAAATACAAATCGGAAAACAAAACAAAATGCAATTCTGAATTTATCCGTTCTCTTTTTCTTTTTAATGCTAAGCAATAAAATGTTTATTGAACAACTTCTTTCAGCAAGGCATTGTGCAGATACACAGAATAAAAAAAGATGATGAAGAAGTCTTGGAAGGTTTCAAGAAGCTCCCAACCTGGCCTGCCAGTCACAAATGTCAACAGGGAAATAGAACAGGTTGAGGGGGAAGATGGTGGAGGAGTGAGTGGAGGCTGTGCTTTCTGGCTCCCGAGACCCGTCTGTAGATTGGACTAAGTGCAGACAGAACATCTCAGTGAGCAGCTGGACACTGGCAGGAGTTGAGCCATGGCACTGCTGGATTAGAGAAAACCATCTGGGAACGACCTGTTTGGTGAGGATAGCAGAGGAAAAAGGGACGAAACGGGATTCCTGACTGGGGTGGCTACCCGAGCCGTGGCTGGAAGTACACAAAGGCATTTTGGTGACCACACACTTCCCCAGAGAGGAATCGGGAGGAGAGTGAATCTCTGTCCGCTGGCAGAGACAGGACTCGACCAGGTGCCATTGGTGCTGAAAGACAAGAAACAGCGTACTGCTGTGCAAGTGAGAACATAATTTTCCTTTATATTTTTCTCTTGTGAACTGCAGAGAGGGGAGGAAAGTTTGGGACTGACAGGACATTCTTGAGGAGTGCAGGCACAGAAGTGCACTCACCCACTCCCCAACCCTCCCCTTGGGTCGTGTGGGCGCGCATAGGGAAGTGCCCTCATTCCCTGGCCCAGGTGCGCGGGACTGCGTGTCCAGGTGCCCCTCGGCCACACCCCAACAGACATAAGATCAGTGCCCCAACGGGTGCAGGGAGGGCCCACTGGACATGCAGAAGACCGTGCGCAGACACCCCTGGCCAGCTCCAGTGGGCGCCAGGCCGGAGTACAAACCACTTGCTCAGGTTCTGCTTGTGCCCACCCAGGTGGGTGCGGGAACAGCGGGTGTCTGTGGTGCGGGAACAGCAGGCCGCAGCGACTCACAGACGCTCACTTCCACTGTGCACAAATGTCCGGGGCCCTGCCCTAAGAGGCGAGAGACCAAATCCCCAAGCGTGGCTCGGCATGCCTCAGGCTAGCTCTCAGGACGCCTTGCGTGTGCAGGGGCGTGCTCGCAAAAGCACCTCGCTGGCTCCAACAGGTGTCAAAGGAACGCTCTGAGCCAGCCACCGCGGGTGCACACCGCTGCTGCAAGGAACAGGAGCCTCTGGTCCGCCTCATTAGACCAGCTGTGGATGCAGAAAAAGAAGACGACACACAAAGGGTGAACTGAGTAAAAACTTCTTTTTCCTTAAAAAAACGATATCTCTAATTTGTTTCATAAATCTCCCCTTCTCATCCTTCCTCTTTAATTTTTCTTTGTTTGTGTGGCTAGTTTAGCCTCCCTTTCACAATAAATAAATAGAATATAACTACTATATAAATCTAATACTATACAATCCCACTTTCTTACTATATTCTGCATTCTTCCCTCCTTTTCTTCTATCGTTATTAACATACAATGTAAATATTACCCACTGTCTTGCATAGTCTCAACTATTATTAATCTATCATCCCCTCTCTCAAAAATCATATTTCTCCTCCCTAAAAACAACTCTTATCTATTCTTCCTATAGTATAAAAGCTCTAATCTCTCTACATTTATATTAATACTGGCTTGTTGACTGACAATAGCGGGATAGAGGGTGGGGGATATTTTTGAGGGTGTGGGTCTCCTGCCTGGGCTGTGTGTTTATGTTTTTAACAGCATCTCCACAAAAGAACTCAAGACAAAGTGGATAGAGTGACTCTCAGTCAACTAGCCAGAAAGAAGATCATACCAAAGAGCATCTGAAATATAACCAGACAGCATAAACAAATGACATAAAGGGTAGCCCAAGAACATCAGGCTCAGGAGATCAAAGAGACTACACCACTGAAACCCCCAGATCTCCTATAAAGAATCTCATACCACAAAGGTGGGAAGTCAAAGCAGACAAACCCAAAAAACAAAAACAAACAAGAAGAATCCAACATGGTAAGACGCAGAAACAACCTCTCAATGAAAAGAAAAGAGGAGAGAAACAAGATGCCGGAGGAGTAAGTGGAAGCTACACTAACTTCCTCCCAGAACTAATCTGGATTTACAACGTAATTTTGGAGAAATCATCTGGAATAACCAACCGAACACAAGCTGGAAAGAAGTCTTATAACCACGGAGAGACAGAAAAGGCCGCTACATCACAACGTGACCGGTAGGGAGTGCGGAGACGCGGAAGGGCTGGCTGGGCTCACGTGGGTGGCAGCTGAAGGGACTGAGAAACAGCTCAGCAGCTGGGGATTCCCCCTGAGAAGGGCAGGGTCTAAATCTCCAGCTGAGCTTCCCAGCCTACAGCAACAGAGTGGAAAGTATAATAGTATCCAGCTGAGAAAAGTGAAAAGCCACAGGGTTTCTTGCTAGCCGGAGAGAAACAGCTGGAGAAAAAGAGCTCTTAAGCGGATCACATATGAAAATATTCTGCCCCCACTTACCCTGGGCACAAGCAGAGGGAAGACAGAGAGGACAGGAAGTGCTTGGGGAGAGTTTGGTGTGGTGGCTTTGAGGGGAGAGCTGGGGAAGCGACCTACTGGGTCCCAGTGCTGACTCATCCCCAGTGCTGCAGGCACACCATTCCCGGCCAAGTGGCATCAGCCTGAGGGGAAGCAAAAGCCCTGCCTACAGGAATTAAGCTGCCACACCCACAGTCCTTAAGTCTGACAGCTAATCACAGATTGAATAGATTAACAACTAAAGGAGTCAGACAAAGGCAGTAGATCCATGGAAGTCTCCAACAGACTGCCTAGGCCCAGACTGGTACAGGATCTGACGCCACCAGGGGCAGATCGAGGAAGTGCAGATCATTCTAAGAAGCACCAACAAACAATAGGAGTCACAAAAATGGGGAGACAGAGAAACAACACCCCATCGAAAGGAGAGGTAGAGTCCCCAGAAAGAGTGCTAAATGAAATAGAGGGGAGCAAACTATCAGATATGGAATTGAAACCATGGATTATGGAGAAGCTCAATGAGCTCAGCGGAAACTACAAAGAACTCCAGAAAAACTACAGTGAACTCCAGAAGAACTATAAGGAACTTACTGAGAATTATACCAGCATCAAAAAAGACATGGAAGCTATCAATAAGAGCCAGGAGGAAATGAAGAATACGATCTCTGAATTGAAGAACACAGTAAAAGGAATTAAAAACAGGCTAGAGGAAGCAGAAGACCAGATCAGCGAGCTGGAGGACAATGTAGACAAAAACTCACAGACAGTGAAACAAAACGAAAAAAGACTGAACAAGAATGAAGAGGTTCTAAGACAGCTGCAGGACAACATGAAACGTAATAATATCCGTATCATAGGAATTCCAGAAGGAGAAGAAGAGGAGCAAGGGATAGAAAACCTCTTTGAAAAACTAATGACAGAAAACTTCCCTAACATGAAGAGAGAAAGAATCATGCAAGTCCAGGAAGCACAGAGGGTCCCAATGAAGATGAACCCCAACAGGCCCACTTCAAGACACATCATAATTAAAATGCCAACATTCAAAGACAAAGAGAGAATCCTAAAAGCAACAAGAGACAAACAACTAATAACATACAAGGGAGCTCCAATAAGGCTATCATCAGATTTCTCAGCAGAAACACCACAAGCCAGAAGGGAATGGCAAAATATATTCCAAGTAATGAAAAACAAAGGCCTACAACCAAGAATACTCTACCCAGCAAGGCTCTTATTCAAAATGGAAGGTGAAATAAGGAGTTTCCAAGACAAAAGAAGGCTAAAAGAATACATCTCCACCAAACCAGCATTGCAAGAGATGCTAAAGGGTCTGCTTTAAGAAGATGAAGAAACAGAGAGAGACAGAGAGGAACACAAGTACAAAGGGGGAAAATGACAATGAATAAGTACTGAAAGAAAGAAGGAACTTCTACCATTTGCAACAACATGATTGGAACTAGAGAGAATTACGCTTAGTGAAATAAGCCAGGCAACAAAAGAAAATTACCTTATGCTATCACCTATTACAGGAAACTAATGAACAACACAAAACACAAACAAATGAGCAAAATTGAACCAGAGGTATGTAAACAAGGAATAAACTAACAGCAACAAAGGGGGAGATGGGAGGGAGAGAAGTGGTAAGAAGGGGAAGGGTCTAGTCAAAGAACATGTATAAATGACCTGTGGACATGGACAACTGGGTGGAGACTGAATGTGGAAGAATGGGGGGCAGGGTGCAGGGAAGCAAGAGGGGGAAAAAGTGAGACAACTGTAATGGAAAAACAAACAAAACAGAAAAATTTTTAGTGAGGGGAAAAAATAAAAATATAAAGAATAGAAATGCAAGTTCAGTGAATATTAGAAAGACAAGGATTTTCCTTCACACTGTATATTTTTCTCCCTATCTGATCCCTCCAGAATTTGGCATTCTAAAGAAGGAAGTAATGACCTAAGTTTCTTTGCATAAAACTAATAAGACCAGTTGTTAATAACGATTTTTTTGACTAAGACTTTGACTGGAATGTCAAGCCTAAAGGAGACATGCTTGGGTTTTGGTTGTTACCAAAAAGCCCTGAGCAACTGGGACTGACTTTCAAAGGTAATAAAAGTCCATGAGATAAAAGGCCTGGTACCTTGGATGGATGAGCGGTCCATAGCAATCTTTCCAGGGAAGGAATGAAGGTTGCTTTCCTGAAAGATGGCTAGATGGACCCTTAAGGCACAATGGAAAACCAGGAGGACCTGGAAAAGACAGGTGTTTACTGGCAAGGTTGAATGCCAGGTATGTGGCTCAGCTTCTGTGCCCTGAAGGGCAGACTGAAGGTCACCCTAAATGTTCCTTGCGTAAGTTCCAGCAAAGCAGAACTAAAGATCATAAGTGATCATTTGCTGCTCTTGTTGTGTTTATGCAAATGAACAGGATAAATTAAAAATGAACTTAATGCAGTCCCTTTAATGACAAGGAGGGTAATCTTAGGGAGAAAAATCACGATTCAAGGAAGATCACAATGCCCAGTGGTAGAATATAAAGTAGTGCAGCTAACCGTCTTTAAAGTTTCTTTTCATTTAAAATTTGTTTTCATTTGAAAGTTAAACTATGTCTGTGGCATTATCAAAGATGTTTAATTTACAGGCAAGAAGAATGTCAAATGCCTTGCAACTGGATGTCTTTCCGATAAGACAGTCCTACAGATTTAGACACTTGTATGTGGGTTATGTTATAGAAATTAACATGTGTTTTCTGTTTTCAAAGGGCATAAGCCTACGATCTCATTATCTGAGTGATTGTATGTATAGGCCTCACTTAATCCTGTCTGCATTGCTGCCTCCTGAGACTCAATGGTTTGGCTGAACTAAGTGGCTGGGTTGGTGAAGAACAGGGTGGTCTGTGGGCTTCACTTTAAAACTGGTTTCTCTTTTCTATCCTAATGGCTTGGACAGAAAGAACCCAGAGGCCTGAGAGGGGGGAAACCTAAAATATTTCCCTCAGCCCAAACTAAGTTTAATGGGCAAAAGGGTTTTGGACAGGTGAGAGGTACCTGGCATACCTTCCTCCAAAGAAGCCCTTGTTTTCCCTAATGTGGGACATTGAAAAATTAATACCTGTCTTTTGTCATCTAGTGGTTACGGATTGAATGATGTCCTTTAACCCTGTTGCCCCCAGAATACAACAAGGATGCCAGCCTGTTAAACCAAGCATGCCGTTGTCCAGAGACAGCCAACCAACCTGGAGTCTGCACGATCCTTCCCCTTGTGGGAAGGCCACCCTCCCCTTCACACCCCCACTCTTATTAGGGATTTCTTGACCCAAGGGTAGGTAGGATGATGACCATGTCCAGCTTGAAGCAGCTAGAGGAGCTCGAGACCTTCGTCCATTATCCTTTATAAGATTGTAAAGGGTCTCAAGTCTGAGAGGGAGGGATTTTTTTTTTATTGTTAAAATATTTAACTAATTAATTAATTATTTAAAAAAAAAAGAAGAAGAATATATGAAAGGGTGAGCCATGGGCATGGACTTGGGGAGGGGATTGATGGGGAAGGGGGGTGCTGGGCGGAGTGGAGCAAAGGGGAAAAATTGGAACTATTGTAACAATATAATCAATAAAATATACTTAAAAAAAGAAAAAAAGAGGAGAGGAATCCCCAGAAAGAGAGGTAGATGGAATAGACATAGCCCAAATGTCAGACATGGAATTCAAAACAACAGTAGTGAAGAAGCTCAATATACTCGACAACCTAAAAAACAACTATGACAACCTCCAAGGAAGTTACCAACAGCTCCAAGAAAATTACAGGGAACTTGCAAAGAACTACACCAACATAAAAAAGGACATAGAAACTATTAACAAGAACCAGAAAGAAATGAAGAATTCAATCTCTGAACTGAAAAACACAGTAGAATCAATCAAAAGCAGACTAAACGAAGCAGAGGATCAGATTAGTGAGCCAGAAGATAATGTAGAAAAAAATTCCCAGACAATACAACAAAATGAAAAAAGATTGAATAAATACGAAGAAGATGTAAGGGAATTACAGGATAGCATAAGGAAAAACAACATCAGAGTCATGGGAATTAAAGAAGGAGAAGAGGAACAAGGAATAGAAAAACTGATAGGAGAAATAATGACAGAAAATTTTCCCAACCTGATGAGAGAAAAAGTTATGCAAGTTCAGGAAGCACAGAGAGTTCCAATGAAGAGGAACCCCAAAAAACCCACTCCAAGGCACATCATAATTAAAATGGCAACATTCCAAGACAAAGAGAGAATCCTAAAAGCAGCAAGAGAAAAACAGCAAATAACATACAAGGGAGCTCCGACAAGGCTATCGACCGATTTCTCAACAGAAACACTACAAGCCAGAAGGGAATGGTCAAAAATATTTCAAGCAATGAAAAACAAAGGCCTACGACCAAGAATACTCTACCCAGCAAGGCTCTCATTCAAAACAGAAGGTGAAATAAGGAGGTTTCCAGACAAAGGAAGACTAAAAGAATACATCTCCACCAAACCAGCATTGCAAGAGATGCTAAAGGGAATGTTTTAAGAAAAAAGAAGAAAAAAAAGAGAGAGGAACACAGGTAAAAAGGGAAATAAATAAACACATATCAATAATAACCTTAATGTAAATGGATTAAATGCTCCAATTAAAAGACATAGGGTAACGGAATGGATAAGAAAACAGGACCCACATATTTGCTGTCTACAAGAAACACACCTCAAAACAAAAGATTTACATAGACTGAAAGTAAAGGGATATAAAAAAATATTCCAAGCAAAAGGACCTGAAAAAAAAAGCTGGGGTAGCAGTTCTCATATCAGACAAAACGGATTTCAAAGCAAGGGCAATAAAAAGAGACAAAGAAGGACATTTCATAATACTTAAAGGAACAATCCATCAAGAAGATATAACACAGATAAACATATATGCACCCAACATAGGAGCACCCAAATACATGAAGAAAATACTAGAAGACAACAAGAAGGATATTAACAACAACACACTCATAGTAGAAGACTTTAACACTCCATTATCAACAACAGACAGATCTTCGAAGCAAAGAAACACCAAGGATATACAGGCATTGAACAACACACTAAACCACATGGACTTAACTGATATATATAGAACTTTTCACCCCAAAGAAGCAAAATATACATTCTTTTCAATTGCACATGGGACATTTTCAAAGATAGACCACATGACAGGACACAAAACAAGCCTCAACAAATTCAAGAAAATTGAAATCATATCAAGCATCTTTTCAGACCACAATGCCTTGAAACTAAAAATCAACCTCAGAGAAAAAAAATCAAAGACACCCAAACTCATGGAGAATGAATAACATGCTATTAAATAATGAATGGGTTAACAATGACATCAAAGAAGAAATCAAGAAATTTCTAGAAACTAATGATAATGAACACACAACAGCCCAAAACCTATGGGACACAGCAAAAGTAGTCCTAAGAGGGAAGTTCATAGCAATACAGGCATATCTGAAAAGGATAAAAGAATCTCAAATAAAAAATATAACCCTAAAGCTTCAAGAACTAGAACAACAACAACAAACAAAGCCTAGGACAAAAAGAAGGAACAAAATCATCAAGATCAGAGTAGAATTAAATGACATAGAGACCAAAGAAACAATTCAAAAGATCAATGAAACTAGAAGCTGGTTCTTCAAAAAAATGAACAAAACCGACAAGCCTCTAGCCAGGCTCATCAAGAAAAAAAGTGAGAAGACCCAAATAAACAAAATCCCAAATGAAAGAGAAGAAATCACAACTGATACCACAGAAATACAAACGATTGTAAGAAATTATTACAAACAACTGTATGGCAAGAAATTTGACAACCTAGAAGAAATGAACAAATTTCTAGAAACAGATAACCTTCCAAAACTGAATCAAGAAGAAGTAGAAAGTCTCAACAGACCAATAACGAAGAAGGAAATTGAAACAGTAATTAAAAATCTCCCTGCACACAAAAGCTCTGGAGTGGATGGCTTCACAGGTGAATTTCACAAAACATTTAGGGAAGAACCAACTCCCACCCTCCTCAAACTATTCCAAAAAATCCAAGAAGAGGGAAAAACCCCAAACTTTTTCTATGAAGCCAGTATTACCCTAATCCCAAAACCAGGTAAGACACAACAAAGAAAGAAAACTACAGGCCAATATCACTGATGAACATAGATGCTAAAATCCTCAACAAAATATTGGCAAACCGGATCCAGCAACACATCAAAAAAATCATACACCACGATCAAGTGGGATTCATCCCAGGGATGCAAGGATGGTTTAATATTCACAAATCAATAAATATAATACATCACCTAAACAGAACGGCCCTGGCTGGTTTAGCTCAGTGGATTGAGCGTCGGCCTGCGAGCTAAGTGTCGCTGGTTCGATCTTCCAGTCAGGGCACATCAGAGAAGGAAAACTCTGACTCCAAAAAACCTCCGCTGCCTTGCGGCATACCTCTTCTGGGGAAAGGCTAAGGGAGTAAACCCCGACAGAAAATCCGGAGCCGGAGTCCCTAAGGTGGTTTGACGTTGTAGTCAACACCGGCAACTCCTGCGGCGCACCTGAAGCCAAGCTGTATCGACTCCGTCTTTCCCTTGGACCCTTCAGCTGCGAAGAGAGGGGGGGTCTGCTGCATGGGCAACAGCAGACCCTCCATATCACCCTGCCCAGGCTCTGTAGCTTCAGCTCCACTGGAGAGGACACTCCAGCGTCATCGCAAGATGTCGATTCAACACGGGAGGAGACAGATGCCGTGTCACTCCCGAGTCGGACTGCACAGCCATTTTCGGCGGTGCAGATAGACACTTAAGAAGCTACACCATCGTCTCTCGAGACGGACGGCTGCCGCCGCCGCCTAAACAGAATGAAATACAAAAATCACATGACCATATCAATAGATGCAGAAAAAGCATTTGATAAAGCACAACACCCATTTATGATGAAAACACTCAGCAAAATGGGAATAGAGGGAGCATACCTTAACATAATTAAGGCTATGTATGAGAAGCCTGCAACCAACATCATACTCAGTGGACAAAAACTAAAAGCATTCCCCCTGAAATCAGGAACTAGACAAGGCTGTCCACTCTCTCCACTCCTATTCAACATAGTGTTGGAAGTCCTAGCCACAGCATCAGACAAGACAAAGAAATAAAAGGCATCCAAATCGGGAAATAAGAAGTAAAATTATCATTATATGCAGATGACATGACAGTATACCTAAAAATCCCTATAAACTCCACTAAAAGACTACTCAATATAATAAGTGAATTTGCCAAAATAGCAGGGTACAAAATAAATATACAAAAATCTAAGGCATGTCTGTACACCAACAATAAAATATCAGAGACAAAAAAGAAAATACCATTTACTATAGCAACAAGAAAAATAAAGTACCTAGGAATAAACTTAACCAAAGGGATAAAAGACCTGTACTCTGAAAATTATGTAACACTGGAGAAAGAAATTAAGGAAGATACAAATAAATGGAAGCAAACACCATATTCTTGGATGGGAAGAATCAACATCATCAAAATGGCCATACTACCCAAAGCAATTTACAGATTCAATGTAATCCCTATTAAAATACCAATGACATATTTCACTGACCTAGAACAAATACTCCAAAAATTCATATGGAACCAAAAAAGACCCCGAATAGCAAAAGCAATCTTGAGACAGAAGAACACAGCAGGAGGAATCACAATACCAGACATCAAACAATACTACAAAGCCACTGTGATCAAAACAGTCTGGTACTGGCATAAGAACAGACATATAGATCAGTGGAACAGAATAGAGAGCCCAGAAATAAACCCAGGCCTCTATGGTCAACCAATCTTTGATAAAGGAGGAAGGAACATAAAATGGAGTGAGAAGAGCCTCTTTAACAAATGGTGCTGGGAGAACTGGATAGGGACCTGCAAAAAAATGAAACTAGACCACCAACTTACACCACACACGAGAATAAACTCAAGATGGATCGAAGACTTAAATGTAAGCCATGATACCATAAAAGTCCTAGAGGAAAACATAGGCAGGAAAATTTCAGATATCCCATGTAACAATATTTTCACGGATACATCTCCTAAGGCAAGAGAAATAAAGGAAAAAATTAACAAATGGGACTACGTCAAACTAAAGAGTTTCTGCTCAGCAAAAGAAAACATCAGCAAGATGAAAAGGAAACCAACCATATGGGAAAACATATTTGCCAATGACATCACAGACAGGGGACTGATCTCCAAAATATATAAAGAGCTTATACGACTCAACACCAAGAAGACAGATAACCCAATTAAAAAATGGGCAAAGGACCTGAATGAACACTTCTCTGAAGAGGACATACAGAGGGTCCAAAGGCATATGAAAAAATGCTCAACATCACTAGCCATCAGAGAGATGCAAATAAAAACCACAATGAGATACCATTTTACACCAGTCAGAATGGCCATCATCAACAAATCAACAAACAACAAGTTCTGGCGAGGATGTGGAGAAACGGGAACCTTACTGCACTGTTGGTGGGAATGCAGACTGGTGCAGCAACTGTGGAAAACAGTATGGAATTACCTCAAAAGATTAAAAATGGAACTGCCTTTTGAACCAGCGACTCCACTACTAGGATTATACCCGAAGAATCTTGAAACACCAATTCAAAAGAACTTATGCACCCCTATGTTCATTGCAGCACTGTTTACAATAGCTAAGTGCTGGAAACAGCCTAAATGCCCATCTGTAGATGAGTGGATCAAAAAACTGTGGTACATTTACACAATGGAATACTACGTAACAGAAAGAAAGAACTCCTGCCATTTGCGACAACATGGATGGAACTAGAGAGAATTATGCTTAGTGAAATAAGCCAGGCAATGAAAGAAAAATACCATATGATTTCACCTAATACAGGAAACTAAAGAACAACATAAGCAAATGAACTAAATAGGACAAGGAGCAGAATAGCAGTCAATAGGGGGGTGGGGGCGAGGGAGAGAAGGGGGATAAGGAAGGGAAGGATTTAGTCAAGGAACGTGTATAAATGACTCATGGACGTGGACAACGGGGACGGATATGATTGTGGGAGAAGGGGTGGGCGGGATGGGGGAGAGCATTGGGGGAAAAATGGGACAACTGTAATTGAAAAACCAAAAAATAAGAGGAAAAAAAAAATAGAACAGTTTGAGATGTGTACAAATGGCTCCTAGAGCTATGATGCTACTATCTTGTTCATTTCATTTCTACAACATTGTAAGATATCTGAATTTTAGTAGACACTCAGTAACAATCACTAAATAAAAGACAACACTTGCAGCACCTTATGTTTTATAACAATCTCTAAAAACACTAAAATACAGAAAAGCAACAAATTAAGTTCCATGAAAGAGTGCAACAATTATGGTTCCTCAAAGTTAACACAACACACACACAAACACTGCTCTCTATGCACTGGGGCCATGGTATACTAATTAGGACATACCTTGCTGGCCTATGGTTCTTTTTACATGGACTGTTGAAATGGCTATCAGTCATATTTAGATTATTTTTCCAGGATGATAAAGAATGACTCCTAAAACTTAAATTTAGAGTTTTATACAGTAGTCATTTTGATTAGTTCTTTTTTAAATATGTTTTCTTGATTATGCTGTTACAGTTGTCCCAATTTCTTTTCCCTTTGTTCCCCTCCATCCAGTGACCCCCCTCCCTCCATTTGTTCCCTCCCCCTTAGTCCATGCCCATTGGTTGTGCATATAGTTCTTCTCAACATTTTCCTACTTACTCCACTCCCTCCTTCTGTGCTTCTTAATTCCTGTACCATCTCCCTCCCTTTCCCCCCTTTCCCCTCCTCGCTGACCTCCCCCCAATATGTTCCCCATACCTATAATTCTTTTTTCACTCTCGTTGCCTACTTAGTTTGCCTTTGTTTCAATTCCCTAGCTTCTGTTGTTGGTTGTTGTGATACAGTTTTCATTTTAATGTTCGTAGTTTTGATCCTCCTTCTCCTAAACAAGTTCCTTTAACATCTCATATAACAGTGGTTTGGATCTGATGAACTCCTTCAGTTTTACTTTGTCCTGGAAGCACTTTCTCTGCCCTTCCATTCTGAATGACATCTTTGCTGGATAGAGTAATCGTGGCTGTAGGTTTTTGCTTTTCATTACTTTGAATATTTCTTGCCAGTCCCTTCTTGCCTGCAGAGTCTCCTTTGAGAAATCAGCTGATAGTCTTATTGGGACCCCTTTGTACGTAATTTTCTTTTTCTCTCTTGCTACTTTTAAGATTCTCTCTTTATCCTTAATTTTTGACATTTTGATTATAATGTGTCTTGGTGTGGTTCTCCCTGGGTCCAGTTTTTTTGGAACTCTCTGTGCTTCCTGGACCTGTAATTCCATTTCCTTCTGCAAGTTAGGGAAGTTCTGCTTCATTATTTTTTCACATAATTTTTCAATTTCTAGTTCTTCTTCTTCACCTTCTGGCAACCCTATGATTCGGACGTTGGCCTGCTTATGGCAGTCCCATAAGTTTCTGAGCCTCTCCTCATTTTCCTCACTTTTCGTTTCCTCTTTCTGCACTGGCTGACTGTTTGTTTCTTCCCTATGTCCGATTTGTTGATTTGGTCCCTGGTTTTCCTCCCCTCACCACTAGTTTTGTATGGGTCTTCATTAATTTCAGTAGGACTAGCCTTCATTCCTTCCCCGTCTTGTTTCAGATCCGCTATTAGGTCTGTAAGCTTTCTTATAACTATAGCTCTGAACTGAGCCTCATTAAGATTATCTATCTATTGGTCTGATAGATCATATATATGCTCTCTGGTCAGCTGCGTGATTGGGATCTCTATCATGATCCCTGCCAGCCTGACAGTTTTTTGTTTACTTTTCCTTCCTGGGCGGGGCTGTCACACCTCCTACACTATCGGGGGCAGAGCCCCGTGCACTCATCACTACCGAGTGATCCTTCTGACCACACTGGTGCTTTGTGTAGGGGCCGGGGTCCAAGATGGATTCCTGCTGTTCACTCTCCGCTGAGAGACCAGGAGCCTCCTCCTCCACCCCCACGCCCTCCAGCCCTCACAGTCCCAGACAATGGGGGTCTGCCTTCCCCGGTGTTGGAATCGTGAGCTGATGGGTTTGGTCTGCAGCTAGGCATGCTACCCAGGTGCTTCCTGCCTCCCCTTAAATCTGGTGTCACCACCAGCACAACTTGACCTCTCTGCCCCGGCTTTGCCCCTCCTACTGTCCGGACGAGCACTACTTGTTTATAACTTCATACATTAGACTTCCATGTAGCTTTATTTTCTGGAATTTCTGGTTATTTCTAGTTTTGCGGTAGTTGCAGTCCTTCTTAGTTGTGGAGGGAGATGGAGCATGTCAGTCTAGGCCTCCATCTTGGCCGGAAGTCCAGTATTCTTTTTTCTTGATCAATGTAGCTAAAGGCTTGTTAGTTTTGTTGATCTTTTCAAAGAAACTTTATATATTTTTAAATTGAATTTGCTGGGGTGGCACTGGCTAATAAAATTATATAGGTTTCAGGTATACAATAGTATAATACATCAACTGTATATGGTATTGTGTGTTCAGCACCTCAAGTCAAGTCTCTTCTCACCATTTATCTCTCCACCTCCTTCCTTTCTCATAATCACCACGCTGTTGTCTGTGTCTGTAAGGGTATTTCTTTTTCTTTTGGCTTAATCCCTTCACTAATTTCACCCAGCCCCAAATCCCCTCTCTCCTCTGACTGCTGTCAGTCTGTCCTCTATCTATGAGTCTGTTTCTATTTTGTTAGTTTATGTTGTTTGTTAGAGTCCATGTATAAGTGAAATCATGTGGTATATGTCTTTCTCTGACTTGACTGGCTAATTTCAGCTAGCATAATGCTCTCCAGGTCCATTCATGCCATTGCAAAGGGTAAGATTTACTTCTTTTTTAGAGCCAAGTAGTATTTTATTGTGCAAATGTACCACAGCTTTTTTATCTACTCAACTACTGGTGGGTACTTGGGCTGCTTCCAAATCTTGGCTATTGTAAATAATGCTGCAATGAACATACTGTTTCCAGTTTCAAAGAAACAACTTTTGGTCTTGCTGATTCTATTATTTTTCTATTCTCTGTTATTAATTTCTACTCCAATCCTTACAATTTCCTTCTTTTTGCTTGCTTTTGGGTTTAGGTTGCTGATTGGAGATCTGTTTAAATATAGGCATTTACAGCAATAAATTTCCTTCTGAGCACTGCTCTAGCTGGATCCCATAAGTTTTGGTACAATGTGTCTTCATTTTCATTAATTTTAAAGTATTGTCTAATTTCCCTTATAATTTTTTCTTTGATTTTTTTGGCTACTCAATAGTATTAATTTCCCCATAATTGTGAACTTCCATGATTTCTTTCTTTTACTAATTTCTAATTTCATTCTTCTGTGAATGGAGAACATTCTTTGTATCATTTCAATTCTTTTAAGTTTATTAAGATTTGCTTTATGACCCAGTATATGTTTTATCCTGGAGAATATTCCATGTGGGCTAGAGAAGAATGTGTATCCTGCTGTTGTTGGGTGGAGTGTTTTATAGACCCCTGTTAGGCCAAGCTTGTGTAGAGTGTTGTTCAAGTCTTATTTCCTTGTTGACCTTCTGCCCAGTTTTCTATCCAAGACTGAAAGTGGGTATTCAAATTTCCAGGTATTATTGTTGAACTGCTGATTTCTCTCTTCAACTGGTCAGCCTGCCATGTGAAAGCAATTGAGACCCCACTATTCTTCAGCTACCATCCCTGGGGAACAGCCTCCATTCTATGGGCAGGGCTTGAGTGGAGGAAAGGAATCCCCAACTTCCTGGTGACACTCACCTTTTCAATGTGGAGTTGGAGGTGATGAGAAGTACTGGTAGCCTGTTACTGCTAGTAAGATGCAGTAACTCCTATTCAGTTTCTGGAGGGGGGGAGGGGGAAGAAACCTTTCTTGGCTCCACTCACACGGATGGAGCTTTCATCAAACTAAGATGATTGACAGTGGGTGGGAGGGAGAGATTAGTAGCTCAAATACCATATATTCTTCACTGTCCTTACCTAATTTTAGTAGATTTTCTTGAATAAATGTTTCTTCATTTGCTGCATGCTTTTAGGACAGCAATTTTAAACCTTTTTAATCTCATGGCACACATAAAGTAATTACTTAAATTCTATGGCACACCAAAAAAAACATTTTTTTCCCGATCTGACAAAAAATAGATATAATTTTGATTCATTCACACCAGATGGCTATTGTTGTGTTGGCTGTTGTTATTTTTTAAATTTGATATTCTAAGGGAAAAGAGGTCAGTGTCCCTGACTAAGTAGCCAGGTACTGCATGTTTTAAAAATTCTTGTGGCACACTGGTTGAAAATTGCTGCCTTAGGACAATTTCCAGACACTTGAAAGTCTTTAATAGTTTTCATCAGCTTTGCTTGTTTTATTGGGGAAGGACCATGGAGCTCCTCATGCTTCATCTTGGAAGCGGAATCAAAGAACTTTTTTAACATAGAAAATGTTCTTATAAAATTATTAGGAAAAAAATAAACACCTCACAAAAACGTAGGCAAAGTGCAATAGGCAGTTTACTTTAAAAGAAATAAAAATAAAAGAAAAAAATTGTCTCCAAAATATTTGAGTCAAATATATTTAACTCAAAATAATATATAATTATTTTCTGTTATCAAATTGTTGAAAAGAGAAGTAATAATACCTAGCACTGTCAAGACCATGTGTAAACAGACACTTTCCTACATGGTTGAGGGGAATATTAAATACAATGACCATTTTGGAGGGCAATTTGATAATATACACCAAGATTTGTTTTAAAAAGTATTCCTTTAACCTAACAATTATATTACAAGAAATTTATCTTAAGAAAATTATCTAAAAGAATTCAAAAAATATATTAAAAATTAATACAATCTAATTGTCTTTTCTTAGGAGATTGGTTTAATAAATTATGGTGATTTCAAACAGCCATAAAAATGGTTAGGTAGAGCCCTGTGGATTCACAGGTACGAGTACACCGAAGGTGGGAGGTATAGCAGAGAAGTATGGTCCATATGATTCCGTTTGTAAAATCTGATCTACATGTAATCATTCTATATTATATGTATGCACATGCGTAGAAAAACGCCCTCAGAGAATATATCACACTTTTAGTAATGAGCAGCTCTGGATGGGAATGTGAATGATTTTCATTTTGTTATTTTTGTCTTTCTGTGAGAATGCATGTTTAAATATATCTCCAGTGACATGTATTATTTTAACCATTAAGAAAAAACACAAGTAGTATTTCTCATAGTGTTTTATTTTATTTTTGATATAATCTTTATTGAATTGTTTTCCCCATTACCGTTTAGTTCCCTTATGTCCCCCTCCCCCAAGCAATGGTTAATGTTTATTTTTTGAAGAATGGTTCTGAAACATCACACTAAGTCAGGGTGAAAGGTAAAGTTTAAAATAGTTTTTATAAGGCTATGTTATAAATATGTAATGACAGTTCACTCTGCAAAATCTTGATTACAGAACTTATCATACACCTAGTTGGCATTACCACCCAGGTTCTCCAAATTGTCAGCATCATTTTTCTCTTGTCTGCATTAACTTATTCTCATTAGCTGCTTTCTGCTTTTGTTGCATGATCTCAGAGTCCCTTTGTTTTCTCTGAGAGGTAGTCAAGCTATCCTCTTTTATTTTTCCCTTGCTAATTTCCTGGGATTTCTTCATGTTTTTCTGACAGGCAAGTTCTCGCTGATTTCCATGGGCCATGAGGACCAGCGGAGCGAGCCTTGGAAGAGAGACACTAGAAAAGCAACAGCTTCCTCTCTCACTCAGTGGTCGTCCTCGCCAACAGGTCTGGAAGGCTGAGCCCGTTCCAGCCCTCCGCTGGACCATGCCTCCACAAGTAGTATTTCTGATGGCAGGACAAGGAGCTGTGGGTAGGCAGGGACCAGCAGGCCACTGAAGGTCAAGGCAGAGTTGGGCCCTGCAGGGTCTGTGAGAGCTCCATGCTTTCGGAGCCTCACTCTTCCAATCCATCCATTTAACAAGTGACAAAGCTGGATGTAAGAGACATTGCAGAGGGAGAACCCACCTGACCTGCCCGAACTGAGTCAGGGTGCCTGTGACTGGAGCCTATCAGAACGTGCGCTCTTCAGTGGAAAGGCTGTGTTGGCTCTGCGTGAGGCCCAGCGTTTTCTGCCCTTTGGAGTCTGAGGTCTAGGCTAGTGGCTAGCAGGGGCTGAGGAAGGGGGACGTGGTGGGCTGGGGCTCTGGAGACTTGATGCGGGGCCCCGCTGCAAACCCGGGTATGAGAATAAAAAGGGTCAGTGACAAAGGGGGTAGTTTCCCCTATGGGAATGACTGATCTCCCAGGAAGAGATTCTAGCAAGCAGGGAAGAAAGAAGAAAGAGAGGATCCAGGGCAGGGGCGTGGAAGGCTGAAGGGAGCCCGAGAAAGTGCAGGAAGGAGGGAAGTGCCCAGCAGCCAAGAAGGACCTGAGCTTGTGGAACTGAGGCTGCAGGGCACTGGGGACGTACCTCTCATGGGCACTAGGTGGCACTGTGGCCCACTCTAACGGCCACTTCTTTTAGCATTGGCCATTTTCTTTGTTGTATGTTTGCTGGGGCCCTGCAAATGCCCTCCTGAACAGATGAGACGCCCAGAGGGGGCGGAGACTGGCCTCAGAGCACATATGGGTATCCTGGCAGAGGTAGGCCTACCTCCTTGCCTCCTGATTCCTGTCCCAGGTTCTCTCTCCAGTCACCTGCCAGAGATGAATCTAGAAAAATGTCTGGAAGGATCTCAAAGGAAGCCTGGAGGACCATGAGGCCCACCAGATGGAAAGCTCCAGCACCACCCAGTTTTCTGTCTTGCCTACAGTGAGTAACCTTCCCTGGTTTACACATCCTGTTTCCAGTTTCCCACTCATCACACCCCCTATTCTCTTCCTACCTGCAGCTGCAGTGATGTTTTTCAGTACACGCTAGATCAGATCACTCCCCCCACGAACACCCCTAGTGGCTCCAAAATGCTTTTTACCCTGATGTTTCCCTTAGCCTGGTCTGCAGGGCTATATCCTGAGCCATCTTGCCTTTTGGGTTTTGCCTGATAAAACTTGTCATGCGCCCTGGTTGGTGTGGCTCACTGGATTGAGCGCCGGCCCACGAACCAAAGGGTCACTGGTTCAATTCCCAGTCAGGGCACACAGGCCTGGGTTGCAGGCTAGGTCCCCAGTTGGGGGTGTGCAAGATGCAACCACACATTGATATTTCTTTCCCTTTCTTTCTCCCTCCCTTCCCCTCTCTCTATAAAATAAATAAAATCTTTAAACAACAACATCAACAAAAAATGTGTCATGCTGTGTCACCCAGCAAATCTGTTCCTCTGTCAGAATGCTCCTCCCCGCTCCATCCCTTGCCCCTCTAACCACTACTTTGGTTTCGGGTGACTTTTCTGATAGCTCTCCTTCTTCTCCTCCATGGCTCACTCCCCCTTTGCTTTTAACATTTACTGCTGTCATGTTTACTTCTTTTCCCCTCTAGACTGACCCCCCCCCCCCAGGGTGGTGGGACAGGTCCATTTTGTTGGCAGCCTGTCCATCAGGGTCCAGCCATGGCTCTCTGTGGCTATCTTGGAGAGCAGGAGAGGAGCCAGGTGTCCCAGGCAGTATCTTTAGGACAGCACCTTTGGGTACTGAGAAACAGCCAAGAGTGTCTGTCTGGCACTGTGGGCAGAGCAGCAGCGTTTGAACAAACGGTGTTCAGAACAGAATGTTTGTCAGAATGGTTAGCCAGAGCCACAGAATTGAGTGTCCTGCACAAAGGCTCCTACTGTTAAGTCTCATTTCCACATCCTAAGACCTGGTATATTTTAATGTGTTTGAAAATAAAGCAATCACTGGGTTTGAGTTTAGTTCCAAGTTCTGGAACACATTGGGGTGCATGTGGAGCAGACAGGTCTCAGCACAGCCTTTGTTCTGACCTAGTCAGAGTTCTCCCAGAGTGAAAACCAAGAGACCCTTGAGCCAGACAGTGATAGCAACATGGAGGGACCCACAAAGCTGATGGTGGACCCAAGCACCCCAAAATGCCATACCTGTTTGGGCTGTTGGCTCATATGACCAACACTTCAGAACATTCCCCTCTCCTTTCTCTCTTACACCAAAGTTGTAAATAAATGGGAAGGGATCTAAATAAGCTTTTCTTCTATTTCATATTTCAATGTTAAATAATACTTAAAATCTTATCTTTTTTAGGAGTATTGAAAATTGGGCAATAAAAATTGGAGTTTTTTGTTTCTGCAGAAGTTCTGACATCTGACAAACAGGCAGGAGGTGGTCCTTGCCTCCAGCCAGGGTCTCCTTGATGGTCAGCCCAGTTCTGCTGATGCCTAAAGAGGAAGAATTTTTTTCTAGCTGGAAGAAAGCTAAAGCAGAGTTCATGTTCACAGGACATGAGCAGGGATGGGGATGGGCAGAGAGGAAGGAGAGAAGAAAATTAGGACTAGCTCTTTACGAAGATTGTCCTAGGGAAAATTCTGGAACCTTTTAAGTAGCTGTAGGCTGAGATGAAAGTGGTCAGGAGAATTGCTCCTAAAAGTGACTCCAAATGTGTCTGGATCAATACTTTAAAGAACAAAAAATAGGTCACTAGAAATAAGTAAAATATATAAAGCACAGGTATGGGGGCTATATTGTCAGGTCTAAAAATCAGAATACTTGACTTGCTGATTGGATGGTGTAATTGGAACTGAGACTACCCAGCCCTTCCAGATGAGAGGTGCTGGCTAATGTGTGTGAACCCTAAAAGAAAATGCTTCTCTGTGAAGCAAGAGGTTACACCAGATGGTTCCTCATTCCCTGTCAGTCTTCCATGTGACTAGTGGTGGCCATACTGGGAGAGCAGGAGAGGTTAGCAAGAGGATGGAGGGTTCTGACCTCTCTTTAGCTCACCCCCTGGGTTCACAGTGCACCTGTTTTGACACTTACGTCAGGTTTGCAGAGGAAAGTGACATAGGTGAGCCACAGGCAAAAGGTGGGGAGGGAAAGGCCACTGCTATAACATGCCACTCGGTGTTTCATTTTGGGACAGGACTCTTGGTTTAGACTAGAATCTAGGTTGTTTTGTGTCATGTGTGTGTTTTGAATATCAAGCATTCTTCATACTGAATGTTAAACTGGAAAACAGGTCCTAAACGAAATCTAGTTGGGTCTTTTGTCCACCATTATTTTAAAGACAGGGCTGCATAATTCAAAATGATCAGATCTTTAGCATTATCATCTTTTAAAGATAGTTTTTACTGAGTAAAATATGCATATCAAAAAAAGAGACAAGTAGGTAGATACCGTTGTGGTATATTATCTTTGTTTCCAGATTCCATATAACAAACTCACTATGTCTGCCTAGAGTACAAAACATAAAGCCTTTGATGTAGAAGCTACCCTGTTATAATCTGAAACCTTAACCTTTACTTCAATGTACTTTGGTAGGTCCTTTGTATTCTGAGCGCCCAATTTCAAAGTGTATGTGTGTGTGCGGGGGGGGGGGGGGGGTGCATTTCCCACACCTCCAAGAAGCAATGCTGGTATTAGCAGGCTGTCAGAGAATTCGACTCGGTTCTGACACTGTCTACCTGGAGACAGCATCAGATTCTGCAGGTTGAGGGCTCAGTCCTACTCCAATATAAGATGCCAGTTACAAGTCCAGATTTGTACTTCTAACTGGCTACAAATTGGAGGTTCCAACAACTCCCTCCAATTCAGGCTGCCAATCACAAATCCAGGTTGTCATCTGTCCTTCTGATGAACTGGCTATCTATCAGAGGTTCCCAAAATCCTCTCCTTGGGTTCAATTAATTTGCTAATTGAAGAATGGCTCACAGAACTCAGAGGAACATGTTACTAGATCACTGGTTTATTGTAAAAGGATGCAGCTCAGGAACAGCCAGATGAAAAAGCAGCATAAGGCAAGGAATGAGGAAAGGGTGAGGTTCTCCTATGTCCTCGTGACGTGCAGCATTCTCCCACATCTCCACATGCTCGCCAACCTGGAAGCTCTGACCCCCAACCTTTCGGGTTTTTGTGGGGGCTTCATTACATAGGCATGATACAATTATTGGCCACTGACAACTGATTCAACCTCTGACCCCTCTCCCCTCCCCAGAGGACAGGGGATGGGACTGAAAATTACAACTCTCTAGTCATGTGGTTGGCTCCATTGGCAACCAGCCCCCATCCTTAGGTGAGTTCCAAAAGTTGTCATTAACATAGCAACAGGCACTTCATCACTCTCACTACTTAGGAAATTCCAAGGATTTGGGAGCTCTATGGCAGACAAGGAAGGAAGACCAAATATGTATTTATTATAAATCACAACAACAGAGCAGGCTTTGAAAAGATAAGGTACACATCTATTTTGGATACTTCAACAATATGTTACTTTTCCAAAATGTATGGATAATGTATACAGCCATTAAACAGGCCTATTCAGCTTTTGGCATACTCTTTTAAAATATTTAAATCACTAGGACAATTACATATTTAAAAAGTCCATTTATTGCTTTAGTTACCTGTATTCTGTTCCTCTTAGCATAAAAGACACTCTGCACCTAGCTTCTAGACTCAAGAGCTCGCCATTATAGTGGATCTTAAGACTATTAGCTGCCCATCTTTAAATTCAATTAAAGATATCAAATAAAATAAAAAACGTAACACCTACAATAGGTAATGCCTTGTTATAGGTTCTATTGATGGAATAAAATATAACATTCTGTCACAAGTTTATAACTTATACATGTACCCTCAAATCCTCATTGCTTTAGGCCTGGTGGTCAGTTTCTTCCCACCCCAAATGAGTTTGCCTGATGGGTAACTACTTTGGCATTTGACTCTTGTTCTTTATCGCCCTTAATTGGCCCTCATTGCACACGCTTGTTCCTTACTCATCTGTCACATTCATATAACTGTCTAGGATTGTCATTTAGAGTGCTCTTTCAAATCAAGGATCTTACCAACATTTTAAATGAACTCACCATTTTTAATATCGATTTTTGTTACTGATTTTCTTTGATGTCAAAAATCATAAGCCAGGTAACAGGATACAGTGGAAACATATTGCTCTTTTAGAAGTTAAAATTTTTAGTGTACAGTTATTAATATTGCTATGAGGTATCTCCTGAATAGTCAGTTTCTTTAATGTTTACATTTTCTGAAAATTCACTGTTACATTTCCATCTGCACAAAGGCTGTAATGGTGACACCTACCAAGTCTCGGATGGCAGGCAGCCTGTCACCAACCCAACACTTGTCATCTCACTGCTTCCAGATGTAAGGACATTTATAAACTTGTCTTCCTTCCTACATGCTTTATAGACATAGTTCATTGGAAAATCTGCTTTTAAAAAAGTTAGAACTAAATTTTATAGCAGGCTATTTACTCTTGTTGCACCACAACCTGCCAATGTAGATGCTTTTCTTCTTGCTAAATGGGTTGAAATTTAATATTGGTAATTAGTCAAATCTAATCATTCTGATAATGAAGGTCAAACTACTGAGACTGTAATTTCCTTTTGGTGAACATTAGTTTCTAGTCAATAAAGTTTGAGCATGCATGTTTAATGAATAGTTCTCTTTCCCAATTTATTTCAGTCTTATTGAATCTTGGTTGTAGGGAAATATATTTAAATACCATGTTTTGAGAACACAAATCCATGCTGTCTAAAAAGACCCCAGGAAATGGAAAAGGGGAGAATAAAGACTCAGAAGGTAGGGCCACGGTGTTTTGACCTCCAGGGAAAGGGGATGGAGACCTGTTTTCAGTTGTGCTCAATGTACTGGATCTGCTTCCCTGTTTGTGTTCTGGTCTGAAAACTGAGTGTGTGGTCGTCTGTGTGCCTTCAGGGTCAGTGTCAGCGAAGAGGGGATTGGTCTGATGGACAGCAAATGTAGGGTCTTTTGAGGGAAGTTTTTTTTTTACCATGTGCATGAATACATGGAAGGACCCAGTATCACAGTTATTGCTCACTACTCAAGGATACTGAAAACTCACTTCATTCTGAGGGGAATTCTGCTAAATCACAGGTACTGTTCTGTTTTTTTTTCTTTCTTAATGGACTTAACTGAAGTGTCCCAAAGAAAAAATGAAAAAATAACCCACACTTGGATGCTATAAACCTGCCAAGTTGGAGACTAAGTCACCATTTCTTAATCTACCCTACAGCACTGGTCTGGAAGATTCTCTTGAGACAAGAAGGCAAGTTCAACAATCCCTCTGATATAAAATCCCAAAGTGCTGGGGTTAGAATGTAGTTAAAACAAAGTGGTCCTTGGTTTTAGAAATATTTATTAACCTTGAGAGACCTGTGTGTGACCACTGCTTTTTTTTTTTTTTACAATTGAGCTCCTGTCTACCACACAGACCAGACTGGTGGTTGATGACCAAGGGGTTCAAAACAATCAGTCCAGTCAAAAATCTGGTTTGACAATTTTTTTAAACTAATGGGTCCAACAAATGATGAGACCCCTCCATTTCTGTGGAAACAAACTGTCAATGCCTTATTTATGTGTTCTTGGGACATGAAAAAACAAAACAAAACCCAGTGTGACACAAAAGCAGTGAAGCAGGCAAGGTGACACCTAGAATGCACGGAGTGGTCTAGAACTCTAGAACTCAATTTAGCTTTTGCCTAAAAACAAGAGACATGTCATCGGGGGATACCCATCCCAGTCCCACAGCATTTTTCTAAGGCCAGCCTAGGTTTCTGGAAAGAATATACTTTCTATAGGAGAAAAACAAATAAATAAAAACAAAAAATACACCAAGTTCACTGATAATCTTCTGTGGCTCAAAGTTCCAGGAAGAAGTATGTTAACATGTGTAAGTCTTCCTAAACCTGTGATAATAACCATGAGAGATGTGTGTGTGCCCACAAAGCTATAGAAAGTTGAAAGAGCGATGGCGAAACCTGAGTTACTAGAGATCAGCCTTGTGACACTCTGAAGCACCTAGAGGTCTGTTTCCAGAAAAGCGAGTGTGGAGCAACTCTGAAACAAAGAAGCAACTTCAACAAACAGCTGCCAAAGAAGTGCTAACGTTATTGGAGTGGCCTCTGATCAAGCGCAGTTGGCTGGGAGACTCCATAAAATGTCTGAAAAACATACGCCTTTGTATTCATTTAGGGCACTTACTGTCTGCTAGTAACTTAGAGAGAGTTGTGGGTGAAGCAATGTTAAGGATGCAAAAAAAGGACATAGATGAGGAGGGGTGGGGACAGACCAGGTGTGACATTTGCTGGGCACTGAGCTACACACTTCTTGGCAGCGTTGCAAGGACATGAGTCCATATGAACCGCTGAGGAGGTGCTCATAACACTGGGAAAGTTGTATGAGGAAGTTATAAACCTTGGCTTACAAAAAAAAAAAAAAAAAAAAAAAAAGGCTTTAAAAAGCCCCTGAAGGATAAGGTACCGGAGATGTGTGGTACAGGTCAGGCCATACTCGAGTCACAGGACAGCTGTGGACCATCTTCCTGAGTCTCAATCTTCAAGTCTTAAGTCATTTAACTGGGGAGAATTTAAAAGCATTTTCTCTTAAACAAACAGTATCTTACAAAGTAAAAAGCAAAATCCATAGGAAACTGTAAGACACAAACCCAGAAAAATATTATTTTGTTAGGCTGGTTAATCTGAGCATGACCAGAGATGGCCCTGGAGATACCAGGGACTCTACTGGGATGCTGTGACCTGGCTCCCTGACCCGCACATGCCGAGGCAGCGGCAGGTATGGGAGACACAGGATAGGCTGGGAGTCAAAGCTGCACCGGGGCTGCAGGAGCAGTTAAGAGAAATGAGAACCGAGGGAGAGGCAGCAGCAGGAGCAGCGGAGAGAGAGGAGGGATGCAGCAGATCTCTGACAGCAAAGACTAGAGCAATCAAGAGACAAAAGCTAGAATAAGCCTGTTGTCTGGGAAGAAGCCACCAACACCCCACATCCCTGCAGAAGAGTCCGTGGCCATCTGGGGTGAAGCCCCTTGCAGGACAGGCAGCTTTTGTTCTCGGTCCCTCACTGCTGGCACCCAGTGAGGCCTCCATCTGGCAGCACCCAAAAAAAGACATTTCAGGTAGACTTATAGACTTATTTTTTTAAAAAGCACTGAAATTATACTGTGAGAGCTCCTTAAAAACTTTTATTCCTTTTTTTTGACCAGCACACTGCCTGGTACATAATGCCAGGCAGACATTTAAAAAAATGTTTTTTTAAATAGGCAATTATAACACTGGGAGAATTGCATTTCAGTATTTTGGAAAACATGGTTATTCTTGGAAAGGCTTCATTCTTCCACGACTCTGGATAACAGAGGTTTTGTCCTAATTTTTATAAGCCACCTCAGACAGACAGTGGAACACCTTAGATTGACATTTAAGTGCTTTGGAAGGGCAGTCAAGAACTCACAAGAATTAATGAGGTGTCATAATTGCAGGGAAGACAATGGCTTCTGCAGCTCAGGGCAGATATGCAGTACTGAGAGGACATAGGACATGTCTTTCCTGTCTCTCCCCAACCAGGAACCTTCAAGGACAGTTCCCCTGGTTGATTTCTGCAGGTTGCTGGCAGGAGGCAGACCAACAGAGAGGGACCGTGAACTTCTCCAACCAGCCCAGGCCTCCCACTGCAGCACAGCCCACCAGTACCAGGGGTTTAGCTATGGAACACATCATCCTGAAAGTGCCTCCACATCTGCCCTGCCACACAGAGCAACAAGAGCCAGAATCAGGCATTCAGGGCTCTCTTCAAAGGCTGACCTCCCTTCTCCGTCCGCTTTATTACCTGATATTCTATGTGCAGGAGACACGGGCAGAGTTCTTACAAATTAAATAACTTTCTTAAAATAAAGCAGAACATCATTACATACAATTCTCCTTGAAAGGTCTTTCCAATTCAGTTCCCAAAATCAATTTATAAAATATTGTGCAAAAACACTGACCTCAAATAAATAGGGGGGAAACAGTGGGGAGAGCTAAACTGTTTTTTGTTTTCGTTTTAAATTAAAAGTTAAAAACACCAGCTGCACTTCAAAGTATTTGCAGGATGAAATGCATCAAGAAGGCTGTGAGGAACAGCCCTCTGAGTCAGAGGTGCATTTCCAAGTGAGGTTTTCTGTGTTCAAAACTCGCAATGGATGCCTCCGCTGAGGTCCTTCACCACGCCCTCTTTGACCAGCCTTAGGAGCAACCTGGTCTCCGTGGTCACATTGTGCATGGTCTGAAAGTTCATGGCAGCCATGCAGAGACTGTCAAAGTAATGCAAAGGTGTTTTGGGTTGATTGAGGTCATATCCAAAACCTGCCAAACTGACTTCGTCACACAGATGTGTGGCTAAGACAACAGCAATGACACCAATTGTGGGGACGTTCTGAAAAAGAAAAAAAGAAAAAAGACAAATCAATCTTAGCACAATTCACTGCTTCCCAAGTAGTACATGTGCTATGCCAAGTGATAAAGCCTGCATTGGGGGCTGCAATTTTAAACATCACAGCTTTATACATCACAGAATTCTAAAGTCTAACTTCCCATCCAAGGCAAGATTCTAGGCTCTAAAACATGGTCTGTAGGGTGAATACTTATAACACACTACCAAGAGGCAGTTCTTTCTGTACCAGGCTAAGAGGCGTTTTTTCCTAAAACTTCTACCTACTGGTCCTACATATGATGACCAGCAACACAAAACAAGCCCATTTCCTCTTTCACATGACAAATGTCTAAAGTCTGTTCTAAGAGGCCAAAGACCTTCCTTCCACAGTCCTTCTCGGGACCTGTCCCTCCCTGGCTGGCACCTGTGGACAGGCTGTGCCTGAGAACAGAGCAGCATCAGTACCCAGGTGAAGACTGTGCTCATCCCTTAACTGAAGCCACATCCCACCTAACGCCTTCATGTGTGTTTCTGGCAAACACCACTTCCAGGCCATTTTCACACATACAGCTAGCTGCTAAGTCAGTTTCTGCTCACCCTCTGTTTGGGCGAATACATTTTTAGGCCCCAAATGTCCAAACCATTTGGGATTCTGACTGTGCCAGCACTCCCTCCTCATGGCTGATATCCTGCCACTTGCAAATCTGGAGTCCTGCTTTTGGGATCTCCATTTGAGCCTTGGACAGACAGCACACAGGGCAGAGGAACAGAACAAGCCCCCAGCTGTCTCAGCCCTCACTGAGGGCTGCTGCTGACCTACTAACTGATAATAGTCTGTTGTACATCTTTTCAGGTGCAAATGGACCTCCTCATTCATCTTAGCTCAGTCTGTGGCTTGCAGAAACAACTTTCCTTTTCTGTAAACTGGAACAGTGAATGCTTCAGTGTTCACAGATTAAGGTGAGACTAGGCAGCATTTGTTAAAAGTGGCTTCCTGCTCCTCTCTGTGTTGCAGTTACCTCTCAAAGCCAACCTCACTTGTTAAAAAGGAACAACAGTCATTCTGCATGTTTGAAAACAGAAACCAAAGGAAGCCTTCCTCCTGTTTGGCCTTGGGACCCTCAGGCAGTGTTTTGCCATCTGCACCTATGGTCAGCTCGGCCTCCAGCCGTTGGGGCACTCAGTCAGAGCTTGTGGAAGGAGTGTTATGAAATCAACTGTTCGAATGGGCAATATATGGAGAGAAACTCAGAAACTGTCAAAAACTACCCAAACCATGAGAGACAACCCCTAAGATCATTATCCAACAGACTTCATGAGGGAAGTTTCAGACAATGTAATTTTTTAGATCAGAAGTCATCTTTTAAGTTCCTGTTTTCATCCAAAAGAAAAATACCATCTTGCCAATTATAAAAATAAACAAATATTCAATTCAAATAATATGTAAATGGATTATAATGTAGAAAGTAAAAGTCTTCTGTAATCTTACCCTCCAGAGAAGGGCATTCTTCAGAATTTGATATTTATTTCCAAGCTTTTTCCTGTGCATCTCTATATACAAATTTTAATTTTCAAACAAAAATGGAATTGTATAAATGTTCTGTAACTCAGTTTCTTGCTTAATATATTGCATTGAATATATCATAAAATGTTTATACAATCCCCTAATGATGAATATTTAGGCTGTTTTTAATCCTCTGCTATTAATGCTATGTTGAGTATCTTAGAATATCCATCTTTACAGATTTCTCTAATTTCCTTACACTAAAAATTTTACAGTAAAATTACTGGCTTATAAGTTATTCATATTTAAAATTGATATATATTGTTAGACTACCTCCACCAAAAGCACCAACATATAATTCTACACAAAGGCTTAGGACTAAGTTCTGCCCCAAATCTAAGAATTAAATTCCATGCCTTTATCTGTTTTCTTTCCAAAAAGCCCATTGTGTTAAGTACTCAGACTTCTCAGCTCTGCCCCATTCATACTGTTTCCTCTCCTGTTGCCTACTCACCCAAAACTGTTAATAATAACAACAACAACAATAAAAAACAACACAAAGCCCCAAGGACATTATCAAGCTTTTAAATCTTTGGTAAGAAAACAGACAAAAATGTCATTTGGCTCTAAGTTGCTTATAATTATTTGTGAAGTGGAACAATTTGTCACATATTCCTTGGCTGTATTAATTTCTTCTTTTGTGAAATGTCTGTTCATATCCTTTCCCTATTTTTTCTTTGGTCATTTTTTTCTTTTTGATCTAATAAGATCTCTTTGTATTTAGAGAATATTTACTCTGTCATATACATGCTACATTTTCCTTCACTTATTTTGTTCTAACTTTTGTTTCTGGTACCTTTTGCCATTCAGCAATTTCATATTTTATGCAATCAAATCTGTCCATTTTTAAAAGATTACCTTTTAAATAAAAAATCCTTATAAACAAACAAATGAGCATTTGCCTGTGTTTAAAAAATACTATGTAATTTAATAAAGAAACAGGCTAGTTTAAAAGAAAAAGACATCTAAAATGATTGAAAGATACCCAAGTATATTTACAGTAAAATGTCTTTTTTTTTTTAAATCCTCACCCAAGGACATTTTTTCATTACTTTTATAGAGGAAGAGGGGAAGAAAGGCAGTGAAACAAAGTGAGAGAGAAACATCAACTGGTTGCCTCTTGCACGTGCCCCAACCAGAGACTGAACCAGCAACACAGGCATGTGCTCTAACCAAGAACTGAATCCACGACATTTCAATTTATGGGATGATACTCCAACCAACTGGGCCATACCACCTTTATAACTTAGTTTAAGAATCTTGCCAAAGTATGTTTAAATCTTTAAAAAAAAGTTGTTAAAAGTGATTCTAACATATTAACATGTTCTGGGGCCCCCTATGTGCTCCGTGTGGGAGAGAGCAGCTGAAGTACCATATTAAATGGTTCTATAATCATAGTCTCCAACAGTCACTGGTGAGAGGTACAGCATCTCTCCTCTGAGAGAGAAATGCACCACTGCCTAACTAGAAAACTGGTCCTGGGAGGGTTTGCCGTGGATGGAGAGGCAGAAAAGCACCAAAGAGGGCAGAGCACATGAGGAAAATGGCAGCCTGCTAGGGGAAGAGCCTCAACACTATGAAATGTCCAGGTGAACTGGGTAGTTGAGCCTGAGGCTGGAGCCAGAGTTGAATTTAGGTGTCACTGAGCATAGTAAAGAACTAGGTTTTGGGAAAGAAGATGGCGGAGGAGTAAGTGGAAGCTACACTAACCTCCTCCCAGAACTAGCCTGGATTTACAGCTTAATTTTGGAGAAATCATCTGGAATAACCAACCGAACACGAGCTGGAGAGAAGTCTTATAACCACGGAAGGACAGAAAAGGCTGCTACATCACAACATGACTGGTAGGGAGTGCAGAGATGCAAAAGGGATGGCTGGGCTCACACGGGTGGCAGCTGAAGGGACTGAGAAACAGCTCAGCAGCCGGGGGTTCCCCCTGAGAAGGGCAGGGTCTAAACCCCCAGCTGAACTTCCCAGCCTACAGCAACAGAGTGGAAAGTAAAATAGTATCCAGCTGAGAAAAGCAAAGAGTCACAGGGTTTCTTGCTAGCCGGAGAGAAACAGCTGGAGAAAAAGAGCTCTTAAGCGGATCACACACGAAAATATTTTGCCCCCACTTACCCTGTGCTCAAGCAGAGGGAAGACAGAGAGGACTGGAGACGCTTAGGGAGAGTTTGGTGTGGTGGCTTTGAGGGGAGAACTGGGAAAGCGCCCAGCCGGGTCTCAGTGCTGACTCATCCCCAGTGCTGCAGGCAGACCGTTCCCCTCCAAGTGGCGTCAGCCTGAGGGGAAGCAAAAGCCCAGCCTATAGGAATTAAGCTGCCACACCCACGGTCCTTAAGCCTGACCGCTAATCACAGATTGAATAGATTAACAACTAAGAAGCCAGACAAAGGCAGTAGATCCCTGGAAGCCTCCAACAGGCTGCCTAGGCCCAGACTGGTACATGATCTGACACCACCAGGGGCAGATCCAGGAAGTGCAGATCATTCTAAGAAGCACCAACAAACAATAGGAGTCACAAAAGTGGGGAGACAGAGAAACAACCCCCCATCGAAAGGAAAGGTAGAATCCCCAGAAAGAGTGCTAAATGAAATAGAGGGGAGCCAACTATCAGATATGGAATTGAAAGCATGGATTATGGAGAAGCTCAATGAGCTCAGCGGAAACTACAAAGACCTCCATAAAAACTACAAGGAACTTACTGAGAATTACACCAGCATGAAAAAGGACACAGAAGCTGTCAATAAGAGCCAGGAGAAAATGAAGAATACAATCTCTGAATGGAAGAACACAGTAGAAGGAATTAAAAGCAGGCTAGAGGAAGCAGAAGATCTGATCAGCGACCTGGAGGACAACGTAGACAAAAACTTCCAGACAGTGCAACGAAACGAAAAAAGACTGAACAAGACTGAAGAGGCTCTAAGACAGCTGCAGGACAACATGAAACGTAATAATATCCATATCATAGGAATTCCAGAAGGAGAAGAAGAGGAGCAAGGGATAGAAAACCTCTTTGAAAAACTAATGACAGAAAACTTCCCTAACATGAAGAGAGAAAGAATCATGCAAGTCCAGGAAGCACAGAGGGTCCCAATGAAGATGAACCCCAACAGGCCCACTTCAAGACACATCATAATTAAAATGCCAACATTCAAAGACAAAGAGAGAATCCTAAAAGCAGCAAGAGAGAAACAACTAATAACATACAAGGGAGCTCCAAAAAGGCTATCATCAGATTTCTCAGCAGAAACACCACAAGCCAGAAGGGAATGGCAAAATATATTCCAAGCAATGAAAAACAAAGGCCTACAACCAAGAATACTCTACCCAGCACGGCTCTCATTCAAAATGGAAGGTGAAATAAGAAGTTTCCAAGACAAAAAAAGGCTAAAAGAATACATCTCCACCAAACCAGCATTGCAAGAGATGCTAAAGGGTCTGCTTTAAGAAGATGAAGAAACAGAGAGAGACAGAGAGGAACACGAGTACAAAGGGGGAAAATGACAATGAATAAGTACTGAAAGAAAGAAGGAACTTCTACCATTTGCAACAAAATGGTTGGAACTAGAGAGAATTATGCTTAGTGAAATAAGCCAGGCAACGAAAGAAAAATACCTTATGCTATCACCTATTACAGGAAACTAATGAACAACACAAACAAATGAGCATAATTGAACCAGAGGTATGTAAACAAGGAATAAACTAACAGTAACAAGGGGGGAGATGGAAGGGAGAGACGGGGGTAAGAAGGGGAAGGGTCTAGGCAACGAACATGTATAAATGACCCGTGGATATGGACAACTGGGTGGGGACTGAATGTGGGAGAAGGGGGGCAGGGTGCAGGGAAGCAAGAGGGGGGAAAAAGTGGGACAACTGTAATGGAAAAACAAACAAAAATTTTTAGTGGGGGAAGAAATGAAAATATAAAGAATAGAAATGCAATTTCAGTGAATATTAGAAGGACAAGGATTTTCCTTCACACTGTATATTTTTCTCCCTATCCAGTCCCTCCAGAGTTCGGCATTCTAAAGAAGTAATGACATAAGTTTCTTTGCATAAAACTAATAAGACCAGTTGTTAATAGAGGTTTTTTGTTTTGTTTTGTTTTGTTTTTTAACTAAGACTTTGACTGGAATGTCATGCCTGAAGGAGACATGCTTGGGCTTTGGTTGTTACCAAAAAGCTCTGAGGAACTGCGATTGACTTTCAAAGGTAATAAAAGTCCACGAGATAAAAGGCCTGGTACCTTGGATGGATGCGCGGTCCATGGCAATCTTTCCAGGGAAGGAATGAAGGCTGTTTTCCTGAAACATGGCTAGATGGAACCTTAAGGCACAATGGAAAACCAGAAGGGCTTGGAAAAGACAGGTGTTTACAGGCAAGGTTGAATGCCAGGTATGTGGTTCTGCTTCTGTGCCTTGAAGGGCAGACTGAAGGTCACCCTAAATGTTCCTTGCGTAAGTTCCAGCAAAGCAGAACTAAAGATCACAAGTGATCATTTGCTGCTCTTGTTGTGTTTGTGCAAATGAACAGGATAAATTAAAAATGGACTTAATGCAGTCCCTTTAATGACAAGGAGGGTAATCTTAGGGAGAAAAATTGTGATTCAAGGAAAATCACAATGATCAGTAATAGACTATAAAGTAGTGCAGCTACAATCCTTCCCCATGTGGGAAGGCCACCCTCCCCTCCACACCCCCACTATTATTAGGGATTTCTGGACCCAAGGGTAGGTAGGACGACGACCATGTTCAGCTTGAAGCAGCTAGAGGAGCTTGAGACCTTCGCCCATTGTCCTTTACAAGATTACAAAGGGTCTTAATATCTGAGAGGGAGGGATAGTTTTTTTTACAAACCATGGGTATGGACTTGGGGGGGGATTGCTGGGGGAGGGAGTTGCTGGGTGGAGGGGAGTAAAGGGGAGAAAATTGGAACTATTGTAACAATATAATCAATAAAGAAAAGTTGGGAAAAAAATCCCTCATAAATACAAAAAAGAAAAATAAATAAATAAATAAAGTAGTGCAGCTAACCGTCTTTAAAGTTTCTTTTCATTTAAAATTGTTTTCCTTTGAAAGTTAAACTATGTCTGTGGCATTATCAAAGATGTTTAAGATGAATATTAGAAGGCAAGAAGAATGTCAAATGCCTTGCAACTGGATGTCTTTTCGATAAGACAGTCCTACAGATTTAGAGACTTGTATGTGGGTTATGTTACATAAATTAACATGTGTTTTCTGTTTTCAAAGGGCATAAGCCTACGATCTTATTACCTGAGTGATTGTCTGTACGTATAGGCCTCACTTAATCCTGTCTGCAGAGCTGCCTCCTGAGACTCAATGGTTTGGCTGAACTAAGTGGCTGGGTTGGTGAAGAATGGGATGGTCTGTGGGCTTCACTTTAAAACTGGTTTCTCTTTTCTGTCCTAAAGGCTTGGACAGAAAGAGCCCAGAGGCCTGAGAGGGGGAAAACCTAAAATATTTCCCTCAGCCCAAACTAAGTATAATGGGCAAAAGGGTTTTGGACAGGTGAGATGTACCTGGCACACCTTCTTCCAAAGAAGCCCCTTTTTCCCCTAATGTGGAACATTGAAAAATTAATCCCTGTCTTTAGTCATCTAGTGTTACGGATTGGATGATGTTTTTTAACCCTGTTGCCAAATTTGTTGCCTCCAGAATACAACAAGGATGCCAGCCTGTTAAATCAAGCATGCCGCTGTCCGGGGACAGCCAACCAACCTGGAGTCTGCACGATCCTTCCCCATGTGGGAAGACCACCCTCTCCTCCACATCCCCACTCTTATTAGGGATTTCTGGACCCAAGGGTAGGTAGGATGACGACCATGTCCAGCTTGAAGCAGCTAGAGGAGCTCAAGACCTTCGCCCATTGTCCCTTATAAGATTATAAAGGGTCTTAAGTCTGAGAGGGAGGGATTGTTATTTTTTATTGTTAAAATAATTAAATAATTATTTTAAAAAAAGAAGAAGAATATATGAAAGGGTGAAGCAGAAGAGCTTGTATGTACGACCCATGGGCACGGATTTGGGGAGGGATTGTTGGGGGAGGGGGATGCTGGGCGGAGGGGAGCAAAGGGGAAAAAATTGGAACTATTGTAATATAATAAAATATACTTAATAAATTAAAATAAAAAGAACTAGGTTTTGTTAACAAGGAGCATTCTTTGGTGTTTGTTTTCCTTAATCATCACAGAATTATTTCTTTAAAATTTACAAGTTGTTTTCAAGAATCTTTATAATTGGAATTTGATTTATATGGCAAATAAAAGAATCTGCTAATATGCCTATCAGTTGACTACACCTAAGAGTCTAGCTCAGTGTTTGAAAATTGTGATCGTGACCAGTTCCATCTCCTAGGAAATATCTCAGGCCCTCAGTGTGAGCAGTGGTCCCCACATTTCAAAATTTCTTGCTTTCCTTTACATGTAAAGGTTTTGTTCAAAACTTTAAGAATGATTTCCAATGCTTTAACAAGTTTTAAAGACACAGGTCTAGCTATTCAGATCATAAAGAAATAGGTAATAGGTACTTCTGGCCAAGATGGAGGCCTAGACTGACAGCTCTGTCTCCCTCCGCAACTAAGAAGGACTACAACTACCGCAAAACCAGAAATAACCAGAAGTTCCAGAAAATAAAGTTACATGAAGTCCAATGTATGAAATTACACATAAACAAGTGGTGCTTGTCTGGACAGGTAGGAGGGGTGAAGCCGCGGCTGAAAGATAGAGCTGTGCTGGAGGCGGCAGCTGCAGCAATGAGCAGTGGCACCTGGTAAGCAGACGCCCGTATTTGTGGGGAGGAGAGAAGCGCCTGGGAGCCAGCCCTGGCTGCAGACCAGACCTGTTGGCTCATGATTCCAACGCCAGGGAAGGCAGACCACCATTGCCTTGGACTGTGAGGCCCGGAGGGTGTGGGGACAGAGGAGGACGCTCCCGGTCTCTCAGCGGAGAGTGAACGGCAGGAATCCATCTTGGACCCCTGCCCCCACACAAAGCGCCACAGTGTGGTGAGAAAGGTTACCGGGTTGCGACGAATACATGAGGCTCTCTGCCCAACACAGCGTAGAAGGTGTGACAGCGCCCCGCCCAAGAAGGAAAGATAAACAAAACAGTCAGAATGGCAGAATTAATGATTGCAATACCAATCACGCAGCTAACCAAAAAGCAAATAAGGAACTTGACCAATGAACAACGAGAGAATCTTTCTGAAGCTCTGTTCAGAGCTATAGTCATAAGGCAGTTCACAGACCTAATAGCGGGACTTAATCAAGACAGGGAAGGAATGAAGGCTAGTCCTGCTGAAATGAACAAAAATACATATAAGACAAGTGGTGAGGAAGGGAAAGTCAGAGATCAAATCAACAAATAGGAACATAGGGAGGGAACAAACAGTCAACTAGTGCAGAAAGAGGAAACAAAAAGTGAGGAATATGACGAGAGGCTCAGAAACCTATGGGACAGCTATAAGTGAACAAACATTCGAATTATAGGATTGCCAGAGGGTGAAGAAGAACTAGAAATTGAAAAATTATGTGAAAAAATAATGAAGCAGAACTTTCCTAACTTGCAGAAGGAAATGGAATTACAGGTCCAGGAAGCACAGAGAGTTTCAGATAAACTGGACCCAGGGAGAACCACACCAAGACACATTATAATCAAAATGTCAAAAATTAAAGATAAAGAGAGAATCTTAAAAGTAGCAAGAGAGAAGAAAAGGATTATGTACAATGGGGTCCCAATTAGACTATCAGCTGATTTCTCAAAGGAGACTTTATAGGCAAGAAGGGACTGGCAAGAAATATTCAAAGTAATGAAAATCAAAAACCTACAGCCACGAATACTCTATCCAGCGAAGCTGTCCTTCAGAAAAGAAGGGCAAAGAAAGTACTTCCAGGACAAAGTAAAACTGAAGGAGTTCATCAGATCCAAACCACTGTTATATGAGATGTTAAAGGGACTTGTTTAGAAGAAGGAGGATCAAAACTATGAACATTAAAATGAAAATTGTATCACAACAACCAACAGCAGAAGCTGGGGAATCGAAGCAAAGGCAAACGAGAGGGGGAAAAGAATTACAGGTATGGGGAACATATTGGGGGGAGGTCAGCGGGGAGGGGGAAGGGGGAAAAGGGAGGGAGATGATGCAGGAATTAAGCAGAGTAGGAGGGAGTGGAGTAGACAGGAAGATGTTGAGAAGAACTATATGTACAACCAATGGGCATGGACTAAGGGGAGTGGCAACTGGAGGGAGGGGGGCGTCACAGGGTGGAGGGGAGCAGAGGGGAAAGAAATTGGAACAACTGTAACAGCATAATCAAAAAAAAAAGTAAAAACAAAACAAAAAAAACAGAAAATAGGTAATAAAGGACTCATTGCCACCTGGTGGTAGCACAGACTAATTGCAGGTAAAGAATTGCAGTGAACAGCGTATAGTGTTAAGATTCTCAAATTAGGCTGCAAAATAAAAATCACTCAGGGAACTCTGAGAATTCCAATGTGTAGGCCACAGCACAGACCAATTAAATCAGAGTGTCTCAGGTACGACCCATGCATCAACTAAAAAGTACTGCTCTGGGGGATGACTTTATTTACTATCACCTATGGAATGATGAGAAATATCAATTCTCACCCGAGTGGCCAACAGAGTTAAAATGTAAAGAACTTTCCAAACTATCACAGTGCCTTTCAGTATCCTGCAGTTAGTTATATGGAGCCCCAGAGTAAGAATACTTTAAATAACATATTCAGTGAACTAAATGATAATGTGCTGATTATACTACAGAGATGAGTCACCAGGGGGAAGACCAAATAAACAATGAGGAGCCCTGAGGTCAAGGTGCAGCAGAGTGGTGAATATAGATGAAGTTTCTCCACTGGAAGGTGCTTCTAGGTATACAGCTGAGCCCCAGAGAATTTTGTACAGATGCTACCCCTCAAATGCAGAGAACAGTTAACTTTCAGTAGCAACAAAAATACCTTATCTTGACCCCAGAACCTTGACTGAGGCTCTGAATATTGAAGGATGTCAAAGGCAGTCTCTTTGATAATAACTGGATTCAAAATCCTGAAATTTTTTGGCTGTAATGGTATTTTTTCTGCCACCTGCTTCCAAAAGAAGAGCCGTACCCAAAATGGCTGAGGAAAGAAAACAAGCAATCATTAGGATTATTTAATAGTCATCTGATCAGTAGAGGGTGATAATGAAATCAGGCCAAGCCACAGTTGTAACCTTTGTGAGCATGCATTCTCTAGCAAAGTCACAGATCGTTGTAAATTCAGTATCTCAACTCAAAAAAGCAACTCAAAAGGATATGATTTATGAAGTTGACATTGGAAAAAGATAGAAACTGCAGAAGCAGCTCTTGCTTGTTAGGGAAGAAATTCTTTAGGAAAGACCTGAGGTAGGAGCCTTTTCAGAATTGAAAGCCACCATTTTGCCCAGGGAAGACTAAGCAAACAGAGCCTTTTCAAGGGTATTAAGTGCTGGGAGTGTCTGGCCCTGATCAGGCCCTCACCCCACATCCTCTCTCTCTACTTACTCTGTTTCCCAGTCCTGTGAAGTCTCTTGGTTACTGACTCTAAGTCATTTTGCATGTGTTTCATCTTCCAACTAAAACAACTTCTACCCATACAAAGTCCAGAAGGCTGTGATAATTTGTACCAAATCAAGCTCTGGAGTCACAAAGTCTCCATCACATGAAGCTTATGTGAAAGGTCTGATATGTCCTATAAATTTTGTGGACAGCTAGTTGGTACAAGTGTATATAAATACACACACACTCCATGACAGTGATTGGTCACTGTAAAGACAAACAGGAATATGACCAGGCGAGGGGCATCTCCTCCAGATCCACTCCTCTGGAATGCTGTGAATTTACTTTTACAAGAACACCACTAACCAAAGTATTTCTGGAGAAGTTCTCTGAGACTATGCCTCAGAGATTTTATGTATATTCTTTTGAGTATCCCCAATAATGGTATACACTAATCCATGTAAACCTAATTTCTAGAAAGAGCCAAAAGCCATATAAGTTCAAGTCTGGTGAATAAGGTAGATCATCAACCTTAGTAGTAACACTTTTGGTCCAAAACTTGATACTCCCATTAAGTAATGATCATGATTTCCACCTGTGACTTGATCAAATTCTGAAAGCAATTTCCAGCAAACAGTGGTCATTAAAGAAAACACAAAAGTATGCCTTCCATTGTGTTTCTTTAAAAACACGTCTGTAATTACAATGAGAGACCCCTTCACTTCTCACAAAGGCACATCTGATGGCTGAATTTCTAGGACTTACCAGAGTTTCATTTTTCACCATTGCCTGAAGCCAGTTGAAGTCAACACTCTTAAATAAAACAGCAACAAACAAGTCATTGGAATAATATTCGAAGTCAGACAGTGGGGCGCCCTCTGGATAAGTCATCCTTATAGTAGTTTTATTTCCAACATGCTCTGAATATCCCTCAACTGGTGCACTGTTTAACCTATTTAAATAAAAAGGACAAGATAAATGACAAAGCAGGCCATTAACTATCTTATCACGTTACAAAAAAATCCCCTCCTCATGTTCTCCATACCTTTTTGGGGACTGGGAATGAATCTGTGGTTGGGGGTGGGGCGTCCCTCCCAGCAGCCTGCTTTCCCCTAAAGCTCAGCCCTTTCAGGTGCTTAATGAGGAAGGCGGCCTTCACGCCCCTGTGACAGATGGACTACGAACGTCAAGCAATTCTCTCTAGTACTGCCACTTTAAGCCAATCCAAACATAACATATTTTAGGCTTTCTCTGGGCACTAGTAATGTTTCCTTGAAAGCCTCCCATTGTGCTTAGATATTAGTGGCTCTTGCTAGAATTTCAAAAAGGTAACCAGAGAGAAAAACCTAGAAACCAGGGCAAGGCAGACACAAGTGGCAGGTATGTATGGACAGGGCTGAACCAGGGGCAGCAATGGGCCCAGGTGCAGCCTGGTCTTAAGCAAGGATTTGGGACAGTTATATCTGTTAGATCAGTGAAGCCTTTACCAGGGTAGTTGTTTGGAGGGAAAGTCTAAGAATTCTTCCCAAAGCAAGAATATTCACCCTGTTACTCAGTTTTGTAGTCTGTTTGGTTCTTCACCTGTATCTAATCTTTCTTTTCTATTCCACTGTCACTTCCTCTTCTAGATCTCAGACACATAACCCCTGGATTATTAAGATATTAGACATGACAACTAAAGGCAAAGCATGATCCTGGACCAATTATTTTTTCTTTTTCTTTCTGCCCTCCCCCTGCCTTTCTTCTCTATTTTAAAAAATTTTATTGTTGTTCAATTACAGTTGTCCCAGTTTTTCCCCCATTGCTCTTCATTGCCCCACCTACCCCCTCTTCTTTTTAAAAATAAAGGACGTTATGAGGATAACTGGTAAATTTGAATAAGAACTGTGGATAGGGTCTATTGTATCGGTGTTAATTTCCTCATTCTGAATATTATCTGTGGTTCTATAATAGAATGTCCTTGTTCTCAGGAAACACACACTGAAGAATTTAGTGGTGAAGGAGCTAGATATTTGCAACTAACTCTGTAAGGGTTCAGAAAAAAAAAGTATATACAGAGAGAAAATTATAAAATCAATGAGATAAAGTGTTGTCAATTGGGGAATCCGAGAGAAAGTGAATGGGAGTTCTTTGTACTATTTTTGCAAATTTTCTGTTAAGTCTGGGATCACTTTAAGTCTAAAAGTTACTCCCCAAAGCTTCTTAACTGAGCTTCTCCTTCATAATTACACTAAAGTCACCCTTGCTCTGTCCCCAGTGCTCAGTGGCCTCCCAGTGCCTGTGCATAAAATCCACGCTCTCCAGTCTGGTGCTTGCCATCACCAGGCACCTTCCCAGCCCCCATTCCTGCTCTCCCAGGGCCCTTTTTCCCTCGGGCCAGGTGAGGCTCCTCACCCAGATCTGCTGCCCACCCTCCTCCTCCCTGAAGAGCCAATCCCACTTTTCTATTGCTCAAGGGCTGCCCGTCTCTTCCAGAGTGTGCATTAGCGGCACCCCTGGTTTCTCACCTCTTCTCCTCCCATTTCCCAGTCATGCACTAAAGATGGGCAAGGGGTCCTGGCTGCCTCCCTGGGTGCTGCCTGTGCACAGGAGACCATTCAGCTGCTCACAGAAGGCCAGGGTTGAGATTCCGAAAGCCTCGAAATCCTGCATCTGTAATGCTGGGGTCTATGGTGTCATGAGGACATCTAAAGCAGATGACACGCACTGTCACACAGGCATCAGCCAGTGAAAGGCAGCAGACATATCTGCCTTCACCTCAACCTTTACACTCCCACTTCACACCATTCCTGTTTCTGGTCACTGGGTTCTATGGTACCCACTTTGCCTTAAAACTTGGTTCTTATCTGTTTCTTCTATTTCTTGGAACTTAACAAAAGTCTGGTTCTTTCCTACGAACACATTATACCCCTTGCCCTCTCTTCCTTAGCTCCCACATCCTACACATCCCCCCAGAATAGAAGCTAAAATTTATTGAGCATTGACTATAGACCTGACACTAGTCTAAGTGCTTTAAATCTGTTAACTTGTTTTATTTTCACAGTAACCCTATCAGGTATGTGCTAGTACTGCCTCCATTTACAGATGAGGAAATAGAGGCACAGGACAGTTAGGAAACCTGCCTGAGATCTCAGCCACTGGAGACAAAGGCATTATGTGTACATATCATCACTTATAGTTTGAAATATCTGAAATGGATCTTCTCATCTTCTCTCACTAACCAGAGATTTTCTTCAACTGTTCCATTTCTGACAGTGGTCCCACTGATGTCTCAGACCCCCAAGACTAGAAATCTTGGTATCTTCTGATTTTAATTATCAGACTGTCAGAAAGTGCTATACTTTACTTTTCCAGTATGCCTCTCATATTTGTTCTTTAGCCCCTATTTCTTCATTCTGTGTCTCATGCCAGGCCCCCATACTGCATGCCCTTACCGCAACCTATAAACCCAGGCTCCATACCTGTTTTCTCCTGCCTCAATCAAATCCACATTCTACTCTCAACAAATTTAATGAACACCCAACTATCATCATGTTCCTGGTTCTGTACACCATTAAGAGAGGGACAATTTACTAAAATATATTAAGATCCTTAAAAACATTCAAATATCTTTAAGCCAACAATTCTAGGAATTCTTGGAATTATTTCCAAAGAAATAATCAGAAATGTACATAAAGACATATATATGAGAATGTGCAAAGCATTTTCACCATAACAAAGAAACTAGAAACATTCTAAATGTCCAGTAATAGGAGAATGGCTAAATAACTTATGATACACTCATTTAAAGGAATATTAAACACTTAAAAGTTAGTTTTCCAAAGATATTTAATGACCTTAGAAACTATTCATAATATTAAGTTAAAAAAGCAAAGTATAAGATTATAAATGTACTCATTAATATGTGTATAGAACAAAAGTGAAAAAAATACAGCAAATTAATAGTGCTTGGTTATTTGTGGTATTAGTGATATTTTCTTCCTTATATTTTCCTTTATTTTTTATTTTTATTTATTGATTGTAGAGAGACAGAGAGGAAGGAGGGAGGGAGGGAGGGACAGAGAGAGAGGTCAATTTGTTGTTCCACTTATTTATGCATTCATTGTTGCTTCTTGTATGTGCCCTGACCGGGGATTGAACCCCCAATCTTGGTGTATTGGGACAATGCTTTAACCAACTGAGCTACCTGTCCAGGGCTATTTTCCTGTATTTTTAATCTTCAAAATAAACATATTTTACTTTTATAACCGCAAAAATTTAAGGCCAGCTAAACCAAGAAGAGTCTCGGCTGTCCGCATTATGGCTTGTTGGATGCGTAAAAACACTGCTTTCTGCACCGCAAGCAGCTGGCCCTCCAGGCTCCCCAACCCCAAGCCCTGCTCCCAGAGGCCAGGCGTCCCACTGACTCAGTCTCCCCCATCCTCCTCTCGGTCCCACCTGGCACAGCCTTCCTCATTTGCTGGCGCATCTGAATCTTCCCATCCTTCTAAACCTCTTCTGAAAGTGTTTTTGCCAGAGAGGGGTCAATACAGCAGTTTGGAGCATCTAATAATCATTTCATGTTTTTGTTTCAATTTCCTACACAGTTAACTCCCCTGATGGCAGAGATGTGCAGTGTCCTCACTGTCCCGGTTGCTGTACAGACCAACAGCAGTAAACTCAACTCTAGAGGAGAAAGGCTGGTTGAAAACCAATGTACCTTATTACAACATCAAACTGGTTCAGGGCACGACCCAGCTCTAGTCCGTGGAGTATTCCGCCGCTTCCGATAACCACACAACGCCTACAGCTCCTTGCTTTCAAGTGTTCAGGAAAGTCGTGCTCAGGCAATATTTCCAAGAGGTCCTGGACTTGACTGGAGAACTTCCGGAATCCAAAAGGAGGATCGTACTTGTACTCAGCCTCATTCACTTCAGGGGCTTTCTTCACGAAAGGTGGTAAGTCTATGCTGTACCTGTGCCCAAATAGATGTGCCATGGACTTCTTGGCAAACTTGGGTCGGCATTCCCTCTGCAAGACTTGCTGAGCATATTTCTGAGCTCTCTGGAATGAAATCACACCAATTGGAGTTTAAAACACTCCCAGGCATTAGAGATGTACTCTTACAGAGGACACTTTTTGTCCTCTTTAAGGCTTCTGATGTAGCTCCCTTTTTGACTGTCTTTTACCACAGGTATCTGCTTTTAAGAGTTAAATTATGCTAGAAACTTGAAGAAAAAAACCGAGAGAATCACATGACAAAAAGATAGACTGAACAAGAATTTTTTTTTCATTACAGAAGTAAAGCAGAAAGGACTTCCACCTTGTATCACTCCCAGGCTAAACTTATTTAAAAAGTTGGGGCATAAGAGATATATTTTGAGCTGTTTAAGATTTCATGTTTCATAAAATCCTGTCACATCCTACAACATGCATGAACCTTGAGGACATTATACTAAATGAAATAAGCCAGTCACGTGTTGGTGGGAGGAAGGAGTATAAGAGGACTAAATGGTAATGGAAAAAAATACAATAAAAAAAAAAAAAAAGGGAGATCCAAGATGGCGGAGGAGTAAGTGGAAGCTACATTAACCTCCTCGCAGGACCAGTCTGGATTTACAACTTAATTTTGGAGAAATAATATGGAATAACCAACTGAACATTAGCTGGAGAGAAGCCTTATAACCACAGAGAGACAGGAAAGGCCGCTACATCACAATGTGACCGGTAGGGAGTGTGGAGACGCGGAAGGGGCTGGCTGGGCTCACACGGGTGGCAGCTGAAGGGACTGAGAAACAGCTCAGCAGACGGGGGTTCCCCCAGAGAAGGGCGGGATCTAACCCCCAAGCTGGGCTTCCCAGCCTACAGCAACAGAGTGGAAAGTAAAATAGTATCCAGCTGTGAAAAGCAAAAAGCCACAGGGTTTCTTGCTAGCTCAAGACAAACAGCTGAAGAAAAAGAGCTCTTAAGTGGATCACATATGAAAATATTTTGGCCCCCACTTACCCTGGGCTCAAGCAGAGGGAAGGCAGAGAGGACTGGAGACATTTGGGGAGAGTTTGGCATGGTGGCTTTGAGGGGAGAAATTGGGGAGCAGCCGACCGGGTCCAAGTGCTGACTCATCTCATCCCCAGTGCTGCAGGCAGACCATTCCCCTCCAAGTGGCATCAGCCTGAGGTGAAGCAAAAGCCCTGCCTACAGGAATTAAGCTACCACACCCTCAGTCCTTAAGCCTGAGGGCTAATCACAGATTGAATAGATTAACAACTAAAGGAGACAGAAAAAGGCAGTAGATCCCTGGAAGTCTCCAACAGGCTGCCTAGGGCCAGACTGGTACAGGATCTGACGCCACCAGGGGCAGATCCAGGAAGTGCAGATCATTCTAAGAAGCACCAACAAACAATAGGAGTCACAAAAATGGGGAGACAGAGAAACAACCCCCCATTGAAAGGAAAGGTAGAATCCCCAGAAAGAGTGCTAAATGAAATAGAGGGGAGCAAACTCTCAGATATGGAATTCAAAACATGGATTATGGAGAAGCTCAATGAGCTCAACGGAAACTACAAAGAACTCCATAAAAACTACAAGGAACTCCAGAAAAACTACGACGAACTTACTGAGAATTACACCAGCATGTAAAAGGACACAGAAGCTGTCAATAAGAGCCAGGAGAAAATGAAGAATACATTCTCTGAATGGAAGAACACAGTAGAAGGAATTAAAAGCAGGCTAGAGGAAGCAGAAGATCTGATCAGCGACCTGGAGGACAACATAGACAAAAACTTCCAGACAGTGCAACAAAATGAAAAAAGACTGAACAAGAATGAAGAGGTTCTAAGACAGCTGCAGGACAACATGAAACGTAATAATATCCGTATCATAGGAATTCCAGAAGGAGAAGAAGAGCAAGGAATAGAAAACCTGTTTGAAAAACTAATGACAGAAAACTTCCCTAACATGAGGGGAGAAAGAGTCACACAAGTCCAGGAAGCACAGAGAGTCCCAGTGAAGATGAACCCCAACAGGCCCACTTCAAGACACATCATAATTAAAATGCCAACATTCAAAGACAAAGAGAGAATCCTAAAAGCAGCAAGAGAGAAACAACTAATAACATACAAGGGAGCTCCAATAAGGCTATCATCAGATTTCTCAGCAGAAACACTACAAGCCAGAAGGGGATGGCAAAAAATATCCCAAGCAATGAAAATCAAAGGCCTACAACCAAGAATACTCTACCCAGCACGGCTCTCATTCAAAATGGAAGGTGAAATAAGTTTCCAAGACAAAAGAAAGCTAAAAGAATACATCTCCACCAAACCAGCATTGCAAGAGATGCTAAAGGGTCTGCTTCAAGACGATGAAGAAACAGAGAGAGACAGAGAGGAACACAAGTACAGATGGGGAAAATTATGCTAAGCGAAATAAGCCAGGCAACAAAAGAAAAATACCTTATGCTATCACCTATTACAGGAAACTAATGAACAACACAAACAAATGAGCAAAATTGAACCAGAGGTATGTAAACAAAGAATAAACTAACAGTAACAAGGGGGGAGGTGGGAGGAAGAGAAGGGGGTAAGAAGGGGAAGGGTCTAGTCAAAGAACATGTATAAATGACCCACGTACATGGACAATTGGGTGGGGACTGACTGTGGGAGAAGGGGGGGGCAGGGTACGAGGAAGCAAGAGGGGGGAAAAATGAAAATATAAAGAATGGAAATGCAAGTTCAGTGAATATTAGAAGGACAAGGATTTTCCTTCACACTGTATATTTTTCACCCTATCTGATCCTTCCAGAGTTTGGCATTCTGAACAATTAAGTAATGACATAAGGCTCTTTGCATAAAACTAATAAGACCAGTTGTTAATAGAGGTTTTTTTGACCAAGACTTTGACTGGAATGTCATGCCTAAAGGAGACATGCTTGGGTTCTGGTTGTTAAAATAATTAATTAATTTTAAAAAAAGAAAAAGAAGAATATATGAAAGGGTGGAGCGGGAGAGCTTGTATGTACGACCCATGGGCATGGACTTGGAGGAGGGGGTGCTGGGCGGAGGGGAGCAAAGGAGAAAACTGGAACTATTGTAACAATATAACAAATAAAACATACTCAAAAAAATTTTTTTAAAGAAGAGTTGACTGGAATGTCATGCCTAAAGGATACATGCTTGGGCTCTGGTTGTTACCAAAAAGCCCTGAGGTACTGGGAATGATTTTTGAAGGAAATAAAAGCCCACGAGATAAAAGGCCTGGTACCGTGGTTGGTTGTGTGGTCCACAGTAATCTTTCCAGGGAAGGAATGAAGGTTGTTTTCTTGAAAGATGGCTAGAAGGAACCTTAAAGCACGATGGAAAACCAGAAGGGCTTGGAAAAGACAGGTATGTACAGGCAAGGCTGAATGCCAGGTATGTGGCTCAGCTTCTGCGCCCTGAAGGGCAGACTGAAGGTCACCCTAAATGTTCCTTGCGTAAGTTCCAGCAAAGCAGAACTAAAGATCACAAGTGATCATTTGCTGCTCTTGTTGTGTTTATGCAAATGAACAGGATAAATTAAAAATCGACTTAATGCAGTCCCTTTATTGACAAGGAGGGTAATCTTAGGGAGAAAAATCGTTATTCAAGGAAAATCACAATGATCAGTAATAGACTATAAAGTAGTGCAGCTAACTGTCTTTAAAGTTTCTTTTCATTTAAAATGTTTTCATTTGAAAGTTAAAACTATGTCTGTGGTATTATCAAAGATGTTTAATTTACAGGCAAGAAAAATGTCAGATGCCTTGCAACTGGATGTCTTTCCAATAAGATGGTCTTACAGATTTAGAGACTTGTTTGTGGGTTATGTTATAGAAATTAACATGTGTTTTCTGTTTTCAAAGGGCATAAGCCTATGGTCGCATTACCTGAGTGATTGTCTGTACATATAGGCCTCACTTAATCCTGTCTGCAGAGCTGCCTCCTGAGACTCAACGGTTTGGCTAAACTAAGTGGCTGGGTTGGTGAAGTATGCGGTGGTCTGTGGGCTTCACTTTACAAAACTGGTTTCTCTTTTTTATCCTAATGTCTTGGACAGAAAGGGCCCAGAGGTCTGAGAGGGGGGAAACCTAAAATATTTCCCTCAGCCCAAACTAAGTATAATGGGCAAAAGGGTTTTGGACAAGTGAGATGTGCTTGGCAAACCTTCCTTCAAAGAAGCCCTTCTTTTCCCTAATGTGGGACATTGAAAAATTAATCCCTGCCTTTTGTCATCTAGTGGTTATGGATTGAATGATGTCTTTTAACCCTGTTGCCAAATCTGTTGCCCCCAGAATACAACAAGGATGCCAGCCTGTTAAATCAAGCACGCTGTTGTCCGGGGACAGCCAACTAACCTGGAGCTGCACGATCCTCCCCCATGTGGGAAGGCCACCCTTCCCTCCCCACTCCCACTCCTATTAGGGATTTCTGGACCCAAGGGTAGGTAGGATGATGACCATGCCCACCTTGAAGCAGATAGAGGAGCTCAAGACATTTGCCCATTGTCCTTTATAAGATTATAAAGGGTCGTAAGTCTGAGAGGGAGGGATTATTTTTTATTGTTAAAACAATTAATTAATCATTTATTTATTAAAAAAAAGAAGAATATATGAAAGGGTGAAGCAGGAGAGCTTGTATGTGCAACTCATGGGCATGGACTTGGGGGGGAATTGCTGGGGGAGGGGAGGTGCTGGGTGGAGGGGAGCAAAGGGGAAAAATTGGAACTATTGTAACAATATAATCAATAAAATATACTTAAAAAAATTTTTTTTAAAGAAATAAGCCAGTCACAAAAAATGCAAATACTGGATGATTCCATTTATATAAGGTATTTAAAATAGTCAAGTTTATAGAAACAGCAACTGGAATGGTGGTTATCAGGGCCTGGGTGGAGGAGAAAATGAGAAGTTGTTGTTTAATAGGTAGTTTCAGTTTTGTAAGATAAAAAAGTTCTAGAAATCAGTTTCACAATGTGAATATACTTAGTGCTTAAAAATGGTTAAGATGGTAAATTTTATGTTAGGTGTCTCTTGCCACAGTTAAAATTTCTTTCATATTTCAGATCCCAATCTAGGAGGGTGAGAAACAAGCTTATTTATCAGTTGGGGTGTAATGACCTTTCATATAGTCTAGAATGCAGATCACTGTAATCAGGGAAAAATGCTGTGTCAAGACAGTTCTCTTGGTTTCATACACAATTTCTCCTGTACATTAACATTCTGCATTAACAAGGAACAACCATCGAATGCAAAGTACACTAGCCAAGCTGAACAGAGCGTCACAGAGGAACATGATACAAATACCCCTTTGCCCCATGGTTTTCCTCTGGGCTTAGTGTGGCCAAATGCTGCCTCAGAATCAACCAATTGGTAGAAAATCCCCTCCCCCCCCCCCATCACTGTGTTTTTTCTCCTCATCTCTGCACTCAGAAGCCTTGGCCCTGCCTCACACCTCCTGCAACCAAGCTACCTTTGTGCGTGTGCATCAGCATGTGCAAATGTGTCTGTGTGCATAGTTAGGTAGTTACTGTCATATTTTTAGGACTGAGCATGACCTTTGAGCTGTGTCAGTACTACTATAAGGATTATTACTGTTGTAACAGTTTTAAATGTTTGCCCCAACTACATTTTTTTCTCAAAGTCCTGTTATTTTTATTGCTAGACTTCTGTATGACACGTTTTTTTTTTTTTTGTATTTATTTTTCAGTTACACTTGACATACAATTTCAGCTATAAAACCTAGTGATTGGACATTTATATAATTTATCAAGGGGTCACCCCAATAAATCTAGTACGCATCTGACACCATACAGTTATTACAATATTACTGACTATATGCCTCATGCTGTACTTTCCATCCCCATGATTATTTTTATAACTGCCATCTTGTACTTCTTAATTCCTGAACCTTTTTCACCAGCCCCCAACCCTCCTCCTATCTGGCAACTGCCAATTTGTTCTCTGTATCTATGAGTTTGTTTGTTTTGTTTTTTACATTCCACATATAAGTAAAATCATATGGTATTTGTCTTTGTCTGACTTATTTCATTTAGCATAATACCCTCTAGGTCGATCCATGTTGTCGTAGATGGCAAGATTTCAGTCTTTCTACGGGCGAGTAATATTCTTCAACCAATCATCTATCAATGGACACTTACATTGCTTCCATATCTTGGTTATTGTAAATAATGCTAAAATAGACATAGGGATGCACATAGTTTTCCAAATTAGTGTTTTGAATTTCTTTGGATAAATATCCAGAAGTGACACTGCTGGGTCATATGGTAGTTCTATTTTTAATTTTTTGAGGAATCTCCATACTGTTTTCCACAGTGACTACAGTGACTGCACCATTTACAATCCTACCAACAGTGGGTGCACAAGGGTTCACTATTCTCCACATCCTCGCCAGCACTTGTTTATTGATTTATTGATGATATCCATTCTACAGGTGTGGGGTGACATCTCATTGTGGTTTTAATTTGCATGTCCCCGTTGATTAGTAACATTGAACATCAGGTGTGTCATCTTTGGAGCTATGTGTATTCAGGACCTCCACCCATTTTTTAATCAAATCGTTTGTCTTTTTGGTGTTAAGTTGTAGGAATTCCTTATATCCCTTGGATATTATTAAGTCCTTATTGGATATGTCATTGGCAAATATCTTCTCCCTCTTGATAAGTTATCTTTTTATTTTGTTGATGGTTTCCTTTGCTGTGTAAAATCTTTTTAGTTTGATGTAGTCCCATGTGTTTATTTTTCCTTTGTTTCCCTTGCCCAAAATGACACATCCAAAAGAATATCACTAAGAGCAATATCAAAGTTTACCGCCTCTGCCTAAATTTTCTTGCAGGATTTTTATGGCTTCAATTCTAATATTTAAGTCTTTAATCTAAAATGTGCTTAACTTTAATAAATAATATTTTAAAAATTCTCATCCCTGACTTTATTTTAATAATTCAAAGGTAACTGCACTGTCAAGATATAATAAAAACAACAACAAAAAAATCAGAGGCAAATGGTTAGAATGTTAAATAATGATAGATTCCAATACACAAAGATTTTACTAGATTCACTGGTAAACAAGTCAATGTACTATTAAAAATAAATTTTGGACTTCCAGCCAAGATGGAGGCGTAGACAGACACACTGCATCTCCCTCCACAACTAAGAAGAAATACAACTACCTCAAAACTAGAGACAACAAGAAGTTCCAGAAAATTGAGCTGCACAGAATTCCAATAAAGAAAGAAATAAAGAAGAAATACTCAACCAGACAGGTAGGAGGGGCAGAGCCAGGGTACAGAGGACATGGTGTGGCAGCAGCAGGGATGGCAGCAGCGGCTGGCCGGCTGGCGGAAAATGCGGTCACACATTTTAAAAACTAGGAAGGAACACCTGGGAAGTGTTCCCAGCACCAGACCATATCACACAGCTCATGGTCCCAGCACTGGGGAAAATCAAGCCTCATTGCTTCTGACTGTGAAAACCAGTGGGGGTTGGGGTGGAGGAAGAAACTGCCGGTCTCTTAGTAGAGTCCACTTGTTTAAAGAGCCCCCACAGTCCTAGAATGTCCGCAGACCCACCCACTCTGGGAACCACAGCCAGGGCAACAGCTAGAGGGGCACCAGTCCCATACGGGAGTGGGACAAGTGCCTGGGAAACGGGCAAGTGCTGAGCAAGTGGCACTGTTCCCTCTCAGACTCCTCCCCCACATACAGTGCCACGACATGGTGAAACAGGTCACCCTTTACTGACAAGAACCTAAAGCTCTGCCCCTTATAATGTAACAGGTGAGACAGCTCTACCTAAGACAGAGGCAAACACAAGAGCCTGTCAGAATGAGGAGACAGAGAAGTATGGCCCAAAAGAGGGAATGTATCCAGGTTCCAGTGGGAGAACTAAGCAACGAGGAGATAGCCAACCTTACAGACGAGGAGACAGACAACCTAACAGACACAGAGTTCAAAACACTGGTGATAAAGATGATCACAGGCCTGACAGATATGCTTAGGTATGGCAGACGCATAAAAGAAGTGAAGGCTATGCTAAATGAAACGAAGAAAAATCCACACAAAATGAATGATGAAGGGAAGGAAACTGGAGTTCAAATCAATGATTTGGAACATAAGGAAGAAAAAAACAGTCAACCAGTACAGGAGGAGGAAACAAGAATTGAAAAACATGAGGAGAGGCATAAGAACCTCTGGGACAACTTTAAACATAACAACATCCGAATCATAGGGGTGCCAGAAGGAGAAGAGGAAGAGCAAGAAATTGAAAGCTTATGTGAAAAAATAATGAAGGAAAACTCCCCAAATTTGGCGAAGGAAATACACATACAAGTCCAGGAAGCACAGAGTGTCCCATATAAGCTAGACCCAAGGAGGACCACTCCAAGACACATCATAATTAAAATGCCAAAGGTTCAAGATAAAAAGAGAATCTTAAAAGCAGCAAGAGAAAAGCAGAGAGTTTCCTACAAAGGGTGCCTATAAGACTATCAGCTGATTTCTCAAAAGAAACTTTGCAGGTAAGAAGGGACTGGCAAGAAGTATTCGATGTGATGAAAAGCAGGGACCCACAACCAAGATTACTCTATCCAGCAAAGCTATCATTTGGAATGGAAGGGCAGAGAAAGTGCTTCCCAGACAAGGTAAAGCTAAAGGAGTTCATTATCACCAAGCCATTATTATATGAAATGTCAAAAGGACTTACTTAAGAAAAAAAGATCAAACTTATGAACATTAAAAGGACAACAAACTCACAACTATCAACAACTGAATCTAAAAAATAAAAACAAAATCCAACTAAGCAAACCAGAATAGCAACAGAATCATAGTCATAGGTATGGGGATCATTTGGAGGGTTATCAGCTGGGAGGTGGAAGGGAGAGAAATGGAGAAATGGTGCAGGGACTAAGAAGCATGATTGGTTGGTACAAAATAGAGAGGGTGAAGTTAAGAATAATACAGGAAAAGGTGAAGCCAAAGAATTTCTATGCATGACCCATGGACATGAACTAAGAGGGGTGGGATTGCTGGAGGGAAGGTGGGTACTGGGAGGAGGGGAGCAAAGGGAAATAAATTGGGACTACTGTAACAAGATAATCAATAAAACACACTTAAAAATAAATTTTGGACAGGATTAAAGGATAATAGTGAAAATGAAAATTTTCAACCCAATACCTGCACATCTTGTTTTAGCTTTCTGTATTAGCATCGCCTACTTCTTGGCAAACTTGATAAAATCTTGCTTGGACAATGTTTCCAGCATTCCTCTCTTCAGGGAGCCTGCTAGTCAAGTATTCTCTTCACCTTAGATTTCCCTGTTCCAGTGGTGGCTGGTGAAGCCCCCCAGTCTTGAATAGATCCTCCCTGGCCACCTGCCCACTGTGGCCCCATGGCTCTGTGCCCCACAGCCTGGCCGCCACCGCCTCTGTACTTCTGTCTGCTGCTGCTATAACTTTTTTTGTAGAAACATATCTATCTTATTAGAGCAGAACCCCCTCCTTCTAAACAAATTATAGCTTCAAAAAGTTATCAGTACCTGGAAAGATCAAACCGTTTACATCTTGAGGCTATGATAAGGGAAACTGATATTCTTTGAGACTCAGATGATGCTGCAGACACTATGCATAATCACTGTCTCAGTTCACTTCATGGTGCCTATGACAAATTGCGACTGTCACCAATATCGTCACTCTGTGGGCTCACTTACTGGGTAGCATAACTAGTAAGGGCAGAGCTGACAAGCTAACCTGGGTTAATGATTACTTTCCAAACTCCAAAAACCACAGCCTCTGCAGACAGAGAGCAGCATACAAATGCCCCAGACAAAAGTCTGAATACAAATTGGCATCTTCAAGAAGAAAAGCAGGAACTGGTTACAACCTGGAGCAGCCCCAGAACTGAGGGCCAATTCCTGACCTGACCTGCTACCCAGCAGGCCCTTAATGCCTGGCTGTTGGGGGTAGGGCAGAGGGGCTGTGCATACTATACACATTTGTCTCCAGACTCTGGGTCTTAAGGTAAGAAACAGCAATTTTTAGAGGACAAAGGTCTAATTCTTCACTACAGAATGACATCCCAAGCATCTGGTTTTACAAATCTCCCAGGATAGAAGTGAACATCTGAGAGGTGCCAGGAGAGACCTAGACAAGCTCAGTGACTGACTCATGACTGGGAAGAGAGGAAGGTGATCAAGCTGGAAACCTGTGCTGCTGGGCTGCCAAATGTTCTCTTTAGAAGTTTCATTTGGAAAGAGTGACATTTCATTCCACTTCCATTTTGGCAGAGTTCCATTTCAGGCTTCAATCCTCATTTTCTGGATTGTGAGCAGAGCACAGGGTTTAGAATTATCTTCTGACTGTAACCACCCATCCATGGACCTCATTTGCAGAGCACGTAATAAATCAACCCCAGGAGAAAAATGTTCCAAATGCCACCAGAAATGCCTAAAGCCACAGCAATTCTTCAAAGCTGTATACTCCCAGCCTTTCTCCTCCCTCTTCCATGCTTTGAAGCTCAGAAGGAAAACATTGGGGAATCTCACCTTGCAGAGCTATGATAAACAGAGGAAGGCTTTCCACTCCTCTGCTGCAGACAGCTCTAAGGCTAGAAGCCAAGGCAGGCGAGGAAGGAAGGATGAGAAAGGGTCTGGATGGCATTCACCCAGGGGAAGGCCCACTGGGAAGCAGAGAATGGGTGACTCTCAAAGACACAGGAACTCCCACATCTCTCAAATCAAGGCATGGGGATGAGGGCTTCTGTTTTCAGGTCTTCCGGGCTGAGCTTGTGGGCTGCCCACAATTAAAAATAAACACACACCTGGCAGTTGCAACTGTCAATGACTGGCAATTTGCCATGGAAAACCAGTGTGAAATTTCATGGAATGGTATTAAAAAATAATTAAAGTATGTCACTTTTTGTTTTATATCCTACATATAAGTGAGATCATATAGTATTTGCCGTCTCTGTTTGATTTATTTCATTTAGCATAATGCCCTAGTGGTTCATTCATGTTGCTGCAAAAGGCAGGATTTCCTTCTTTTATATGGCTGAGCAGTATTCCATTGTGTGTGTGTGTGTTGTGTTTGTGTGTATAACCAACAGTATGGTGGTTACCAGAGAAGAAGGGGCTGAGGGGATACTGAAGCATTCCTGCAAAGAACACTGTTAGTCTTTTAACAAGTAGCACGTTAAGGGACATCTTTAAATAAAAAACATAAAACCCATAACCAACATGGCCACATGTCCCTGTATTACTGCAGGCAAAGTCCAGTGCAACCAGAAAATGCTGAGTCCAACAGAGTGAGCAGGGTCCCACTAACACTGCAAGTTGCTGAATGTCATCAACAAAGATAACAGCACCCCACCCTTGTGGCTTTCTGCTAATATACATCCAAATGTGTGCAAAACCTTTGGAGCCACTCCAGCAACAGCCTGGAGGCTGGGTTTTCTTTGTGGATAGCTTACACTAAGCACCATCTCACAGCCACTGAGAATACCATGACCACCTGGCCAGCTTCCTCAAGCGTTTTTCTTATTTTGGGGACTTGAGAGAGGGTTTCTGCTCTTAGTTTAATGATGTACAACTACTGTCAAATTTAGGAGCTGCTTAGTGTGGCATTCAAGGCCTTGCACTTCTGGGCCCTACCTCATTTCAGTCTCATGTTCTGCTATTCCCCACCCAAATCCTCAGTGATATCCAACTCTTGCTCTCCTCTAACCCGCAAGGCCCTCTGAGGTACCTGTTTCTGCACACAGTGCTCCCTCTGCTTAGAATGAAGCGGCACAACCTATGAGGGCCATTGTGGGAAGTGTGGCATTTTTTGAAAGGGTCAATGTAGTTTAGGGAATTGTAGCCCTGGCCTGAGCATGACTGCCACCAGCATTCCGGCTGTGCTTGTCTTTAAGTCTCAACATAAGGCTGCGTGGGAGCCATAACCGAAAGCCACTCAGAGGGTTTCCGTGGGATTGGATTTAAAGAATGCTTATTATGCATTAGAACTTGGTCTGCTTGTCTTTTAATATAACATAAACAATCTCTAGCAAGGAACGTATGAAACCTTGCACCTAATGCCAGTGTGGCATCAAGATATTTGATAGACCCTGACACAGACTGGTCACTGTGCCCTCTGTACTAGTACATGTAATCTGTTATTGTCAAGTGTAATCCAAACGCCTAAAAGCTATTGATGATTCATGAATTTTGACCTTGTGTCTCCCATGTGTATCCGCCTCAATAAAAGGCATGAGGTAAGACGGTCTAATTGCTGTTCTCCACTAGAGAGGCAGCCACCTTCCTTCCCCCAGACATAATGAAATGTCCTGGGTAAAGTTTGTTCCGCCGTGGTCACAAAGCCTCTGCTGGACAGAGCAGCTTCCAACCGAGCCTAGGGTGTGTGTGGCACCTCCGCTTCAGGTCAACAATGTTAAAAAGCTACATAAAAAAAAAAATAGTCTCGATGGAATAAAAGAATTATCCACCATGATTATAAGATGGTTTTACTTTCTACTTTATTAATTTCTGAACTGAGACTTTCGCAAACATGTGTGACATATAACTGCCCCTCTATTCTTCCCTCTTTCCCCACATTTACAGGGGACTTTCCACTTTACTCACTTCTGTATTTTTATAATTGTAAAAAATAATCTTTTAGAAATCTTTTAGAACTGGGTTAACGTGGTAGTCACCGTGGGCTGCCTACACAGAACATGAGTCCTCCATTTAGGTGTATGGGGCCAGTTTTAAAACCTAAATTTACTGCTGGACCAGTAACAGACTTTGACGGCCGCCAGTGCCCTGCCCTGATTGGCTCCAGTGATGATTCCTGACCAAAAACTGACAAGGGGGATGACAGTACCTGATGGGCACTCCCACACCCACTGCCTGGGTGGAGAAGGGGTGAACAAAACCATAGTTCTGTACAAAGAAGGTGTGGGAAATGGAGTGAGACCCTCTACCTCACTCCGTATACAAAAACTAACACAAAAATGGATCAAAGACATAAACTATAAAGAGCTAAACTTTAAGATCTAAAACTATAAAACTCTTAGAAGAAAACATAGCATTAAGCAATGTTTCCTTAGGTATAACATCAAAAACACAAGGAATAAAAGGAAAAACAGACAAACTGGACTTCAAAATTAGAAACCACTGTACTAAAGATAATAGCATTAAGAAGGTGAAAAGACAACCCACAGAATGGGAGAAAATACTTGCAAATCATATATCTAATAAGTGATTGAAACCCTAAATATAGAGAGAACTCTTATGACTCAATAATAAAGACAAATAACCCAGTTAAAAACTGGACAAAGAATTTGAACAGGCATTTCTTCTTAGAAGATATACAAATGGACAGTGAACATGTGAAAAGATGTTCAACATCATTAGTTATCAGAGAAATGCAAATCAAAACCGTAATGCAGAAGAAGCTCAACTGAGGACCTGTGAGGGGGTTTAGTGTGCCTGATACAGGCAGTGTTGGGACACTGGAGATGGAAAAGGAGGATGAAGAGACTGGTAGAAAACAAGTCATTTTAAGAGCCGTATAGGCCAGGCTAAGAAGTCTGCATATTCTCCTAAAAGTAATAGAAAGATATAAAAAACTTGAAGCAGGTGGGGAGTGAGCAATGGGGGAAAAAGTGGGACAACTGTAATAGAAAAAAACAAATAAATTTTAAAAAGAAAAAGAAAAAAATGAATTGCTAGAAAAATAATATTAAAAAGAATATAAAAAAAGAAAAACTTGAAGCAGGGAAGCAACACATTAGATTCAACTATATTCAATTAGGAGAGCACGCCTGAGGCATTCCCAGGCAACTGCCAAAGATGGTTGAGGGGCAGGTTGGGGTGCTCAGTGGCTGAGACCATCTCCTGTGTGCCTGGCAGCCATCATGGCCAAGAAGGTACTGTTGGGCCGGAGGATGGTGGTTGTACTCTCTGAGGGCATCAACATTTCTGGCAATTTCTACAGAAACAAGTTGAAGTACCTGGCCCAACCACTTTTGAGTCCCCGGCCGCATCTGTTGATAGACACGTTATCCCACAAGACCAAGCGGGGCCAGGCACCCTGAATAGCCTCAATGTGTTTGATGGGATTCCGCCACCCTATGACAAGTAAGAGCGAATGGCAGTTCCTGCTGCCCTCAAGTCTGTGTTGCTGATGCCTACATGGAAGTCTTCCTACCTAGGGTGGCTGGCTCATGAGGCTGGCAGTCGCAGCCACGCTGGAAAAGAAGAGGAACGAGAAGGCCAAGATCCATTACCGAAAGGAAAAGCCGCTCATGAGGCTGTGGAAACAGGCTGAACAGAACGTGAAGAAGAAAACGAACAGATACACAGGTGTTCTTGAGACCCATGGAATCCTGGTCTGAGTCCAATAAAATTGACCATTGATTCCAAAATAAAAATAAAAAAGAGACAGAGAGACATGTATTTGGGGCAATGAGTAAGAGCACAGAATTCCTAGGGCAACATGAGATCATGATTTCTTTCCCTGAAATCTCAGATACTACACACATTAAAAAAAAAAATTTTATTACTTAATTAAAAAAAAAAAAGCCAATTTGTTGTTCCACTTATTTATGAATACCAGAAGGTATTAAGCCATGTAATTTGAAAAATAGAGGCATTTCTTAAAGAAGATACAAGATACAAGAAACACTGTACACAGGACAATGAAATCTCAATCCCCTTCAAAGTAGGCACCTTGGGGCCTCACACAGTTCTCCCAGCATCTCCTTCACTGTTCAAAACACTGCAAAACCCTTTGTTGGAATCACCATCAGCTGCCCCATTGTATTTTCCTGAATCACATTGATGGTCAGAAATCTCTTCCCTTTCAGAGGTGATTTTAGTCTTGGGAAAAGCCAGAAGTCACAGGGGGCCCAATGTGGGCTGAAGCAGGCGCTAAGTCACCTGGGTGATTTGATGTGTTGCCAAAAAACTGCACCAAACATGATTCATGAGTGGGTGTGCTGTTGTGATGAAGCTGCCAATCTGTTTTCGTCATATTGCATCTCTCAACCAATGAAGAACATGGAGGCAGTACTCCTTATTGTTTCGCCTGGGGAGAAGTACTTGTGATGGACAACACCTTCCCAATCAAAAAACAGTTAACATGGTCTTGATCTTGCTGTGACTTTGCTGAACCTTCTTCAGGGGTGGAGAACCAGGTGACTTCCATTGGGACAACGGGGCCTTCATTTCCAATCATAGCCATAGACCCACCACTCATCTCTGGGTATGACCTTCTTGAGGAAATCTGGTTCATTGGTAGTAGTTTGAATCAAGCCATTAGCAGCTGCAGCACCATGTTCCTTCTGTTCTGGTAGCAGAAGCTACAGAACGAATTTTGCCACAACATGGTTTGTGCCAAGACCCTGCATCAAAATCTCAGACACACTAGTTTTTTGAATCCCCAGATCAGCTTCTAGTTCTTGCATCATTAGTCGCTGATCTTTGTTGATTGTAGCCTGTACACATTCAATGTTCTCAGGTGTTCTGCTTGTTGCAGGCTTTCCAGAATATGGATCACTTTCAACAGACTGTTGACCATCTTTGAAGCATCTGTGCTACACTTTTATTTGCACTGCTCTCATTGCATCATCCCTGAAAGCCTCCTGAATCATCAGAATAGTTTCTGTGGAGGAATGTTCAAGCTTTATGCAAAATTTGATGCAGATTCATTGCTGTACTCTCTCATTTTGAATGCGATGACCACACAGTACACATGCCCACTCACTGGTGTCTACTGACCCCACTGACTAGTACAGTGAAGTCATCATTGTTCACACATGCACATTCCAGTCCACTCTCCTTGGCTGACAGGTTACACTGATGTCACGCAAATTGTTCTCACTTATTACAATGGCTGGACTTTTTCCAAGTTGATTCTTGTATGTCCCCTGACCAGGAATTGAACCTGCAACAATGCTCTAACCAACTGAGCTAACTGGCCTACCTGGCCAGGGCCCAGAAACTCTATATTTTTATGAACATTAGCTCTGACTTTAGATGGGGCAATGAAATGCTTATGTAAATTTCAGACGAGTTTCAAAGTACCACTCAAGCCCAGTTTGAAAATCACCGAGTTGGGGACTAGTGGTGCCCATATACCTGGCCTTCAGAACAGGGAAAGCCCCAAGCTATGAAACCAGACTTAACGTTTCAGCCAGGTACTGGTAACTTGTAGAGAATCACAGAATCTTAGTGCTAGAAAGGATCTAAAAGTCTCATGACACTGTCTGATGTCTGAATTCTACCTATAGGACCCCCCAAACAGTTATCCTGGCTTTGCTTAAAGACCTCCAGAGATTTGCCAAAAGGATGGCCCATTTATTCCATCTTTGAAGGCCTTGGACCATCAAACCCTTCCTTCAATTTGGTCCCCACCCCTTGGTCTGCATCTCTGATATTAAGGCCACCTAGGCAGGGTGACCTTTGCATGGGTCAGGCCTTGGCTTGTTGGCAGTAGCTGCTATGTGCCCTGTACCAGGTCTTCTCTCCTTTAGGCCACATAAATGTCCTCATTCCTTCAAAGGTTCTTCAGGGACATGGTCTCGAGTCTCTTCTGTGGTCACTCTCAGAAGTCACTATAATTCCTTGAGGGAACCTTAGAGAGTAACAGCCATAAAGTTCAGAGCACTTATCTGAGCACTTCAGGGACAAGCAAACCATCCCTGGTCTATTAATAGGCAGCCATGGCACATGTTGATGCAGGTGGCACTGGCTGGGCACTAAAACCACTCAGGTGATTTTACCCAACGTGTCACTAAACCACTTCTTCCCCATCTTGTACTTGTGAAATGGTGTGCTCGACCCTTCACAAGACATCTCACATTTCTGGGATAACCCCTACTCAGGAGCAGTTAATTATCTTTGCAGCTCGTCAAGTGGTCAGCAGTGTGCAAGAGGATGCACAGAAGATGTGGTGTGTAGCAAAGGAACAAAGAGCTTACAGGAAACAAAAAAGAGACAGGATGTCTAAAAACTTTATCGAAGAGAGCTGGGAAGGGCCTTGGAATTGAAAGGAACTTGTGGATGTCTGCAAGGCCAGCCATATCAGGAGGAGAGGGAAAGCCTGAACAGAGGATACTGGACACATCCTGCTCTAGCAAAGCAGAAGTGCTAATGCTGATGAACTGAGTCAGCAAGCATCTGAGAGCAGATGCAGCAAGGACAGGAAGGCTTCGTGATCAGCAAATTCACTGAGACACAAGGGTCTGCACAGGCCAAGCTGTGCATTTAGGAAGTACACTCTTCATTTACATGTTTATACCTGTCTATACCACCAAAACTTTGAGGCACTAAGGATAAACAGATTAAATCAGAACCATGTGAATAAAAATCAGGATCAGAAAAGGAGCTTTGTGGTTATTATCTAACTCACCTTGGATGATTACCCAGCTATATACAGGTATCCCCGTATAACACGGTACTTTTATAACATGGTTAGAGAATTGGGGAAACTCCCCATACAACACGGTACTTCTATAACACGGTTTTGCTCTAACACAGTTAGAGAATTGGGGAACCCTCCATATAACACTCTATGTCTATAACACAGTTTTGCTCTAACACGGCTAGAGAATTGGGGAAATCCCCATATAACATGGCACTTCTATAACACGGTTTCACTCTTAACGCGATACGACTGCAGAAGATATCCAAGAACTGCTGGTAGAAGAAGAAACCGATGAAGCAGTTTTGGTGGAAATGACTTCTGGAATGTGCCAAGACAACTTAGGGGATGAAAGCACTGATGAAAAGGAAGAAGTTAAACAGTTTACTCTAAAAAGTGTAAAGAAAGTACTAGACTTAGCTGAACAGTTAAGAGCCATATTTCTTAAATGAAGATCTTTGCACTGAAAGGAGCACAAAGTTTAAGAGAGAACTTCAAAAGTGTTTAGCACCCTACAACGAAATTTATAAAGATCTCTCAGCTAAAAGCAAGCTATCTAAACAGAATTTTTGCAAAAAGTAGAGCACAGAAATCAAGATAATGCTGAAGAAAGTTCAGAGGATGAAGATATTTCATCAAAGAGAAAATGCATTCAGTTAATGGAGCTTAGTAGTGATAAGGAAGAAAACATTAATTAATTCACATTATTATGTAATACTTTTGATGAAAATTGCTTTAGTAAAGACATTTCTCTTAATTATAAAAATATAATAGTATATTTTTTTAATTCTTTGTTTCGTATAACACGGATTCGCATAACATGGCATGTGTTAGGAACCTAACAACCATGTTATATGTGGGTTACCTATAGATGCTGCTATCTATATTTCACAGCTAGGAACACTGGGTCTCAAAACAATTAACTAACTTTCCCCAAGGTTTTATTGTTATTAAGTGACATTTCAATTTGAAACTAGGTCAGAAACTTAAACTATGTTCTCTCTGTATCACATTGCCACATCTTCGGGCTTCTTTGTGGACACTCCGTACCCAGGCAGAGAGCAGAGACACTGCTGGGTCTGAGCCCTGACTCCTTCACTTACTAGCTATGGTAACCTTGGACAGGTGATAATATCCTGTCCCTCCACTTCCTTAGCTGTGAACTGGGGTTGATAATAGTACCTACATCCCTAGGACTGGCCAGAGGGTTAAATAAGTTTATATTACTAAAGCACTTTAGAACAGTTACACAGTACACACTAAACTAGATTAACTAGATCAGTAGTTAACTTAACTATATGTGAATTGTGCAAGCATCTTAACCTCCCAAGCCATCTGTAAAATGGGGAGAATATGGAGCAATCTCCCAGTCATGAAAATAACTAAATGAGATAATACATGTAAAGCACCTATGTATTACCACACTACCTTACCTAAAATCATCTCTTCTTTCACCCAAGGCTGAACATTATTGGATAATTTAACCACTTAAATAATCAGTGAAATTAGCATTAAATAGGTCAATTGATTTAGAAAAATAAATAGAAATTTAAGGAAAAATCATGAAATACAACGTGAAATAATAAAAAGAAAAATGAAACACAGGAATGACAGGTGATACTAGAAGAAGTTCTTCCCATTCTGTGTAAGAACATGCACACTGACAGAATCATGGCGTATTAACTACATGACAGGTGTCTTACAGTGTGTTGAAAGCAACTCACCTACCCCCACTCATTACTTCGGTAATGAGGAAGAATACTGTGGATTAGGTGGCTGAGTTGGTTGTTTTTTTTAGGGTGGATTGTCTCTGATTCTGTGTTTAGAATGCTGTTTATAACTTTCATGAACACTTATTTATAATATTTTAGAGATGATATTACTGTTTAAATGTATGCTCGGAAATGTTTTAATTTAAACCAAACCAATAGAATGTCTAACCTTTACACGGTCAGGATCCACATAATGCATTTTTTTCATATCACATTCTTCAGTAGTATAATTTAACTTGAGGATATAAAGGATCCACACTCCAAACACAAGCAATATACACCTAGAAAAAAAAAAAATCAATTAGGTAGAATGATGCAGTCATGTGATAATCAGAAGCAATCGTGAAATAAGTGAAAACTTAACCCAAATTGAGTTTGTCTGTCATGTAGCATAAAAGTACTGTTTTTCAGTTGATCTCAGTGGTCAACTGAAGGCACTACTCCTTATTTCCTGAGAAGATAAGTCATTTATGATCGCCTTTGTTACAAATATTTTAAAAAAACCTTTTCCCACAAAGGCACCCTAATAAAATCTGAATCAAAATGCAATTTACTGGACTTAAAAAAAACAAGTAATAGATTTTGAACTACAGAATCTCAGCTTCAATTTTTTACTGCTTTAAAATACTGTAAATCCTTCAAATACTGTATGATTCCACTTACATGAAGTATGCAGAGTAGTCAAAATAACAGAGGCAGAAGTAAATTGGTCGCTGCCAAGGGTTTGGGGAGAGGAAATGGGGAGTTAGTGTTTGATTGGGTAGACTTTGAGTTTTGGAGATGGACAGTGTGACGGTTGCACAAAGTGAATGTACTTAACATCACCAAATTGTACACTTAGAAATGGTGAAGATGGTAAATTGTATATTATGTGTACTTTACCACAATAAAAAAATTGGGGGGAAAAAGGCTGAGTCCTTAAAAAAGAAAACAAAAATCTACTCATTATTCCTCTAAAGAATTCTACCCAGAAATGAGGCTGACTGAGGGGAAAGAGTGCTACCAGTCACCCTTAAGACCATCTACAAAAATTGCTTTTAAACATCTGATAAATTCACAATATTATATAGTTTAAAACACACACGGCCACACACATACACAGGATTTGGAGAGAAGAACTGAGTCTAGTTATGGTTCTAGAAATCTCATTTTTAATAAGCTCCTCAAGTGAACTGACAAACTAAAAGTTAAAAAAAAAAGTTTAAAACAATGTTTAAGAACTACTTTAAATAATTTGTGTTTGAAAAAGTTAAAGAATAACATTTAAGGGGAAAATAACCTATTTTCTAAAGAAAGGAGTGGATTTAAAAATATAGCATGTAGCATAGTACACTGTATTCGGCAGATGTTAAATATTTTTTTCCTTCTTGAATTTTTAAAAAATAATATTTTATTGATAATGCTGTTACAGTTGTTTTGATTTTTCCTCCTTTACCTGCTTCCACTCAGCAGCCCCCACTCCCTCAGGCAAACCCCACACCACTGTTCATGTCCATGGGTCATATGTGTGAACTCTTTGGCTAGTCCATTTCCTATACTGTACTTTACACCCCCATCAGAGAAGGAAAACTCTGACTCCAAAAAACCTCCGCTGCCTTGCGGCATACCTCTTCGGGGGAAAGGCTAAGGGAGTAAACCCCAACAGAAAATCCGGAGCCGGAGTCCCTAAGGCGGTTTGACGTTGTAGTCAACACCGGCAACTCCTGCGGCGCACCTGAAGCCAAGCTGTATTGACTCCGTCTTTCCCTTGGACCCTTCAGCTGCGAAGAGAGGGGGGGTCTGCTGCATGGGCAACAGCAGACCCTCCATATCACCCTGCCCAGGCTCTGTAGCTTCAGCTTCACTGGAGAGGACACTCCAGCGTCATCGCAAGATGTCGATTCAACACGGGAGGAGACAGATACCGTGTCACTCCCGAGTTGGACTGCACAACCATTCTCGGCGGTGCAGATAGACTCTTAAGAAGCTACACCATCGTCTCTCAAGACGGACGGCTGCCGATACGATACGGATACTTTACACCCCCATGGCTATTCTGTAACTACCTACTATTTGTACTTCTTAATCCCCTCACGTCTTCACCCATTCCCCTCCCACACCTCCCACCCATCTGGCAACCATTAAAACCCTCTCCATATCCATGACTCTGTCTCTGTTCTTCATTTGCTTAGTTTGGTTTTTAGATTCAATTGTTGATAGATATGTATTTATTGGCATTTTAATGTTCAGTTTTGATTTTCTTATTTTTCTTAATAAGTCCTTTTAACATTTCATATAATAATGGTGTGCTGATGGACTTCTGGCCACAATGGAAGCGTAGACAGACATGCTGAGTCTCCCTCCACAACTAAGAAGGAATACAACCACCTCAAAACTAGAACCCAGAAGTTCCAGAAAATTGAACTAGATGGAAGTCCAGCAAACAAAGATATAAAGAAGAAATACTCATCCAGACAGGTAGGAGGGGCGGAGCTGGGGCAGAGAGGACGCGGTGTGGTGGTGGCAGCAGTGGCAGGCCGGCAGAAAGCACAGTCACACGTTTTAAAAAGTCGGGAGGCACACTTGGGGAGCTCCTCACCGGACCTCACAGCTCACGGTCCCAGCAATGGGGAAAATCAAGCCTCATTGTTTCTGACTGTGCAGACCAGTGGGGCTTGGAGTGCAGATAGAAACTGCCAGTCTCTCAGCAGAATCCGCTTGTTTAAAGGGCCCCCACAGTCCTAGAACGTCCACAGACCCACCCAATCTGGGAATGACAGCCAGGGCAGCAGCTAGAGAGGCGCCAGTCCCGTGCAGAAGTGGAAGAGGTGCCTGGAAAGGGGGCGAGTGCTGGGCAGGTGGCATTGTTCCCTCTCACCTCTCCCCCACATACAGCGCCGCAATATGGTGAAAGAGGTCGCCCTATACTGACAAATCCCTAAGGCTCCGCCCCTTGCAACGTAACAGGAGTGACAGCTCTACATGAGACGTGGAGGCAAACAAACACAGAAGCCTGTCAGAATGAGGAGACAGAGAAGTATGGCCTATAAGGACGAACGGATCAAGGTTCCAGTGGGAGAACCAAGCGACGGAGATAGCCTAACAGATGAAGAGATAGACAACCTAACAGACACAGAATTCAAAACACTGGTGATAAAGATGCTCCCAGGCTTGACAGATATGCTTGAGTATAGCAAACACATAAGAGAAGTGGAGGCTATGCTAAGTGAAATGAAGAAAAATCCACACAAAACTAATGGTGAAGGGAAGGAAACCGGGGTTCAAATCAATGATTTGGAACATAAGGAAGAAAAAAACAGTCAACCAGTGCAGAATGAGGAAGCACGAATTGAAAAAAATGAGGAAAACTTCCCAAATTTTGTGAAGGAGATGGACATACAGGTCCAGGAAGCACAGAGGGTCCTGGGCGAGCTGGACCCAGAGGGGACCACACCAGGACGCATCATGATTGAGATGTCAAAGGTGAAAGATAAAGACAGAGTCCTGGGGGCAGCAAGAGAGAGGCGGAGAGTTGCCTAAAGGGGGGTGCCTATAGGACTATCAGCTGATTTCTCAGAGGACACTTTGCAGGCAGGAAGGGACTGGCAGGCAGTATTCAATGTGATGAAAGGCAACCTGCAACCAGAACTACTCTACCCAGCAAGGCTATCATTTGGAATGGAAGGGCAGATGAAGTGCTTCCCAGACAAGGTGAAGCTAAAGGAGTTCATCATCACCAAGCCATTATTATATGAAATGTCAAATGGACTTACTTAAGAAAAAGACAATCAAAACTATGAACACTGAAATGACAACAAACTTACAACCTTCAACAACTGAATCTAAAAAATAAAAATCAAATCCAACTAAGCAAACCACAATAGGAAGAGAATCAAAAGTGTGGGGATCATTTGGAGGGTTATCAGCTTGAAGAGGGAGGGGGAGAAATGGGGATATGGTGCAGGGATTAAGAAGCATAATTGGTTGGTACAAAATAGACAGGGAGGTTAAGAATAATATAAGAAAAGGTGAAACCAAAGAACTTACATGCACAACCCGTGGGCATGAACTATGGGGGGGTGGGATTGCTGGAGGGAAGGGGGGTACTGGGCAGAGGGGAGCAAAGGAGAAAATAATTGGAACTACTGTAACATCATAATCAATAAAATATACTTAAAAAAATAATAATGGTGTGGTGATGATGAGCTCCTTTAGGTTTTTCTTGTCTGGGGAGCTCTTTAGCTGCCCTTCCAATTTTAAATGACAGCTTTGCTGGGTAGAACAACCTTGGCTATAAGTCCCCAGTTTTCATGACTTTGGGTATTTCTTGCCAATCCCTTCTAGCCTGCAAAGTTTCTTTTGAGAAATCAGCTGACAGTCTTATGGAAATGCCCTTGTATGTAACGAACTGCTTTTCTCTCGCTGCTTTTAAGATTCTCTCTTTATCTTTAAGCTTTGGTATTTTATTTATGATGTGTCTTGGTGTGGGCCTCTTTGCATCCATCTTGTTTGAGACTCTCTGTGTTTCCTGGATTTGCATGTCTATTTTCTTCACCAAATTAGTGAAGTTTTCTTTCATTATTGTTCAAATAGATTTCCAATTTCTTGCTCTTTCTCTTCTCCTTCTGGCACCCCTACAATGTGAATGTTAGAACACCTGAAGTTGTCCCAGAGGCCGCTTACACTACCTTCTTTTTTTATTCTTTTTTCTTTTGGTTGTTCTGATTGGTTGCTTATTGCCTCCTTATGTTCGAAATCATTGATTTTATTCTTGGCTTCATCCACTCTAGTGTTGTTTCCCTATAAATTAATCTTTATTTCAATTAGTGAATCCTTTATTTCTGACTGGCGCTTTTTTGTGCTGTTGAGAACTCACTAAGTTCTTTGAGGATCCTAATAACCAGTGTTTTGAACTCTGCATCTGATAAGATTGTTTAACTCCCTTTTATTTAGTTCTTTTTCTGGAGTTCTGATCTGTTCTTTCCTTTGGGTGATGTTTCTTTGCTTCCTGATTTTGGCAGTCTTCCTGTGTTTGTTTCTGTGTATTAGGTAGAGCTGCTATGACTCCCTGTCTTGGTAGCGTGTCCTAATGTAGTAGGTGTCCTATAGGGTTCAGTGGCACAGCCTCCTTTATCATGCAAGCTGGGTACTTCAGGTGTGTTCTTCATGTGGACTGAGTACACCCTCCTCCCGTAATTGAGCCTTGATTGCTCTTGGCAGGTCAGTGGGATGGATTTACCGAGGCCAGTCAGCTGCAAGAATAGGCTGTGACTACTAACTACCACCCTCCACCCTCCATGGAGAATTGGCTATGTAGGGGTAGGGTGGTGGTGCTCTGACATGATCTGTGGCTGTCCACTGGGTATTTGGGCTCTGCTGTTTCCTGGGTGGTGCAGGCCAAGGTCAGCCCCACCTGTGTATTTCCCAGGGCCATCATGCCTGGGCTTTAAAGCAATCTGAGATAGCAGCTACTTGTGCTGGGTTTGGAGATTCCCAGGAGCCAAGCTGTGAATCTAGGCTGGCTGCTGCTAGTGCTGTACCTAGGGCCACTTAGCAAGAAGCTGGGGGCTCATTGAGGTTGGCTGTGCTTGTTTAAGAAGATTTAGGAAGTTGTAAACATGAGCCAAGTCCAGCCATTCATATGGAAAAGTCCCTGTTAACAGCTTGTGTATGTAGGTCCATAAGTTGGGTGGGATGGGATCTTAGGGGATCTCTAGGACAGGGAAAACAGTGTTAGCCAGTTTGATGGAGTCTCAGATATGGCATCTGCCTGCAAGCTCTGTGGCTCTGACGGAAGGTTCATAAAAGGAATAATGGTTTCTGTCTACCTCTCTCTCTGGGAGAGAGCTGTCCCCATCTTGCCTTGATGCCTGACATTTCAGTTCCTCCCTTTATGCCACTGGTGCCTTTCTAACTGCTAACCTGGTGCTGAATCTCAGAGGGAGGGAGTCTGAGTAAGTGAGTCTGCGTGTGGGTTCTTTAAGAGGAACTGCTTGGGGCTCCAGCAGCTCCTTCCACTGACTCAATCCCTGATGGTTTTTGAGGGGCTTATCTTCCTGTTACTGGAATCCTGGGCTGGGGGGCCTGGTGTGAGGCTGGAACTCCTTGCTCCTGAGATATCCCTCCTGAATTTTTATCCCCACACATGGTTGTGGGATCTGCCCATTCTGCATCTCTGCCCCTCCTATCAGTCTGGATGGATGTGGTTTCTTTAATTCCGCAGTTGTCAGACTTCCATTCAACTCGATTTCTGATGATTCTCAGTGATGGTTGTTTTATATTTTAGTTGCAATTTTTTTAAAAAAAGGATTTTATTTATTTATTTTTAGAGAGGGAAAGGGAGAGAGGAAGAGAGGGAGAGAAACATTAATGTGTGGTTGCCTCTGGCGTGCCCCTGACTGGGGACCAGGCCCGCAACCCAGGCATGTGCTCTGACTGGGAATCAAACTGGTGACCCTTTGGTTCACAGGCCAGCACTCAATCTACTGAGCTGCACCAGCCAGGGCTTAGATGTACTTCTGATGTAGTTGTGTGAGGAGGTGAGTTGTGTTTTACTTATGCTGCCATCTTGACTGGAAGTCCACTAAATATTTCTTAATATTTGAGAATGCTGATGCAAGAAAGTGTTGCTAGAAAGTAGTTTCAACACTGCTTGATTCTCATTTTAATAGGCTCCCCATGTGAACCTGACAAGCACCTTAATTCTTCCCTGGGATCAAGTACAATGTTAAGTGAATAGGATGCTACCATTTGTGTAAAAAAGCAGCACGGCAGAGTGGGAGTGGGGTGGGGGGAGAACAGATACATGTACGCAAAGGTACTGAGTACCTTTAATATGTACTGAATTTTTAATCTTATGAATATAGTATTACTTATTCCTCTCTTTAGTCCCTAGAAAAAGTATTACATTCAGTGCATGTAATAATTCCCCTATTTTGCTTTGTTTTAAAGAAAAAGTAAGGGAAAAAGGGTGTTAAAGACAGGCCCAGTGTCTATAGCACTGACCCCACTATAAGGTAAGTCCTGGTCATGAGACTGTCTTGTCCACACTATAAGAAACGTGGGGTGCAGGTCTGATCTGTTTTTTTGCCATGTGGCCAGTACCCAACACAGTGTCAGGCGCAAGTAGGCCTCAATAAACATAGATGACTAAAAGGAGATGAAATATTACGTGTCTATGAATGTACATTTCCTTTTCTCACCGTTTTTCATTTATACTTCCTAAATTAGTAAAGTGAGAGGGGAAACTAGATTTCAAGATTCCACTTCTATATATAGTCGTGAAAAAGGGGTAATTTTCAATAAGGTTCAGCTGGTACCAAATAAAACTGACAAATTCCTCTTTTAACAACTTTACCACTTATTAGGATATAAGGGTGACCTGGCTGAGATACCTGTCGTCCTTTTTAGTATTCAATATTTAATGTGATTCAAATGCCTTTAGGGGCCTTTAATTAATCATATTTTAGATTAACTTAAAATAGCTAAGGGAAAAAGCCCTCTTTTGTTAAATAATGGCAGGAAGAGCTGTGCACTGTCAAAGCTGTCCTCTTGGGCATCCAAGCTCAGGTACAGATCCCAAGGCGCCTCCTGGCTGGGCACTGCACTCTTACCCAGTACAGTGTGATGCATAAACCCAGGGCATCTGTGCATTGAATCTCTAACTGATGTGCCTTTAAATGATCCTTTGATCAAGTGTGGCCAAGTACAAGAGCCATTGTTAGGGCTCTTGCTGTATTCTATTTTTAATTCTACACAGTTGACTCAAATCATAAAAGGGCTTTTATGGCCCGAGGGCTCATACTTACTTGAAAATATCTTTTAACAACAAGCTGGGCCTTCTCATCTTGTTTTGAGCTCGGGTGTACCATTGCAGGGAGGGTTTTGAGCAATCGCTTCTCAGTTTCACACAGTGATACTCACTTGGCATTGCTGTGAAGAGAGAGGACGAAGACAGGAGGAGGAAAAGACAGGAGTTAGGTAGATGATGATTTTAACGACCCTTCATGTGCTATATCCATAGCAAGGAAAACTACTCAGTAATAAAAAGGAACAAGCTATTGATACATGAAACAACTCAAATGAATCTAGAAAGAATTATGCTGAACCAAAGACTAAAAGGTTACATATTGTATGACTACATGTATAGAACATTCTTTAAATGACAAAACTTTAGAAATGGAGAAGAGATTAGTAGTTGTTGGGAGTTATATAAGGGATGGTGGATGTGTCTATGAAGAGGCAACATGAAGGATCCTTGTGAGGATGAAAATGTTCTGTAATTTGCCTATATGCAAATCAATATCCCAGTTGTGATAGTGTACTGTGGTTTTGCAAGATGTTACCATTGAGGGAAACTGCATAAAGATTACACAGGATTTCACTGTATTATTTCTTACCGTTGCAGGTGAATTTACAAATATCCAAAATAATCAGTCTAATTTTTAAAAAAGAGACTTTACCTTTTAGAGATATATATGGAGATATTTATAGATAAAAGAGCAGAGATGAGATCTGCCTCAAAAAAATCAGCAAGGGGATAAGTATGTGGTAGGGGAATAGATGAGCCAAGACTAGCTTTATGCTGGTAACTGTTGAAGCTGGGCAATGGGTACATGAGGCTCATACAATTCTTGATACTCATACTTTTGTATGAAGTTCTCTACGATAAAAAAAGTTTATGAATAAAGGGTAATATTAAAAGCAAGAGACTTCCGGCCAAGATGGAGCCCTAGATAGACACACTGCATCTCCCTCCACAACTAGGAATACGACTATCTTAAAACTAGAGACAACCAGAAGTTCCAGAAAACTGAGTTGCATGTTAGTTCAACAAACAAAAATATAAAGAAGAAATACTCATCCAGACAGGTAGGAGGGGCAGAGAGGAAGCACAGTAGTGGCAGCAGCAGGCGGCCGGCAGAAAGCACAGTCACATGTTTTAAAAAGTAGACATGGGGAGTGCTCCCAGCACCAGACCAGACTGTGTAGCTCACAGTTCCAGTGCCAGGCAAAATCAAGCCTCATTGCTTCTGACTGTGCAAACCAGTGAGGGCTGGAGCAGAGGAATAAACTGCCAGTCTCTCAGCAGAGTCCACTTGTTTAAAGGGCCCCCATGGTCCTAGAACGCCCACAGACCCACCCACTCTGGGAACAACGGCCAAGGCTAGAGAGGTGCCAGTCCCATAGGGAAGTGGGAGAAGTGCCTGGAAAGGGGCGAGTGCCGAGGAACTGGCATTGTTCCCTGTCAGACCCCCCCCCCCACAGCACCATATGGTGAAACAGGTTGCCCTGTACTGAGGAATACCTAAGGCTCCGCCCTTTACAATGTAACAGGTGCGACAGCTCTGCCTAAGACACAGAGGCAAACAAACACAGGAGCCTGTCAAGATGAGGAGACAGAGCAGTATGGCCCAAAAGAAGGCAATGGATCAAGGTTTCAGTGATAGAACTAAGTGACAAGGAGATAGCCAACCTAACTGACGAAGAGCTCAAAACACTAGTGATAAAGATGCTCACAGACTGCAAACTCAGAAAGGAAGAAGTGAAGGCTATGCTAAATGAAACAAAGGAAAATCCACATAAAACCAATGGTGAAGGGAAGGAAACCGGAGTTCAAATCAATGATTTGGAACATAAGAAAGAAAAACAGTTAACCAATATTGAACGAGGAAACAAGAATTGAAAAAAATGAAGAGAGGCTTAGGAACATCTGTGACAACTTTAAACGTGCCAACATCCGAATCATAGGGGTGCCAGAAGGAGAAGAGGAGGAGCAAGAAATTGAAAGCTTATGTGAAAAGAAAATGAAGAAAAACTTTCCAAATTTGGCGAAGGAAATAGACATACAAGTCCAGGAAGTACAGAGAGTCCCAAACAAGCTAGACACAAAGAGGACCACACCAAGACACATCATAATTAAAATGCCAAAAGTTCAAGATAAAGAGAGAATCTTAAAAACAGCAAGAGAAAAGCAGAGAACTACCTACAAACGGTGCCTGTGAGACTATCAGCTGGACACAAACTCACAACTATCAACAACTGAATTTAAAAAATAAAAACCAAATCGAACTAAGCAAACCAGAATAGGAACAGAATCATAGGTATGGGCATCATTTGGAGGGTTACCAGCTGGGAGGGGGAAGAAAGAGAAATGGGAATACGGTGCAGGGATTAAGAAGTATAATTGGCTAGTACAAAATAGACAGGGGAAAGTTAAGGATGATATAGGAAAGGGTGAAGCCAAAGAACTTCTAGGCACAACCCATGGACATGAACTAAGGGGTGTGGGATTGCTGGAGGGAAGGGGGTTACTGGGCAGAGGGGAACAAAGGGAAAAGAAATTTGACAACTGTAACAGCATAATCAATAAAATATACTTTAAAAAAAAAACAAGAAAAGTGTTACACTAAGGAAAAAATACATGGCAATTTTAAAAGAAATTATTCTTTAAAAATATGTATTTTGGGAGGTATGCTTGTCTACTTGTTCTTATGAATTTATTTTATTCTGATTCAGTTTCTAAACCATATTCCAAAAGATACTGCAGTAAAAATGGACACAAAGAAGTACTGTTGGAAACCTGGATGTGCCTTTGCACATAACATACTCTCAGTAGGGAATCCAGTGGGAATCCCTTCAACAATCTGCCTGGTCAACTACTTTTCATCCTTAAATGCTCTCCTCTGCGAAGACCATCTTTCAATACCATAGCTGTCGCTGGGTACTTCACTATCTGTTTACCACAATTAACTGAAATTTTCTGTTAACATTTTAGGTCTCCTCTACCTTTTTACAAGCACCTGGAAGACTGAGCTGCAGGGCCAGAACTTTGTTCACTTTGTACCTCCATTATCTGGGACAGCACTTGGCATATAGCAGGCCCTTAAGAAATATCTCACATTGAATGCAATGTGCATTACATGCCTATGGCCTGGCATCAGATAAGATAAACTCCCTCTGGCCACATACAAACACAAAATGTACTTTCTCAATTATATTTAAGACTAAAACTGACAACGAATGTTAACAGAAATTATAATAGCAAAGAATAAAGCAAACACTCTACTGAAAAATCTAAAATGTCCAACAACAGGGAATGTGTTGGTAAATTATGGTGCACACCACGTGGAGTATGCTATAGTTAAAGCCTTGTTACACAAACAAGCATCTCAGGAATCATAAATTTGAGCCTCTTCTCACTCAGACTGCCAGGGTGAGTCTCCACATCGTTGCTTCACTAACCATCTTTATGCAAAAAAGACCTGGTTTTCAAAATGATTTATTTCTACTCACATATAAAAATGTGACAGATTCTTCTTAAATGCCTGCATAATGAAGAACTATTCTTATTAAGATCCTGAGGAAGAAAGATAAAGGGCAAGGCTGGGGCTTTCAGTCCATCTGTAGAACTGACACTAACATTTTCAAAATTAAGAATTAACCATTCAGCCCTGGCTGGTGTGGCTCAGTGGATTGAGTGCCGGCCTGCAAACCAAAGGATCACTGGTTAAATTCCCAGTCAGACCACATTCCTGGGTTGCAGGCCAGGTCCCCAGTTGGGGGTATGTGAGAGGCAACCATACATTGATATTTCTCTCCCTCTCTTTCTCCCTTCCCCTCTCTCTAAAATTAAATAAATAAAATCTTTTTTAAAAAAGAATTAAACCATTCAAAACAAGAATAGATAGAAACCACAAAGTAGTACATGATGAATTGCCAAATTAACTGTACACAGTTACTAGTACAAGGGCAGGTAGGGCATTCATATTCTGGCAGAGGAATAAGCCTACACATGATCTCATGAAGTCTTAAAAACAACTACTTCATTGTCTTGCTAGCTGCATTTAACCTGCCAAAGGTCACGCATGACTAAGGAGATGAGAATTCCAACCCACATCTATCCACCTCCAAGTCCATGTCCTTCCACCTGCAGGTGCTAGGGAAGGTAGGTCTTAGAACAGGTGGGTATACATATATGGGAAAGGATTTTTGTTTGTTTTGCTTTGTTTTTAATAATGAAGGCATGCCAAGGCACATATTATAAACAAAAATCCAAAGTTGATAAAACAGTGAACAAACCAACATGGCTGGAGTTGACTGTCTGGGAAAGTGAACAAGATGTTAATATGGCAGCCAAAAGAGCATGTCTTTTAAGGTAGGCGATTTCTGAGAGCAAGACATGTATAGCAGCAGCAGAGGAGGAAGACTGGTCTACTGCATGCCAGGCTGCCTGGGGACAACAAAGCAGGATACTGGGTACTCAGGGGGAAAGGGAGCCTGAGGCCTGTCCTGGTGAGGAGGAAGAGCAAAGGTCAAGGACAGAGATCTACTGACAAATGGTGACGAGAAGACTGGTGATGAAAAGAAGCATGCAAAGATAAATCAGCATCCTGATTATGGAAAGAAATAGAAATGAAAGCCAATTTTTGTAGTTAGTTGAGACGATGTGATGAATTTGAGAAGATAAATAATGACACAGATGTCTAGGAGGCAGCTGGAAATGTGGCCTGGGGCGCAACAGACCATCCATCCCACCTACCTACCTTTCTTCAGCTGGTCCAACAGAGTTAAGCCCTAAGGCTTTCTCGGTATGAACAAATTAACTTCTCTCCTGTAAACTCAGACTAGTACAGTTCCATACCATGCACAGGAAAGCTGAGTAAGGTCACTCAAATCGTGTTTGGGGTGTTGTGTTTTAGAAGAAGAATTCTACTTGATAAAGGAGAGCAGAAGGCAGAAAGCCTGCCCTTGGGGAGAAGACAGCCTTGTGGTACACAGAGATAAAAGCTGTCACAGTGCCAAGGAGAATGTACCACAACTACAGCCCAGCAGCGGAAGCTGGGGGAGGGGCTGAGTGAGGAAGTAAGATGCACACTATGGGCAGAAAGAATGAAATAAGCAAAGCACAAAGAGCTAGTTAGTTTGGGGGAACAGCAAGTGACTGGGGAAGCTGAGAAAGCACAGCACAGGGTGTAGGTGGGGGTGCAGGCAGGAGTTAAGGAGCAATATTGTGGTCCTACTGGGACACCCCAGGGCTGGTGCTATATCTCGGCTGTGAGTTGGCTGCTAACAGCACACAACTGTCCCCTTTGCAGGTTTGCCCTCTGTCCTCAGCCAATGACGGGCTGACTGATGGAGTACCTCTTGCCTCCAGGTGGGATCACCCTGGGAGAGCAATTCAAGCTCCAAAGCTTCCTGGGGGCTCAGCTGAGACCACAGCTTTGCTCAGCTCCTTCTTCTGCTCCATTTTCCTCCCTCACTCCCTTTTTTTCCGGGCAGCTCCCTCAATAAACCAGGAGCCCTTGAATTCCCGTTTCAGGCTTTGCTCTAGAGAACATGACCTAAGACAAGCCACTAGGTGAGCAGGGTCAACACAGAGAAAATCACTGAAGGTCATGGATGATCACAAGAGGCCCTTGAGGATTTTATTCATGAGGATCATGAAACACGTGAAGGAAAAATCAATGGAGAAGCAGTAGGGACAGCAGCGGAGGGGGTAGGGGCGAGTCTGGGAGGGCAGGCTGCAGAGGAGCTACCTTCACACTCTCACAGCCCATGCCAGCTATCTCAGCAAAGATGGCAGAAGCCGGGTGAGAGGAAGGGCTCCCAGCCACAGAAATGACAGGGCAGGAGGTGGATCAGGTGTGGTGAGCAGGCAGGAGGGAAGGTAACTCAAATGACAGGGAGGACGGTGGAGCCCTATGTGGAAAGAGGTCGAAGGAGGAGGGAGACCTGTTGAGATGGTAAGGTCCCCGCTTTCTAGGAACCCAAGGTGCAGGGAAAAGTAACAGGACTGTAACTACAACAGTGGGGAGGGCTGTGAAGGAAGGAGACTGTTCAGAAGGGCGGCGCCTGACACACCCACAGTGGGGTCAGACAGCAGGCTCCCGAGGCTGTCCTGCCGAAGCCCATCCATGGACAGCACTATGACAACAGTGGTGCATGCAAGTGTACTTCTAAACTAAACTTTCTTCTGCCCCCACCCAACAGGGAGGGGAACTGCCAGGTGGGAGACAGCGGTGGGAGACATGTTCAAAAGTTTACCAGTCCAGGTGAGACAGGACAGTGAGAAGCCAGGAACACTTCTCAGCAAGTGGAAGAGGTAAACTGAGACAGACAGCTGAACACAACGGCCGAGCAATTTACAGCCAGGTGCAGATGGTTACTAGGGCCTGGCATGTGACAAAACTGGGAAAACAAGGACCTGGCCCCCAGGGTAACCCTTCTTCCCTGCAGAGAACATCTAGGCCTCAGTTGTATTTCAGCTCCAGGCCCAGAAAAGCAGCTTATATAACTAGGTGGCGATGCCTGAAAACCAACTGCAATGACTAAAGTCCCCTGCCACATCACTGACAATGACGCTAAAAGGACACACCTGGAGAAATGATGAGTATTCTACTGAAACCTGCTCCAAGATTCCCTCTCGCTCTTGATCTGGAGAGCAGCCCTTGCCATTCCCTTTCCCTTCCACAGGCTTGCGTCTCCTAAACTCTAAGGCAATGGGTCACTAGCAGCTTGTCCCAGGCTAATCCCCTGAACCTGTCCCTAAAGCCCCCTTTTCTGACTTCCCAGTGAGCTAAGGCAGCCCAGCCTAGGCTTTCCTGTTGCTTCTTCTATGCTAAGCCCTTCGTTGTTTTACTGTCCTCAGCTTTAATAAATGTATGCTTACAGTCATCTGACCCTGTGGTTGTGAAATCGTTCCTACACAAAGTCAAGAACGCACACTACTGGCTGGCCCTAGGCAGACCCACTCAGGGCCAGGCCTCTGTCTGGTAACACAGGGCTTTACCTGCTGTCATACGGAACTCTTGGTGACATGGTACTTCTCTCTTACTGATTGCAGAAGTTGATCTCCACCCAAGTAGACTGCCAGGTAGCTAATTTAAACTAGTTTTAGCTTTGGAATTCTTTTTTCTTTTTTAAATCTGAAAGTGGATTTAGAATGATAACATATAACACAGGCATTCAATTGGTCTCTTACAGTGTTTCCCTACCTCACACTATTGACATTTTGGGCTGGGCTAATTCTTTCTTGTAGGAGGCTGTCTTGTGCATTACAGGACGTTTAGCCTCTATCCACCCGATGCCACTAATATCTCTGGTCTTCCCCTCCTCTTCCAATTGTAACAACCAAAAATGTCTCCAGGTATTGTTAAATGTCCCCTGGAGGGTACAATCACCCCCAGGTGATTATATATATTAAAGCATTGATGGTGTAAAAAATAACATAACCAGAGCCACTTTAAAATGGAATCAGACCCGCTATCCTAGAGGAACTACCTTGCACATCTGACTCCTCAAACCTTGGAATGTTAAAACAGGGCAAAATAACCTTCTAAATGGGACTAAAACAGTACTGTATTCCAAACAGCTGTTATGACTACAGGACTGGAAATTAAAGACATTCTTTAGAATTAGCATTACTATGCTAGCTAATCTACACCTAGTCTTCTAGTCATGTAATTACTCCCCTTCTTTTTCTGGTAAATACCCCTTGCCTTGACCTAATCAAAACACTATTTGGGTTTCTGTCTGAATCAGCACTTCCTGAGTGGCTGTTCTTTTGGATCTCAAATAAATGTTGTTGCCTCTTATTTTTGGCCTTTCATTTATAGGTTAACAAAGACACTTAAACTAAATGCAGTCCTGGCCAAGGTGGCTCAGTTGAAGTCCTGTAACCAAAGGATTGTGGGTTCGATCCCTGGTCCAGGTGCGTATGGGAGGCAGTCAATCTATGCTTCTCTCTTGCATTGATGTTTCTTTCTCTTCCTCTCTCTTCAAAAGCAATGGAAGAATGTCATCAGGTGAGGATAAAAAAAATTAAAACTCAATGCAAAAACTGAAAACCAAAGACTGTGAGTTAAAAATTGATGATATTTAAGCTTCAGTATCTAGCTGGGAACCAAGAGACACGCACAGGCCTGCATTTGCACACCAGCCTGCCGAGATGGAGTTCACGGATGTGCTTGAGGGTGGAAGGACAACACCCATTCCTGGATCCACACATCTCCAGCAGCGCTCCTTTAACCACCTCATTTCACTCCCACCACCAAAGGGGTAAACCCCCCACTGTATGGTCCTTTCCTGTTTCTGCTGGTCAAGCAGCATCTCATTTGTCTTTTGGAAATGTGAAATTTTACCTATGATATCAAAACCATCAAGAAAGTGCTAGCAAGAGCACTGGTGGTCTGGTGGTGAGACCACAGCCAATGATCTCTGATATCTCACAGTGTTTATTCAATTTAATGTACTGATACCTCCATGGCTGTCTCGGTCAGTGATTCTCCAGTCTGACCGTGCACAAGAATCACTGGAGGTCTGGGAATCTGTAATGTATTCAGATTCCCAGACCTCATCCTCAGAATCTCCCACCCTAGGAGGGCCAGGTAAGGACACAAAATGTGCATTGTAAGCAAGTTTTCCCCTGACTTACGTGGGTATGGCACTTGGGGAAACCCTGCTCTCCAGCAAGTTTCTCACAGCTGTAATTACAACACATTTTAGCCTAAGGATTTTCAGATCCTACAAATTATGCAAAATTATGAGGACCTGCCTCATAATTTTAGTGTTGCTCTGTGAATGCACAGTCTACCCTCCACTAATTTTGACCACCAACCAAGATGCAAGCACTTTTTAATCTACTTGTAATCAACCTGTGTTCCCCTAATGTTGAGAATACATCATCATTACTACCATTTGGCTGCCTGCTTTTCACATGTTTAAAAGTGTTAATGTTACAGAAACAGGGGAGTCCAAAAATCCCCAGAGTTTGCTGCTGGGGGATGGGGAGAAGTAAGCAGCTTTTCAAATGCTTCCACATGCCTGAGGCTGGTGGCTACTGTCTTTCTTATGCAAATGGCTTTAATGCATCCAAAGCCTCAGGCAGATGGGAGGAGTCTTGAACCAGGGGACGGTATGGAAAGCACACAGAGCCTACGTAAGGTTCTGTGAATGGTCAGAACTGTTTGCAACGCCCACTGCGTCAGATGACGCAGTCAGGGATATATAAGCAGCTGCGGACATTTTAGCTCAGACTCTCTCTCTTGCTCGTGCTCTCACTCTGGGACTCTCGCTCTCTGACTCGGGCTCTCACTCTGGCTCTGGCGCTCTCTCTCTCTCTCTCAAGCTCTCGTTCAGGCTCTGGCTCTCACTGGCACTCTGAGACTCTCTCGGACTCTCGCGCTCAGACTCTCTCTGGCTCTCGCTCGTGCTCTGGGACTCAAGCTCTCGTTCGGGCTCTGGCTCTCGCTCTGGCGCTCTGACTCGGACTCTCTCTGGCTCTCACTCGTGCTCTCTCTGAGACTCTCTCGCTCTCGGACTCGGGCTCTCACTCGCGCTCTGACTCTGGTGCTCTGACTCTCTCTCTGGCACGCTCGCGCGCTCGCTCTCGCTCTCTCGCTCTCTCGTGTGCTCCCTCCACGTGGCTTGGTGAAGGGGCCTTCTCCATGTGGCTTGGAGAAGGGGTCTCCAGGCTGCTTTAAGAGGCTCTCGCCATGCGGTTCTGAGAAGGAAAGGAGATCCGCGCAGTTTGCAGGAAGAAGACAGTTTGCAAGGAGGCTGAGAATCCAGGTGGTTCTGCATTGAGAGCTGGAGGGCACCACAGCACAGAAAGGACCTCCCCAATCAGATTGAATGATTGGCAGCTGCTGGTAAAGCTGAACTGTGTTTGGAAAGTAGGGAAACGGTTTCTCTGACTTCCCTAAAACTAGCCTGGTTTGGAAGGGGGGGGAGGCAAGGATATGTGTTTGTGGGTATTTTAAAGAGCATAAGACTTAATAACAGAAATCCACAAATAACTAAATCTATATAACTGTTAAATAAACAATTCTTTTTCTTTTCACCAAACTCTGGTATTGAGAGTTATAATTTTGGCGGCGGGCAATCGGGCCCCTAACCAAAGAACCCGTGGGTTTGTTTTCAACTGGAGCAGCCCAGGGGTTCTGTAACATTAAGGCAATTAATTCTGAGTCCTTGAAATAGAAAAACATTCTCCAAAATTAGATTTCACTGAAGCAGCAAAGATGTTAAGAGGGCAGCGACTCTTGCAGGGTCAAATGCAGAGCCCCCTGCCCTCCCCACCTTTCTTCCACTCTCCTCCTCACTCCACTTCAGCCTAGCAGGTTTCCTACTGTCCACCCCCTATCCCCTCCATCCCCACCTCAGGGGCTCCACTTGCGGTTTCCTCTGTGTCCTCCAGACAGCTCCCTCCCTCAAAAGTCACATTTCTTGCTTGACCGCCCTCAGAAAAACAGCATTCCCACCCCTGAAACCCTGTTACTCACTTTCCTGCTTTGCTTTAATTCAGAGCACTCATTGCTATTCATACCTATCTGCCTATTGTCTGTTCTCCCCATGCCTAGAAAATTCCTAGAAAAGGGACTTGATCAATTTTATTCCTTGCTATAACCTCGGAACTTAAAACAGTGCTTAGCATGTAAAAAGCACTTAACAAATACTTGTTGAGCAAATGAACTGATGAATAAGTAAATGAATAAATGCACTGATCAATGGTCTGCACCTAGATCCCCACAGAAAAGCTAAGCCAAATTCAGCATGGTCCTATCAAGAGGCAGATGTGAAGACAGGACCTTTCTATGTATCCAGATACCACCACCATCGGGCATTTATGAAGTGCCCACAGAATGCGTGGCACATGGAGAACAGGGATATGAATTCTTTTCAAACAAGAATCACTGTTGAGGAAAGAGATAAACAAAATCAAATGACTGTCCCACCTACCACCATTGGGGGAGAAAAAGGGTAACTGGATCCATTGTTATTTTGTTTTTTAAGAGAAGAGGAAAGAGATAAAATACTCAACTGTTCCGCTGTTGGGCTATTTTAGTGTGGCCAAGTCACCTCTGTGAGAATGTTTGCTAATATATAAAAAGCAGGGTTGGGCAAGAACACTTTTATTGCCCCTTCCTCCACTAAAATTTTGCATCTCACTTACCTACTTTTCAAAGTAAGAACAGGAAACATAAAACTTAGCTTATTCAATGGATACTAATACTTTAAGGCCATTTAGGAGAAACAGGAAACTGGAATAAGTAGAAGAAGATAGATTTAAAAAGATAAAAGGGGAGCCCTGGCTGGTGGTTCAGTTGGTTGGAGCATCGACTTGTGCACCAAAAAGGTTGCAGGTTCAATCCCCAGTCAGGGCACATACTTAGGTTGTGGGTTTGATCCCTGGTCAGGGTGCCTATAGGAGGCAACACACTGATGTTTCTCTCTATCCCCTTCCTTTCTCCCTAAAATCAATAAATATATCCTCAGGTGAGGATTTAAAAAGGGAAGGGGGCGGCACAAAAGAGGATAAAATGGAGCCGGAGTGAAGGATAAGGCTTTCTGAGAAAGAAGAGCTGGAAAGGAAAGACAGAAAAGAGGAACTGCTTTGTCACTATTCTTACCATAGTCTGTTCTCTGGGGCTGACAAGTTTCAGAGGAACTCCTCTTTGCAAATTCTGATAAGTAGACCTACTCACAAACTGATCTCAGGCCCAGCTTAGAGCTCCCTTTTTGGACCCAAGAACTGGCCCTGCTACCTCCACCCCACCAGAGAGATTCCAGCCAGAGCACAGATGGTTGCCCTCACCTGGATAAAATGAACTGGGGGCTGGAAAAGGACTCTCCTCCTCATGCAGAACATAGTACCTGCAGAATTTCCACCAAAACACACAATCTGAGGTCTGTCAAGGCAGGAGAGGGGCCCGTCTTTAACTGGTCAGCACCCTCTGAGGGCCTGGACCTTATTTGCTAGGCCTCAAAGAGCCTTGGTGTGGACAGGAAAAGGGGGTTCTTTGGAAAGTAACCTCACAGGGTGATCTGATTGTAAGTTCCTAACGGGGCAGGTCATGGTGGGTAGTCATGGCTATAACTTCTTTAGTGAAAGGTTTTAAGACAACCCTGTCCATTGTTATGTTTTTTAAAAATAATTTGTTTGTTTATTTTCAGAGAGAGTGAAAAGGAGAAAGAGGGGGAGAGAAACATCACTGTGTAACCACACACTCGTGCCCCCAACTAGGGACCTGACATGCAACCTAGTCATGTGCCCTGACTGGGAATCGAACCAGCGACACTTGGTTCGCAGGCCGACGCTCAATCCACTGAGCCAAAGCAGCCAGGGCTGTCCATTGTTTTTGCACATCTAACACACCTTTGAAATACCAGAAGTAATACCCTTTGAAGGGGGTGTTAACCCTCAAGAGAGGATATAATTTTGTTAATTATCCTATAATCCAATCCCTGACGTGCTTTCTCCAATCTTCCTTATCTCCCCTCCTTAATTTCAAATGTGTAAAAAAGCTGCAAAAATTATATTCTCCAGAGCATTTGAGATCTTGCTTCCTGGCGTGCATTGTCAGTTTGGCTTAAATGAACTCATAAAAATTCTCTACATGTTTGGATGTTTCTTACATGACATTGTTGAAGTGCATTGAATTAATGCACAAACACTCTCAAGTGCATTTAAATATATTTCCAAAGTCACATTCTGCCTGAGAAGCCTCTTTCACAGGACAGCTGTAGGGCTAGTCTAAACCAGGTAGATGTGTGGATCAGAGATGGTTGATCAGATAGCTGAGGACAGCCAGCAGGAGTAGTCTCCTGGAACAGCCACCACCACAGGCAGCTGAAAAAGTAAGCCTTCTTGTCAGGTGAAGCCACACTGTTAGTGGTTGTCCACCCTGTTTTCTGCCGATGTCAGAGGAAGCAAAGGCAGTTTTGAAGAGAGCTCAGTAGTGGGGAAATGACTTCAGCACTGACAACAGAAAGGGTAGACACTGAGAAGCTCCACCGTGGCTATATGTTGGACTGGCCGCAGCACCATAAGCCAGAGGCTTCTGAGTTTTTAAACCTAATTTTTTGACATGAACTTATGGAAAGATTTCAAGAATAGTACAAAAAAATTCCTATATACCCTTCACCCGGACTCCCCAATTGTTAACATTCAAAACATTTGCCTTGTTACCACAGTCTATTTTATAACGCACATATTACTTTTTTAACCATTTGAAAGTAAGCTGAGGACATGATATTTATGCCTAAATATTTAAGTATTCCCTTAAAGCAAGGTTATTCCCTTACACAAGAACCACAGAATAATGATAAAAATCAGGAAATTACTTTTTCTTCAACAGTGTTACCTACTCTAAAGACCTTATACAAATTTCTCTAGTAGTCCCCAAAATGGCCTTAGAGCAAAAACAGGATCACATGGTGGCATTCAGCCATCATATCTTTTCAGCCTCCTTTAATCAGAAACGGCTTCTTTATCTTTCATGACCTTGGCAATTTTTGAAAAGTACAGGCCAATTATTTTACGGAATGTCCCTAAATTGAGGTTTTGTCTGTTTCTTTATGATTAGATTCAAATCACCCATTTGGGTAGGAATATTAGGGAAGTGATTCTGTGCCCTTCTTGACGCATTTTACCTGGAGGCACATGACGCTGATTTGTCCTAAAACTGGTGGTGTTAAATGTGGTGGCAGGTTTCTCCACTGTCAAGTTACAATTTTCCTTTTGTAATTAATAAGTAACTTGATGGGACTAAGTAAATACCTGTTCCTCACCAATCCTACTTGTTTTACCAACCACTGGTGGATTCTTGCCTGGATAAAGATAAAATTCTGTATAAGGTCAAACAAGGTCAAACTTCAGGGAAAAAACTAGGGCTGGTTGGAGCAGTAGCTGATGAGCATGGGAGACTCTTCTATCAGATTTAATTCAAATGACTCCAGGTTGTGTCAACTCTTGGCTATTACTAAAAAAAACACCACCTCTGGATTTGCTTCTGAGAGCAGCCAAGAGTATTCATGAATATGCTAGTTTTTCTGATGGTGAGCCATACCTGCTGGGAATTCAGCCTTTCAGTTTACAAGGTGTCCAGGGGCAGCAAAAAGGGACATCCAGGTGCAGAGAGAGGTCTGACAGCTAATCATCCTCACAGGGAGGCCTGATTCTACAGGGCCAAATCTGAGGCGCTCAGCTCTGATTCCAGGGCCACTGTGGCAGGGCACAGGGAGCTATACTTAACAAGAAAAACTAACCCTCTACTGTCGTATACTGAGGCACAACCAAGTTTGGGAACTCCGATTTCACTTATTCTAGAAACATTTATTAAAAGTTATCACAAAGTTAGAAACTTCAGAAATCATATAAAAAAGCAGAGAGAACATTTTGAAATCACATACTGGCTGTTACACTACAGCCCAGTGATACCCCATTGTTAACTTTCTGGGCTATGTTCTGTGGGTCTTTTCTCTTTGCATATGTATATTTTATCAGGACCGGGACCATGCTGTCTGTACTGGCCTTCCTCAAGCTGGGCTGCACTAGACAATTACAGAAAAGGATGTGAGTGTCTATTTTCTCAATTCTCCCAAGGATGGTCTATACTTAGATTCATTTCAGAGGCATAGGACAGAAGTTATTCATAACACACAGTGGCTGCCTTAGAATATTAGGACTAAATTGTCTTCTAGAGGCCAACTGAGAAGGGCTGGTCTATATTGTGTAATTTGTTTTGTTCGCCTATCCATTAAATAAGCATTTAATAAGCATCTTCCATACACCAGACACTGGGAATATAAAGATAAATAAGATACAACTCCTTTCCTCTTTAAATGAATAATCCAGCCTGGGAAAGCAAAAAGACGTAAATACCCTGAATACTGACTAATGCCTTGATAAAGTAGGGGCAGTGCATCTGGAGTGCCCTGGGCAAGGAACCGCTAGCTCCAATGGAGGAAATCAGGAGGGTGCTTTGCTGAGGATGGGCAAGACTTCAGAGACAGAAAAAGAGGAGCAGGCATTCTCGATGGTACAAAAGGCATGCCAAATGCCCAGAGAGGTGTGCTCAGGCCAGATCACAGGGGACCTGTGGGAGATGTGGCTAAGAAGGAACCAGGCCCTCCAAACTAGCCCCAAAGGAGGCACCGGGCAGCTCCAAGTGGTTCTTCAACAGGAGGTTAGTGAGTTCACCCTGGGATGAAGGTGACCCAGGAAGAGGGTGGTCAAGGGGCCCCTGAGATCACTGCAGCCAGAGGCGAGGGGGGAGCTGAGCCAGAGCAGGGATGGCCAGAAGGGGGCCAAGAGATGTGCAGGAAGATGCCGCCACTGGACCTGGTGACTGAGCTGGCAGGGACTATACTTACAGCATCCAGTCAGCCAAGATCGGCCTGCATAATAATAAATTAAGGCTGCTGAGAGGGGAAAAAAAAAAAAAAAGAGTATGCAAGAAGGTTCCACACGTGGTCACCATTCTGAAATGATTTAACAGCAGAGGGCAGGGCCAGAGGAAATAAGACATGACATTGGGGTAAACCGAGGACACTGTTCATAGAACTGCTCCTCCTCTTGGGGTCCCTCCAGGCTCTAACAAAAGGCCTTAGGTAAGAGCTCTGTGGTGGGGGCCCCCAGGACAGCGAATTATCTACGCAGAAGATGCCAAAGAGGAATGCATCTGTGGCAACCCATGAAAGCCACAAATAAAAGAAAATCTAGAGATTACCTTTTTAATAAGAGTGCACTCTTAATTAAAGGGAAATACAAGTAATTGGGCTGAATAAATAATCCTTAATAAGAGAATCCTTAATAAGTTAGTAGAATTAAGCGTTAACAAAAGCAACTCTGGGACCCAATGTAAGCAGTCTCCAACATAGGGACCTTCCTCAAAGTATAATGGGAAACACAGGGAATGGGATAATGAGGAAGGGTGCGTTCAAATTCTAAAATAACTAAGATCCCATCCACAAAAAGAAAGGTAGGGGCATGGGTTCTTAAGGTGTGGGATTATGAAGTGACATCACTAAACAGGACCTTAGTAATACTCCTCAGGGAGCACCTGGCTGGTGAAGGGGTAAGAGAAGGTGGAGGAGTAAGGGAAAGTGGAGGATTCCATAGGCAGTTTACGCAATTATCCGTTATTCAATAATCCTATTTGTCCTATAGGAACAGAAGAGTCAGGCTGATCACACAAAACCCCAATCAGCAAGTGGTAATGACCCTAGCAAAGGGACAGTCCCTGGAAACAACCCGGAGTTTGACAGGCCCTGGCAGTTCAGAGACTGAAGGAGAGGGAGCAATCGTATAGGAGACAAAGGAATGTTTTGCTAGGGCCGCTTTAACCTCAAAACAAATTAAATGTGTCTGAATTCCTAAAACCAACATAACATGTATTTAGGTCTGTAGGAGGCATGGCTAAAACATTCAATTTTCTTTTACACCCCCATCATACCTCCCTTTTTCTCTTTGATTCAAAAATCTGGGAAACCAGAATTTGGGCAAGCTCCCAAACAGGCATACCTTCATTCACATATCCAGTTTTTAATCGCGTGTGGAGCACGCAGCTCATTTAGAAGTAAGCAACAGGGACATTAGCAGCATTAGAAATAACATAGCTCATTAGAAATGAGCAACACGGAGAGTCTCTTCTTCAAAAAGCTCTCACAATCTCATTTTAAAAATCGGACAAGTAGATTTATCACCAATGTAATTGTTTTCATAGTACTTCTTTTAAATTTATTCTACAGAGGGCATAAGGACAGTGTTGGGAGAGGTTTTAGATTTGGGGTGCATTTGTGTACATGTGTGTGACTAGGAGGGGGCTTAGAAAAGGCTCCCCTCAAGAAGGAATGAGTAGGACTTGGTGAGCAGAGGTTAGGGGGAGACAGGTGCCACCTTAGCAAGGACAGCAGGCATGGAGGAGAAAATCCCCAGTGGAACGTCTAAAGGTCCAGCCCAGGAGGGAAAATGGACCGAGAAAGGCTAGAAAAAAGAAGCAGGCTGTGCCATGGCAGGTTGGAATATTATCCTAAAAGGAGCAACTGGGGGAGGTGGAGGGAATTGAGGCTGGAACTGGATTTTGGAGAAACCTCTCGGGAGGCTAGATTGTGATGGAGAAGTACTCTTGTGGGGTGAGACCAGTCAGGAGGTGTGAATGCGCTGCATGCTACAAAGACCGGGATGCATTTGCCTCATCTACCACCTCATGCCAGACTGCCCAAGTCTGAATCCCAGCTCTCTCCCCCTAGTTTCTTAATCTACTTAAGTCTCAGTATCCTCATTTGTAAAATGGGAAAAAAATGATACCAAACTCATATGGCTTTTTGAATATTAAATGGGCCGACATATATAACATGTCTAGAACATGTGAGGATAATGTAAGTCAGTAGGGTATTTATTATTTTTCCTGTCCTTTTGTTTTCCTATCCTTTTGTAGCATGTGGGTTCTTTGGGGGGTGGTGGCATGTTTAGTATCAGGATTTTCACAGAGTCCACTCTCTTTGCCAACCACAAAAACACTTCTAGATTAGCATGACTCTAGATTTGCTTGGCAGATAACTGAATCCCACCATTAGCTCTGACTGTTTCCTTTATCAAGACAAATCAGCTCAACGTTTACTGGCTAAGATTTAGACCTGCTGTCCAAAATGGCTGCCATTAGCCACATGTGGCTGGTGAGTACCTCAAATGTGGCCTGACCAAGTGAAATGTGCTCTATGTAAGTGTAAGAGACACACCAGACTTCGAAGCCTTAGTTGAACAGAAAAATGTAAAGTAGTTCATAACAGTTTTTATAATTTGATTTGATAATATATTAAACTTATTGGGTTAACTAAAATATATTATCAAAATTATTTTCACCTGTGTTTTTAAAATTCCTTCTTTCTCATTCATTGGATTTATTTTAATTGCTATGTTCCTAACTTCTTAACTTAGCTGACTAGGTCAATAATGCCTTTTTTCTTGCTAATATGAGCAATTAAGACTGCACATTTCTCTCCCACAACTTTAAGTGTACAATTCATCCTAAAGTTTTGATACATATTTTCATTATTATTACTCCTCTATCTTTCAGATTTAAACACTTTCAAATTTTCCAAAAATTTAAAAGATTATCTAATTGGTATATAATTTAGTTGCATTGTATTCTGGGAACTTTGTCTCAATAATACTGATTATTTTAAATATGTTGGAACTTAGTTTATGACCTGGTATACATTCAATTTTTGTAAAAGTATAGTTGTCACTTGCTGGGATGTTTTCTATGTAATCAGTTTGATCAAGCTTATTAATTGTTGGGTTTCTTAAAATTTTTATTGATTTGAAAAAGAGAGAGACAGAGAGACAGAGACATCTGCTATTCCACTTATCCAAGTATTCACTGGTTGATTCTTGTGCATGCCCTGACCGGAGAGTGAACCCGCTGCCTTAGCATATCAGGACGATGCTCTAACCAACTGGGCTACCCAGCCAGGGTTAACTGTGATGTTTTTTTAGAATAATTCATTATTGGTTTTCAGTCAACTTATTCTATCAGTTACTGAAAAAAATATACTAAAATCTCTCACTATGATGGCAAATTTGTAAACGTTTTTGTCATTTTGTTACATTTTACTTTAAATTGTTTGAAGCTGTGTTATTAGGTATTTAGAACTTGAGACGTTTTTAACTCCAGGGAAAATTAAAACTTTGATCCACTTATTTCTTTTTAATTTTTTAAATGTAGCTACTTGAAATTTTTAAATTATATGTGTGGCTTGGGTTATATTACCATTGGACAGCTCTGGTCTAGGGGAGGACAAGCAAGAAGCCTGTACTAGCCACCAAGCCCTGGATGACTAAGGATTTGATTACAGAAAATGACAAGCAAAGAGAGGAGTGTACTGGCGGCCTTGTAAAGTACCACAGAATGGAGGTGAAGAACAGATAGAAGAGGATGAAAAAGCATAAGCAAATATAAGCAGAAGCCAAGGAGAGAGGAAGACCAGGGAAGAAAGAACTCTAATGAGTAATAGGAAAACTGCCTCTGCTCTGAATGTTATATAAGCCTTTAATTATGAAAATGACACCTGGCCTTAAAAAAAAGCCTCAAAGTTCAAAAGACAGAACTACTATTTCATCAAAGTATACTTTAGAAATTTAATTTGTTTTCATCAATTTTCCCTCTTTGAATGAATCAAATCATATCAAATGATACTTAACTACTATGATTCCAGACATTAAAAACTTAAAGAGAAAAAAGGGAAATTCATGGGTAGAGGAGTTGCTGAACCATCCAATCACTTAATCCTGGATATTTTTTTCCATGTCACATAAGAGGGCAAAAATGTCCTATATGGCCTCAAAAGACAAAACAAAAATAGGCTTTTCCTCTAGGGTAGCATTTTCAACCATTTTTATCTCATGGCACACATAAATGAATTACTAAAATTCTGCAGCACACCAAAAAATTTTTTTGCCTATCTAACAAAAAGATAAGTATACTTTTGATTCATTCACACCAGACAGCTATTGTTCTGTTGGCTGTTTTCATTTTTTAATCTGACAATCTAAGGAAAAAGAGGTCAGTGCACCTGACTAAATAGTCAGGTATTGCATGCTTTAAAAATTCTTGCGGCACACTGGTTGAAGAATTGCTGCTCTAGGACATAGAGGAAGTCTTAAGTAAAAAGCCAGTGGTACAAGGAAAGCAGGTCAGAGAAACAGAAACAAAGTACAGGAAGTACAATATTAGAAAAGCTCAGGGAGGAGAGGTTCCTAGTAAGATGGGAGCTGAGACAAAGCAAAGCAGTTTCACCAGAGAAATTCTTCCTTGAAGACAAGGACTCTTGGAGCTAAAGGGTTCCCATAGCTCAGCCTGTCCTGCTACCTGACCCAGGGGAGACGGGCCTAGACATGACTGCACTTGTTCAGAACATACAGGGCACAGCCAGGAAGAATCTGATGAGTCCTGGTCCAACTCCTGCCTCAGAGTCCTTGATGAAAAGTGATGGTACACTCATCAGCTAGTAGTGAGGAACTACCAATGTAGTTATTCCAAAATTGGAATAAAATAGCTTGTCTGTAGCTCTCAAAGCTGAGCATACATGCCCTCATGACCCAGCAATCGCACCTCTTTGTACACCCCCATCAGAAATGCATGCATGAGTATACCAAAGACCAGTACAAGAACAGTCACAGCAGCATTATTTCTAATAGCCAAATGCTGGAAACTGTCCAAATGTCCACCAACAGTGTATGGATAAATATGTGGTATATTATTCACCCAATGGCCAAATCAGAGAGTGAACACACTACAACAGAAATCTAACTTGTAAGGAAAGACAAACATGGTTGAATTCCATTTATACACGCATAGGAAGTCAAGTAGGGATAACCCTCAATAAGGCAGTGACAGGGAGTGTGGGAGTGTAAGGGCAGAAAATTTTTCCTTCTTCCCTTCTATGTTCTTTGGCTGGCCTAATAGTTAAATTGACATAAGACAGAGTGACAGGAGAAAAACAAATTTAATACATACATAGAGGAGTCCCCCAAAAATATGAAGACTGAAAGGTCAGCCAGGTAATTGCTAACATCTTTTTTTATCATTCATTCACCTCCCAAGAGCCAACCTGCTAGATAAACACCCCTCATTGCTGCCTAGAACAAACTAGAGGAGGCAAATCAAAGAACAAGGGATTTGTTCTTATTCTGCCTTGAATATAATTTTAAAATTCAGTTTTTATAACATCCCACAATTTGGTAGTTTGTACCAAAATTGTAAGCATTTTCAAAAAAGTCATAAATGCAAGATTTTAGAATTTATGCCTGGCAGCCCTCTCTTTCTCTTCCATAAACCCCTTCATGCCTTCTTATATCTCACCCACTGCTTTTCTTGCCTAAAGGAAGAAACGGCTACTAATTATAAGCAAGGTTCATTTCATCTCACAGGAATGGCAGCACTCATATAATGGATACATATAAAAAGAGCCATGACATCTGGTTACAGCACTCTAGCAGCTCACAGCAGCAGCCTCTCCTTGCCAGAGCAAACACTGGTTGGAATTCAGGTGACCCCCAGATCTACCAGGAGAGATAAAACATTCTTCGAGGCTGTCAGGTTTGCAGGATTACACAAGTAAAACCACAACCCAGCCCAACTGTTTCTGAGTCTGTGCCCTTTGCTCAACAGACACAGATTCCTCTTCCACAGTTGCAGGACAAACATCGTTCTGTGGACGAGGATTAGCAGTCCCAAGTCCAGAGGGCAGATCAGTCTCCTTCCTCTTTATAACCCCAACGCCCAGCACCGTGCTTGGTGCGACGAGCTGGCAACCCATAAAGCACGTAAAACCATTTTCTCTTTTAAACGAATTATATACCTAATTAAGCAGAGGTCATATTGCACATAAACTAAGACATAAGGCCATAAAATCAGTCTTTCAAGTCAGCTAGTGATCCTGCAGGATCGTCTTCACTCCTGAACACATTTTGCGCTCAGAACCACGGAACCAGGGGCCTGGAAAGGACCTCGGCAATGAGTAGGTTAGGCTTCCCGGTACAGACGAGGAGACCGAGACCCACAGGGGCATTGGTATTGGCCAAGGTCACCCACCTGCTGTGGGGTAGGAGTAGGACCCCGCGTCTCCCTATTCGCCCAGCCCCTCGGAGATGCTCTCCGAAAACCTTGTTATTTACACACGAAATGCGCATAATGAATGAATGCCTAGGAGGTCAAGTCACTGCTTACAATTCAGAAGAAACCAAAGGTCGCTAAAACGTGTCTCTTTCGCAGGGCTGAGCACAGAGTGGAGGCAGGAAAGGTCACTGGGGAATATCTACCTGCAGACATCACACACTACTCTCCCGATGGATGCAAAGAGCAGTTTCTCGGGAGCTGCTAGTTGCCTCGTAAAGGGTCCCCCAATCCCGTCGACAGGCAACTAGTTAACTCGGCTCTGCTGGCTTGGAAGCTTCCAGCAATGAATTAAACCCCGAGCCGATGCGGAAAACTGGGGGTTAAGGGCCACTGAGGCTGGACTTGAAACCCTCACCGTCCGCCCCTGCGCCTCCACCGCCTCGACACTTCCGCGGGCCGCAGCGCCCCGCGCCCGTCCACTCGGCCCGAGGCCACGACTCTCAACCCGCGTCCCCGCAAGGCGCGTCTGGGGGCGCCGTGCCCTGGGCGCTGTCCGCGGGGGCTGGGGCGGAGCCGCCAGGCACAGCCTGGGGACGGCAACGACGGATCGCCGCCGCAGCCCCCAGCCCGCGGGCCCAGCTGAGCCGAGGAGGGGGCTGCGCCACGTACCTCGGCCGGCAGGTGCCGCCGCCGCCGCCACCGCCACCGACACCGCCTTGGTCCGCGGCTGCAGGGGACGCCGCTCCACGCCGCCTGCCTCCTTCATCCGCATACTAGGGAGGGGGCGCCGGCCGGCAGCCAGCCCAGGGCCCAGAGCGCCCGCCGGCAGCCAGCCCTGGGGCCCGCGCGCCGGCCAGTCCCCAGCGCGAGGCTCGCGCCCGCGCCCATTCAGTCTGCACCTCCTGCTCCCCCGCGCGGATGCGGAGGAGGGGCGTGAGGGCGGGACCGCGCGTCACGAGGACATGAAAGACCAATCGGAGTGCGTGAGGGCTACAGCGGCGGCCCCGCCCCTAGGACGCGCAGCACCTCCGTTTAGCAGGGTTGGAGTCACCCAAGGTGGTGGGCGTGTTGGAGCAGGGGTCCCAGACACCCCCTGCTGGCTTTAACTCTGCAACCAGTTAGGTGGGGGAAGAAACTATAAAGGCGTATTTGTGGAGAGCAGGACCAATGAAATGACATTGATAGCATAACATATATAACATAGTGGAGTCACTCATGTCAACTAAAATGGCTTTCAGTAAGCCGTGACACTTTGATTCAAGAGGAAAACTGCTTAAAACACGTCTGGCAAGGGGACATGCTTAAGATATCTACTCACGTGATCAGAACAGATGACTGGCAAAGAGACAGCTAAGATATCTGCCCTTGTGGTCAGAATGGCCATGTCTGCAGAGTGGGACCACCCATAGATAGTCTCCTGGGGAAATTCCACTCTTGCTAGCAGGGGTGTCAAGCAAAACAGCCATGTACCATCGATAGGTGCTTGGACAAATTTCAAACTTGGCATCAAGGGTGCCAAGACATTTATTGAAAGGACCCAGAAGGGTGGAGTACACCACTTTTCAGGTATAACTGAGGCAGGTTTCAGAGCACAGCTGAGACAGCCGAGCTCCACACACCAGAGTGCTGCTCCACGCCATGCTGAGCTCCATTGGCATAGGCTGCAGGAGGCTCTGCCCTGCTGGACTGAGTACTTCACCTGCCCTGCTGCCAACCTGGCTCCAGAGATCCTTCCTTGCAAGACACTGACAACTCCTCTGCCCACTGTGCTGTCTCCTGGACCTGCAGACTAAGACTCTGGGACTCAGGTTCATTATCCCCCATTGATTGCTCTGTGTGTGTGTGTGTGTGTTACAATTCTCTTAGATTGTTAAAGTGTGAGTTTTACTTTGAGCGAACCTGCATTCAATAAAACCTGAGTGAATAGCATATTTACTGTGTGTGACTCTTGTTTATTCCTTGGTACCAGGCTGTTCAGCAGGGAGCTAGCTGAGCAACTCTGCCTGACTGACTTATAGGAAAGACTATATCACGAACAGATGCTCGCAACAGTATTCAGATTGGTTATAGGCTTTTACTGCACAGAGGACTCTAGGTGCAGAGCCAGTGCCTGAAGGGGCTTTACGTAGTCCTCTTACTTGCCAACACTGCAAGCCAGGCTGACATTGGTTCCGATCTCCTGAGGCCCTTCAGAACAGCGCTAAGGCAGCCTGGGAGTGCCTGGAAACAGCTGGAACACCTTTATGTTGTTCCACATGTAGGATAAAAGAGAGAGAATGCGCTCATTATCCACCAGTTTTACAGGTGGGAAATTGAGGCCCAGAGAGCAGAAGTGAGTCACCCCAAATCTGTTAGTGGCAGAGCCAATATCAGAACGTATACTTGGAGCACCCACGTCCTTGATTCTAGAATAAAAAATAAAAAAAAAGTAAATATTAGTGAATCCCCAAATTGAGAAATTAGAAAGAGTTTTGTTGATTCTCCAGTGCAGTTGGTCTGTTTTCAGAATTTTCTTTGTTTAACACCACTTCCTGTTTGAAAAGGAGGATCCTAGATTTTGAGCCAAATATATTTACATAAACGGAGTCTTGTCACTCTTTTATTACAAGGGCTTGTCCAGGGTTTGCACAAATCCAAACAGGGTTTGAAGTTGTCTGTGTTCTTCTCTGCGGGCAGGAGTTCTAGAAAAAAATTTGTATGTCTGGGTAACAAAGGTCAGGAGGGAAATCTTCAAAAGGAAAGGGTAGGAAAACTGCCTTCACATCTCCCAAAGAGATTTTGCCATAAAAATGTTTCTGGATTATTTTAATGTAAGGACACTTGATCATTCTGGGGGGAAAAATGAAGGAAAAGCTGTCACTGGGAGATCTAATCCAGAAGGTTGGCCAAGGCTGACCAGGCAGAGCAGCTGCCTGGCTCAGTGACAGCTGCAAGGACAATGCTTAGCACCTCACCCCCTCTGTCTTGGAGACCAGCCTGAGGCCTGCCTGCTTCATTAGACACTTCACCTCTCTTTGTCTCAGTTACTCTTCTTCCCCTTTTCTCCCAGATACTCCTTGTTCATAGATTCAGGCCCTGAAAGCATTTTGGCTTGCTTGGGGGTCAGCAGTGTCCTGGCTTGGAAGAGTGGGTGTATGGTGGTGGTGAGAAAGAATGGGAGCTTGAAGCTGCCTCCTATCCCAGCCTGATGGGACAGGTGTTTAGCTTACCCCGTACCCATTACCTCATTCAACCCACTCACATTTGATGGGTAGACAGCCTGACCCACTTGTAAGCCCTGCCACAAAACTTCCTTTGCACTGGCTGTAGAGCCAACTTTAGCTACTGTTCTGGATTAAGGCAGAGATCCCCAAACAGGATCAGCCACCAGATCTCAAAGCCTCACCTGGAATCTCCTCAGGCCAGTGACCGGTGTTATAAAAGCTTCTGGACTCTGCTAGCAAAGAGACTATAAATCTAGGACAGCAACCATGATTTTTTAATTCTTTAGATCCTTATGCTTATTACTTTGGTCATTCTGTTAGCAGGCACTTGGTGGTCCACAGTATCCACCTCACCCTTCCCCTCTTAAGTAAGTCTGCTCCACTTAGCTCCATGAATGGGGATGAATTGGTCTAAATGAGCGGTTCGCGGAGTATGGTCCATGAACCCCTGGTGTTCACTGAACAACTTTCACAGAATCTCTAAAGTCAAAATTATTTCACAATAATCTAAGGCATTACTTAACTTTCTCACTAATGGTTCAAAAACAAAGATGTGCAAAACTTCTGGTGCCTTCACAAATCAAAATAGTGGCCCCAAACTATACTAATGTTGTCCACTACTACCTACTCATGTTGGAAAAAAAAGCAATTTCACTTAAGGATGTTCTTGATAGAGCAGTAAAAATTAACTTTATTAAGATCTCGGGTGTTGAATATGCATCTTTTAAATAAATGAGAAAGTGAAAACTGCCCATAAAATACTTCTGCTACAAACAAAGTATGATAATTGTTTAAGGAGAAGCACTTGTGCAATCATTTGCATTGCAAGCGGAACTAGCTGTTTGTTTTATTTCATGGAACGCCATTTTTACTGAAGAAAACAACTAACAAATTATGGTTATTCGAACTGAGGTATTAGGTAGACATTTTCTTGAAAATGAACTAAGTGAGCCTCTCTGTTCAAGGAAAACAATTGACTGTTGCCAATAATAAAAAAATTTCAGTTTTCAAAAGAAATTTAGAAATTTGGAAAACTTGTATCATTATGAGCTTAACAGCTTTTCAACAGTTAAGGACTCTTCTGATGGGATCAATGGTGATATTAATGAATGTGATTTTTGGATATTGGATAATGTATAGTGTGTCAACATTTGGAAAACCTTCATTTACTCAGTGAATCAATGTTTTCCAAATGGCTAATGCATGATGTCACAAAATCACTGATTTTATATGCAAGGGAGACAATGGACCTTAATTTAACAATATAAAAAGTTTATAGATAAGGTTTCAGATTCCACAGTGCAACACACCATTAAGAAGTTATCTCTTGGAGAGTTTTGATGTAGTATCAAAAAAAAAATATCCACAGTTTTCTTTAAAAGCCATTAAAATACTCCTTCCTTTTCCAATTACATATTGATATGAAGCAGATTTTCTTCATATAGTTTAACCAAAAAAGTTTGCAATGGGTTGAGTGCAGAAGTGTATATAAAAATTCAACAGTCTTGTATTAACCCAATCTTAAAGATAATTTAATTTCTAATTTGGCAAATATCAATAGTTAAAACTTCCAATTAAACAATTCTTTGGGATCCTCAGTAATTTTTAGAAATGTAAAGGGGTCCTGAGACCAGAATTTGAGACCTGCTGGTCTAGGCCACACAGAGTCATTTCACCTTCCTTGCCTCTAGGATTGGTTCATGGGTGACTATAGGAATCAGACTGATACAAGCAGAGGGACTCTTGGGACTTTTTGGCTGGTGGGAGAGAGATCATTTCATTCCCTGCTAGACAGGGACCAGGCATTAAGTAGCCTCAGAAGCTGCTGATGAGGCAACCATTTTAGACTATAGGAAGAGATTATTTTAGGAAAAGAATAGCGCTGTAGGAAACAGAGAGAGAGAGAGAGAGAGGTTAGAAAGAAACTATTTTCTTTCTGACTTTTTTAAGGCACTATATCAAACCACCCCACAGCCCATTCTAACTGCTTGCTGTATATACATTCCAGTTTTATGAGCCAATGAAATCCACTGTATATTAGATTAGTTATCTCAAGTGCCTCAGATGATGCATTGTGTACCTCTTTGTGCTTATTTTTACCTAAACAAGTACCTTATGTCTCAGAAAATATACTTTTCTAGGGTTTAGCTATTCACCCATTAACATCAAAATGCAAGTTAGCTTCTAAAGTAAAGTTAGAAGGCAGAGCAGGGTCTCTGAGGAAAAGAACCTAGCAGAGACAAGTGGGATCAAAAGTGCTAACAACATTTTGGAGAGCAATAAGGAACAGTGGCATATGATATTGAATAGCAAGATCACAACAGATTTTTAATTGTCTTTGCTTTTATGTATTTCTCAAATTGGACAACACAAGCATGCATTAATTTTATTTTAAGGAAAACTAGAACTATAGTATTATTTTAAAAATCTATCGTATTGATTATGTTATTACAGTTGTCCTAATTTTTCCCCCTGTGCCTGCCTCACTCTGCCTGGGGTGCCTTCCTTCCAGAAATTTCCCCGTACCCCTTAGTTCATGTCCATGAGTCATGCACTTATGTTCTTAGGCTTCTCCATTTCCTATACTATTCTTAAAATCCCCCTGTCCATTTTGTACATACCAATTATGTTTTTAGATCCCTGAACCTTGCCTTGGATGGTATGGCTCAGTGGATTGAGCTCTGACCAGAGACGTTCAATTCCCGGTCAGGGCACATGCCTTGGTTGTGGGCCAAATTCCCAGTTGGGGGTGTGCAAGAGGCAACCAACCAACGGATTGATATTTCTCTCCTTCTCTTTCTCCCTCCCTTCCCTTCTCTCTAAAAATAAATAAATAAAATCTTTTCAAAAAAAATTCCTTAGTGTTTTTCCCCATTCTCCTGTTCCTATTCTGGTTGTTTGCTTAGTTTTTTGTTTTTTCTTTTTTTAGATTCAGTTGTTGACAGTTATAAATTTGTTACCTTTTTAATGTTCATAGTTTTGATCTTTTTTTTATTAAATAAGTCTCGTTAACATTTCATGTAATAATGGCTTGGTGATTATGAACTCCTTTAGCTTTACCTTGTCTGGGAAGTCCTTTATCTGTCCTTCCAATCTAAATGATAGCTTTTCTGGATGGAATAATCTAGGTTGTAGGCCCTTGCTTTTCATCACTTTGAATACTTCTTGCCTGCAAAGTTTCTTTTGCGAAATCAGCTGATAGTCTTATGGATATTCTTTTGTAGGTAACTCTCTGCTTTTCTTTTGCTGCTTTTATGATTCTCTCTTTATCTTTACCCTTTGGCCTTTTAATTATGATGTGTCTTTGTGTGGTCCTATTTGGGACTTTCTGTGCTTCCTGGACTTAACTGTGTATTTCCTTCACCAAATTAGGGCATTTTTATTTTATTAGTTTTTCAAGTAAGTTTTTAATTTCTTGCTCTTTCTCTTCTCCTTCTAGTACCGCTATGATTCAGATGTTGTTATGTTTAAAGTTGTTCAAGAGGTTCCTGATCCCGTCCTCATTTTTTTTTCAATTCTTGTTTCTTCTTTCTGTTCCAGGTAAATGTTTATTTCTTCCTTTTGTTCCAAATCGTTGATTTGACTCCTGGCTTCCTTCTCTTCACTGTTGGTTCCCTGTAGATTTTTCTTTATTTCACTAATGTACCTACATTTCTTCCTTTATGTTGTTGCTCTACTAAGTGAGTTCGTTGGGCATCCTTACCACCAGTGTTTTGAACTCTGCATGATAGGTTAACTATCTCCATTTTGTTTAGTTCTTTTCCTGGGGTTTGCTCTGTTCTTTCATTTGGGCCATATTTCTTTTTCTTCTCAATTTGGCAGCCTTCCTGTATTTGTTTCTGTGTATTAGGTGTTGACTCCCTGTGAAAAGCACCTGTAAATTGTGCGGGGTAGAGCCTTAGGTAATCACCAGGGTGGGGCAACCCGCTTCACTGCTTTGTGGGTCTGTGTGGGGGGAGGGATCAGAGAGCGGACTGTGCTGATGCCTGGTTTAGGGGAGTTTTCCCAGCACTTGCTGCATTTCTAGTCACTTCACCCACTGTCCATATGTGACTGGTGCCCTTCCAGCTGTTGCCCTGGTATTGAATCCCAGAGTGGGTGGGTTTGAGATCATTTTAAGACTATGTGGGCCCTTTAAGCAGAGTTTCCTGAATTGGCAGTTTCTCCCACCACCTGAACCACCAGTGGTTTCTATAGCTAGAAGTTATGGGGATTTATCTTCCTGGCACTGACACCCTAGGTTGTGCACTCTTGCCTGGGGCTGGGATTGCTTGTTCACAAGGTATCTATCCTGATATTTATTCACCACACATGAATGTGGGACCACCTGTGCCCAGTCCATTGTGGCTGCTGCCTCTCCATACCACAATGCATCTCCTTACCTCTCCAGCCTGTCTCCACCTCTCCTACCTGTCTGGATGAATGTGGCTTCTTTAAATCCTTGCTTGTCAGACTTCCATATAGTTCAATTTTCTGACAGTTCTGGGTGTTGTTTTGAGATTTAGTTGTAATTCTTTTTGTGGTTGCATTAGAAGTGAATTGTGTCTACCTACGCCTCTACCTTGACCGGAAGTTACAGTATTATTTTTTAATAGTCTGCTGAATGAGCTCAGAGAGTAGGTAGGATTGTGATATACCAAGCAAACTCTTGGGCTAAAATTGCTAACAGGAAAGAAAAAAAATCTGTAAGGAGTGCAAATGGGCCCTTAACATAAACTTCTTTTCTTTTCTTTTTCTTTTTTATGAACTAAAAAAGAAATTTGTTTATTGAGGACATGAGGATACAAGCAATATAAAAATCAAATGCTTCTCTGGCTTTAATTAGCTTTTCTTTCTCTTGTCAAATGGGGGTGGGATTTTATTTGTACATTTTCTAAGGGTCCCAATCTGCTCATGAAATCCTTATACAGGGGGAAGCTGTGGGGCAGATATTCCTTAAATGACCCATTGGGAGCTCTATCAGGGAGGAAGTACCTGCTCCTCTGCCTACTTCTTTCCCTTCTGCTTCATGTGTACTACAAAATAGTCATTGCATGCGATGGTGAGCCCAGCAATTAGCGAAAAGAAGCTCTGGAAGCCCACTCTGCCATCTCGGCACTGGTCCAGGTCCTTCATTATTTTGTCTATGGCTAGAGGGTCTTTTTGATTTTCCAAAAATCCAGGGAACTCCTTTTCCATGAGAACTCTCAGGTCTTCCTTTGTTAAGTAGCCTTTATCCCCAGCGAATTTGTGAAATGTGAACATCATGGTTTCCATGGCGTGTTCCATTTGAGACGGCATTTTGGTGAGGTCTTGGTTCGAGGAGCGGCAGGATCGCTAGGCTGGCTGGGACCAACTTCTTTTCATTTACAGTTTTCCAAGAGTCAACCTCAAAGATTTAAGGGGATGAGCAAGAATCCCTAAGGGTTAAGGAATCATTATTAAGTATGCTTGAATCAACTCAGCTGTAATAGTTGCAGTTTAAAAAAAGAGGGAGAGAGAGAGGGAGGCTAATATGCAGATTATGCCAACAATGGAAAAGACTTAAGATATAATATTAAGTGAAAACAAAAAATAGAACATAGATTATGTGTAAACTTCTATCATGTGGCCAAAAACTGGAAGAGAACTTGGAAAAAGGAAACAGTAGTGGTGTTAGAATGGTGGGATCATGAATAATTGAATAATCTTTTCTTTCTTTTTAAGAAATGTCCTGTCATGTTGTTATAATATTGCTTTTTACAATAAATAAAAATGAGAAGAATCACTGGTTCAGATTACTGAGGTCTTGGAGTCCTTTCCAAATTGCCTGTTTCTTTGAGCCAGCGAAATGACTCTCATCTGACACCAAGACAAAAGCTGTGCCTTCCCCATGACCTATAATTTTTAAAGCTGTTAGGGGTGATGCTAATATGACTATTTTATAGGTGGCCAGAAGGAAAGAAAGGAAAACTGAGGATGTGTGTAAAGTAGGGGATCAGGAATCCCTGGCCCTCTACCCCCACCTTGTTGTCGGGGTTCTGGCCCAGCCATTGTCTTTGTGTTCTGGTGGGCTTCACATTGTGTTCAATTCTCCCATTCTCATCTTCTTGAGATGCTGCCTTTCCCTCAGTCCCCAGGAAGGCTGTAGCACAGCTGCAGCCAACAGAACACAGACTCTGTCTGCTGCCCTGAAGCACAAAGGAAGTCTGTCCCTTGAGGTTTTTCTAGGAATGTTTCCTGTGAGCAATCACCGGAGAGGCAGGAGTAAAACAAACAAGGAGGAGAAAGACAAAAACATCAGGGAAGGCTTTCTGTTGGCAGAGGGCAGCTCAGATGGAAGAGACAGTGCCACACAAATTAAATTCTTTTGGAAGCTGTGGGGCATGTCTTCACACATGTAGATTCAGGCCCTCATTCTATCCATTGTATTAAATTGCACAAACATTTGCTGAGTGCTTATTATGTGCCAGGTATTATGCTAAGAGCTTTACACAAATTAATTCATTTTTATCTTGAAAACACCCCTTTGAGATAGGATCTTCTTATTCCCGTTTCTTATCTAAGGAAGGCAAGGCGTGCAAAACCTTAGAGAAATGAAGTAAGCTGCCCAACATTTCATGACTAAGAAGTACCAAAGCCAAGATTAGAACCTAGGCTCTCAGACTCTAGAGCCCACCTAAGACATGGTCCTAGCCCTGAAGGACCAAATGGTCTCACTGAAGAGGATACTTTAAAACAAATTAACAAAGAAAACCAGTAACATGATGAGATATAAGAAAACTATTAACAAAGAGCCTAGAAGCTTCAAGAGAGGCATGACTGAATATTCCTCAGAGTTCAAGGACACCTCTTGGAGGGGTGTGGAAATCAATTTTGACCAAGAATTGCAAGAGAAACAAAAGCTTTATTTGATGGCAGTTTTTTAGGAATTGCAATCCAGGAGACACAGATTTGGGTAGAAAACCAACTATGTTCCAAGGGGAAAAGAAAGGGACACAGTGTATAAAGACAAAAAAAGGAGGGCTGTCAAAAGGATTACAAGTTGTTTTAAAAGATGCGTGATGGTGCTGACAAGCAGACTTACCATATGCTATACCTGATTAATTGCTTACGTCTATTGCTAGGTGAAAATTTTATTTTTTAATAGAGAGTTCAATGATGCAGAACCAGTTCCAGGAACTGTATCAGGATGTAGCCATTTGGTTTAGCCCAGTTCAAACATTCAGTTTTGACCTCCAGTCAAGATGACGGAGTTGGTAAACTGTGCTTGCTTCTCCCACGACTATATCAAAATTACAACTAAATTACAGAACAACCACCCTAGAGTACCACCTGAAGACTAACTGAACAGAACTCCTATAGCTAAGGATATAAAGAAGCCACATGGAAACTGATAGGAAGGGCAGACATGAAATTAGCTGGTCTCACACCCCTGCATGGTAGTTAAGAATAAGGAGAGATATCTCAGCTTCAGATGTGCCCCTGAGAGTGAGGGGTCCCAGTCGCACACTGGGCTCCCCAACTCAGACTACCAATGTCGGGAAGAGGAGTCCCCACAATATCTCACTGTGAAAATTAGCAGGGATTCTGTCTGGGTGGGACAGAGGATTGGTGGAATGCCATGTATTACTTTTAAAGGGTCAAGCAAGAATTTAGTTGCTGATGGACTCACTTGCTCTGAGCTCCAAGGCTGGGGCAGCAGCTTACAAAGGACCAGGGACCTACAAGCAGGTACTGAATTGGATGAGGACTGGAGGTGCAGCTCTCTCCAGTTAATGTGACTGCAGGTGCCATGTGCTTTTGTTGAGCCCTTACCCCACAGAGCCTTCGGGCATAGGCCACATGAAATTAGAGCTGTCTATTAATCTGCCTAATACTGCTCTTGCCCTACCTAATTCAGTCACCTAGCTGAAACCTCTTTTATAATTAATCCACACAAGCAGCAAGCCTTGGCCATGCATTGCAAACTTTCCTAAAATCTCTCAAAGGTCCATAAACTCCAAGCAAGCAGCAGCTGGCCTCAGAGTTCCCCGTACCTCTTGCTACATTGCCCCAAACCCAGCACTAGTGGAAGCCAGCCTTGGTTCACAGCACAACCACTCCCAGGGTCCTCTAATCCATGCACAGGCAGCTACCAACCACACATTACTTTGTGGCTCCTACCAAGTGGCTCCAGGCCGGACACAGAGAGCAGCTGACTTTAGCCTGCTCTGGAGCCCCTGCCAAGAGGCTTCAGAACCCATAACCTGGTTGCTGGCTTCAGACCACAACAGAACACCACCCAATTAGTGCCAGAAACAACAAACACAAAGGTGGACTCAACAGTCCACCTAAAGTGAATCCTGCTTCATGAAGTTCATCTGCCACACAACCACTTGTCCCCTGTATTAAAGACCAGTCCTCACAGCTAGTCAGCCTGAATGTCAGCCCCACCCACCAACTTGCAAACAGCAATCAAGGTTCAACTGCAATAAGAGAACATAGACAGTGTACACAAGGAACACCAATGGAGCACCTGACTTAGGTGAACAGGAAGACTGCACCACTGGGCCCACAGGAAACCTACTATTTTATACATAAGGCTACTCTGCCAAGACTGGGAGATGTAGCAGCTCTACCTAATACATAGAAACAAACACAGGGAGTCAGCCAAAATGAGGATACAAAGAAACATGTCTCAAATGAAAGAATAATACAAAACTCCAGAAAAAGAACTAAATAAATGGAGGCAAGAAAACTACCAGCTACAGAGTTCAAAACACTGGTTATAAGGATGCTCAAGGAACTTAGAACTTCAACAAAGAGATAGAAAGCATTAAAAAAAGACATAGAGGTCTAGAGGATGGCTGGCAGGATGGAGGCGACTTTGGAACAGCACTTAAGAGGACACGTGAGTGAATGAAGAATCTATCCATTGTTGGAGTCCTGTGCATAGATTCATAAGGACTTAACCTGGGACCCAGTCAGATGAGCATGCTGGGGTGATATCTGTTCTAGCTCAGCAAGCAGCCAAGCTAACCTCAGACCCCACTGATTCCTGTGGTATACCTAGAATCAGGTAATGGGAACATTATGATCCAGAAACATGATGGCATCACAGTGGCAGTGCACAAAATGGCCTCTTTATATCTCAGCAGCTCTCCAGCAGCCTGTCACAGAGATTTGGGCCTCCCCATTTGAATTCTCATATACTGTGACAGTTTCAGTAGTTAGGCTATTCACTGAAAGTGCTTTGGGCACTTTTTAATTAATTTTAAGGTCTGGAAACATCCTCAGAGAATAACTGGCCAAGAGTCTACAGGCTTAACAGATGGCAAAGTTGAGGTTTTCACCGTCTGCATTTCCTGCTGCACCTCAAAACTTCCTCTCTGAAAACTCTTCAAGAAGTTCATCTCTGAGGACTTGGCAGCCCTCCTGGCCTCTGAATGACTCATTGCTCTGCTGCATTACCAAGTTGATCCAGGCCTCAGCATCACATCAGAGCTCTCTATCAATATAAAGCCTAGCCTCATCTCATCCTATGATCAGAATCAGAGCTAGCCCAGCTTTAAGAAAGCAACAATCTCTCACCAAAATTAAATCAGCTCTACCGATGTTTACTAAAAAAAATTCTTTCCAGAGTATGTTCATAACAACAGTCTGAAAGATTTCACCTTTTCTCTTTCAGGGTTTTGCCTTCCGCTGGATATTTGTTTGGTCCTTTCCACCAGCCCCACACACTACATCCTATTTCCTATCATTACACTTATGTGGCATCTCCCAGACCACTAAGCTGGGATTCTGCAAGCATGTCATCAAAAAGTATTGGAGAATCTGGTTTTAAGAACCTAAGAAGCCTCTCACTTTTTAAAAAGGAACATGCCTAGCCCTGGCCATTGTGGCTCAGTTGGTTGGAGCATCATTTCATAACCCAAAGACTGAGGGTCTGATTCCTGGTCAGGGCACATACCTGGGCTGCAGGTTTGATCCCCAATTTGGACGTGTATGGGAAGCAACCAATTGATGTTTTTCCCTTATATCGATGTTTCGCTCTCTCCCTTCCTCTCTCTCTAAAAGCAATGAAAAAATGTCTTCAGGTGAGGGTTTAAAAAATAATAGTAAAATACAATAAATAAAAAGGAACATGCATTAAAAAAAGACATAGAAACCATAAAAATGAACCCATCTGAAATTAAAACTATAATAATTAAAATGAAGAACACATTAGAAGAAGTCGATAGCAGATGAGATGAAGCAGAGGATCAAATCAGTGATTTGGAAGACAAGATAGCAGAAAACATCCAATATGAACAGCAAAAAGAAGAAAGAATCCAAAAATAAATGAGGATAGTTTAAGGGACCTTTGGGAGAATATGAAATGTAACAAAAGTTGCATCATAGGACTACTGAAAGAAGAAAAACAAAGGGTTGAGAATCTATGTGAAGAAATAATGACTGAAAACTTTCCTACCCTAGTGAAGGAAATAGGCACACAAATCTAGGAGGCATAGTGAGTCCCAAACAAGATGACCCAAAGATCCCAAACCAAGATGCTTTGTATTTAAAATGCCAAAGGTTAAGGACAAAAATAAGCTTAAAAACAGTAAAAGAAAAGCAGTTAGTTATCTACAAGAGAGTCCCCATAAGATTGTCAGCTAATTTCTCAAAAGAAACTTTGCAGGCCAGAAAGAATTGGCATGAAATATTCAAAGTGATGAAAAGCAAGGATGTACCACCAAGATTACCCAGCAAGGCTATCATTTAAAATTGAAGAAGAAATAAAGAGTTTCTCAGATGAGAAAACACTAAAGGAGTGCATGATCAACAAACCAGTATTATAAGAAATGTAAAAGGGAGTTCTTTAAGAAGAAACAAAAAGGAACATAAATATGAATGATAAAATAGCAATAACTACATATCTATCAACAATTATTTTAAGTGCAAATGTATTAAATACTTTAATTAAAGACATATGGAGGCTGAAGGGAAAACAAACAAGACCCTTACATATGCTGTCTACAAGAGACTCATTTCAGATTGAAAGACACACATAGACTGAAAGTAAAGGATGGAAAAAGATATTTCATGCAAATGGAAATGAAACAAAAAAGCCAGAGTAGCAATACTTAGACAAAAATAGAGTTTAAAACAAAGGCTATAATAGAGACAAAGAAGAACATTTCGTAATGATAAAATAAATGATCAATCCAAAAAGAGGATATAATACTTGTAAACATTTAATGCACCCAACATGGAAACACCTAAATATATAAAGCAAATATTGATGGACATAAAGGGAGAGATTGACAGCAATACTGCCATAGTAAGGACATTAACACCCCATTGTCACCAATAAATAAACCTTCCAGACAGTAAATCAACAAGGAAATAGCAAATGAAAATGAAAGCACAGTGACTCAAAATCTATGGGACACCATGAAAGCAATTTTAAGAGGGAAATTCATAGCAATACAAGCCTACCTCAAGAAACAAGAAAAATCTTAAATAAACAATTTAATCTTACACCTAGAACTAGAAAAAGAAAGTCCAAAGTGAGTAGAAGGAAGAAAATAATAAAGATCAGAGCTGAAACAAATAAGATAGTCTAAAAAACTAATAACAAAAGATCTGTGAAACTAAGATATGATTCTTTGAAAAGATAAACAAAATTGATAAACTTTTAACCAGACTCATCAAGAAAAAAAGAGAGATGACTCAAATAAATAGAATTAGAAATGAAAGAGGAAAAGTGGCAACTGTCACCACAGAAATATGAATAATTATAAGAAAATACTATAAACACTATATGTGAACAAATTGGACAATCTGGAAGAAATGAATAAATTCCTAGAAACATACAATCTTCAAAGACTGAATCAAGAAGAACAAAATCTGAACAGACAAATTACTGCTAACAAAATCAAATCACTAATCAAAAAACTCCCAGCAAACAAAAGTCCTGGACCAGATGGCCTCACAGGTGAATTCTACCAACATTCAAAGAAGAATTAACACCTATTCTTCTCAAACTATTCAAAAAAATAAAAAATTGCCAAGAAGAGAAGGTTCACAAACTTATTTATGAGGCCAGTGTTACCCTGATTCCAAAACCAGACAAAGATGTTACAAAGAAAGAAAATTAGAGATGAATATTTCTGATGAATATAGATGCAAAAAATCTCAACAAAACGTTAGCATACTGGATTCAGCAATACATTAAAGATATCATAACACTATGATCAAGTGAGATTTATTTCTGGGATGCAAGATTGGTTCATTATTCACAAATCAATTAATGTGATACACCACACAAATAAAAAGAATAAAAAATGATATGATCATATCAATAGAGGCAGAAACAGCATTTGACAAAATCCAGCATCCATTTATGATAAGAACTCTCAGCAAAATGGGAATAGAGGGGATGTACCTAAACATAATAAAGGCCATATTGACAAAACCACAGCTAACATCACATGCAATAAGGAGTAGCTAAAAGCATTTTCTCAAAAATCAGGAATAAGACAAGGATGTCCATTTACCACTTTTACTCAACATTACATTGAAAGTCCTAGCTACAGCATTTGGACTAAATAAATGAATAAATGGCGTCCAAATTGGAAAATAAGAAGTAAAACTGTCACTTTTTGCAGATGACATGATACTATATAGAGAGAACCCTAAAGATTCCACCAAAAATATTAAAACTGAAAAATAAATTTATTAAAGTAGTAGGATACAAAATTAATACTCAGATTGGTTGCATTTTTATACAACAGTAACAAACTATCAGGAATAAAAATTCAGAAAACAGTTCCATTTACAATTGCATAAAAAAATAAAATATCTAGGAATAAATGTAACCAAGGTGGTAAAAGATCTGTAACTCAAAACATCATAAGACATCAAAGAAAGAAATTGAAGAAGGTACAAATAAATGGAAGCATATACCTGCTCATGGACAGAAAAATTTTACATAATTAAAATGCCCATACTACCCAAAGCAATGTGTAGATTTAATCCCTATCAAAATACCAATGACCTCTGGCTGGGTGGCTCAGTTGTTTGGAGTGTTGTCTCAATTCTTGGTCAGGGTACATGTAAGAATCAACCAGTGAAGACATAAATAAGTGGAATGACAGATTTCTCTCTCTCTCATTAAAAAAAACCAAAAAACAAAAAAACCCAATGGCATTTTTTCACAGAACTAAAATAATTCCAAAATTTCTATGGAACCACAAAAGACCATAGCAATCTTGAGAAGAAAGAACAGAGTTGGAGGTGTCATGCTACTGCTAACTGATATCAAAGTATACTAGAAGGCTTTGGTAATCAAAAGAGCATGGTACTGGCATAAAAACAGACACACAAATCAATGAAACAGAATAGAGTTCAGCTATAAACCCACACCTACATGGCCAATTAATCTATGACAAAGAAGGCAAGAATAATACAATTGTTACAGAGCGAAAGGGGGTTCTTTCATGTGGCACCTTGGTGTAAAACCCAACAGCTAGTGTTGAGGAAAACAAATCTTTATTTACAATATTTCAACCTGGGGAGGACAGTGAGCACTTCAGCTCAGAGCCCTGTTCTCACATGGGACCCAGCACTTCCCTTGCTCCCCAAAAAGCTAGAAGCCAAAAACATGCTCAGAAGTTCCCCATCCCTTTTCTGTCAGCTGTCTTCTTCAGGATCTGGGGTACGATGTCATCAACCTCCGTATAATATACCAGGAAAACATGTGTCATGTTGCACTGGATCACGCATGGTTCTCTCTTTGCCCTTTCAAAGCCACATGGAGTTCTCCTCTGTCCTCCTTGCAAACTGTGTGGATCTCCTTTCTTCCTCTCAAAGCTGCATGGAGATCTCCTCTTCTCAAAACCGCATGGAGAACTTCCTTCTCAAAACCGCATGGAGAACTTCCTTCTCAAAACCGCATGGAGAACCTAGCTAAAATGTCTTCTGCCTATTTTTAAACCCCTGACCACGTCCTTCGATGCAGAGGGCATGGTAACCAGTTCTTACCATTCACAGCACCTTTAGGCAGGCTCTGTGTGCTCTCTGTACCATTCCATGGTCCAAAAACCCCTCCCATCTTCTTGGGGCCTTGGAAGTATCAAAGCCATTTGTGTAACAAAGACACTAGCCACTAGCCACTGGCATGTGAAGACATCTTAAAAGCTGTTTCCTTTTCCCCATCCCTCAACCCGCAGGCTCTGGGGATTTTTGGACACCCCCATTCTGTAACACGATGGGGTAAAGACAATATTCAATAAATGGTGTTGAGAAACTGAAAAAAGAGAAAATAGTGAAAGAATAAACTCAAAATAATGAAAGAATAAACTCAAGAATAAATTCACTCGTCGTCGGCAGCCGTCTGTCTCGAGAGACGATGGTGTAGCTTCTTAAGAGTCTATCTGCACCGCCGAGGATGGCTGTGCAGTCCAACTCGGGAGTGACACGGTATCTGTCTCCTCCCGTGTTGAATCGACATCTTGCGATGACGCTGGAGTGTCCTCTCCAGTGAAGCTGAAGCTACAGAGCCTGGCCAGGGTGATATGGAGGGTCTGCTGTTGCCCATGCAGCAGACCCCCCCTCTCTTCGCAGCTGAAGGGTCCAAGGGAACGACGGAGTCAATACAGCTTGGCTTCAGGTGCGCCGCAGGAGTTGCCGGTGTTGACTACAACGTCAAACTGCCTTAGGGACTCCGGCTCCGGATTTTCTGTTGGGGTTTACTCCCTTAGCCTTTCCCCTGAAGAGGTATGCCGCAAGGCAGCGGAGGTTTTTTGGAGTCAGAGTTTTCCTTCTCTGATGTGCCCTGACTGGAAGATCGAACCAGCGACACTTAGCTCGCAGGCCGACGCTCAATCCACTGAGCCAAACCAGCCAGGGTTAATAAATAAATTCACTATGTGAAAGGATAAACGCAAAATGGATTAAAGATTTAAATATAAGACCTAAAACCATAAGAGCCCTAGAAGACAACATAGGCAGGAAACTCTCTGGTATTGCTTCCAGTAATATTTTTTGGTTATGTCTCCTTGGTCAAGGTAAGTAAAAAATAAATAAACAAGCAGCACTTCATCAAACTAAGAAGCTTTTGCACAGCAAAGGAAACCATCAATAAAACCAAAGGACAACCTATCAAATGAGAGAAGATATTCACCAATGATACATCCAATAAGGGGTCAATGTCCAAAATATAAAAGGAATTTATACAACTTAACACCAAAAAGATAAACAATCCAATTAAAAAATGGTCAGAGGACCTGAATAGACATTTCTACAAACAGAACATACAGATGGCCAATAGACATATGAAACGATGTCAGCGTCACTAATAATCAGAGAGATGCAAATGAAAACCACAATGAGATATTACCTCATACTTGTCAGAATGGCCATCATCAATAAATCAACAAACAAGTGTTAGTGAGGATGTGGAGAAAAGGGAACTCACATTCATTGTTGGTGAGACTGCAAATTGGTGCAGCCACTATAGAAAACAGTATGGAGGTTCCTCAGAAACTTAAAAATGGAACTGCGTTATGACCCAACAATTCTACTCCTCAGTATTTACCCAAAGAAACCCAAAACACTAATTTGAAAAGATATATGCACCACTATGTTCACTGCAGTATTATTGACAATAGCCAAGATTTGGAAGCAGCCCAAGTGCCCATCAATAGATGAATTGATAAAAATAGCTGTAATACATTTACACAATGGAATACTACTCAGCCATAAAAAATCTTACCATTTGCTACAACACGTATGGACCTATATACTGTATTATGCTAAGTGAAATAAGTATAATGAACGAAACGAACAAACAAAACAGAAATGGACTCATACAGAGAGTAAACTGATAGTTGCCAAGTTTGAAGGAGTTAGAGAACTGGGTGAAAAAGGCGAAGGGATTAAGAAGTACAAATCGGTACTTACGAAATAGTCATGGGATGTAAAGTACAGCATGGGGAATATAGTCAATTATATTATTAAAAACTATGTTTGGTGCCAGGTGGGTTCTAGACTTATTGGGGAGATCACTTTGTAAATTATGTAAATGTCTAACCACTGTGCTATACACCTAAAGCTAATATAAAATAGTATTGAATTTCAAATGTAATTTAAATATAAAAAAATTTTTAAGGAAAAAAAATAAAAAAAGAACCACCAGGTGTCTTCAATGAGAATGCATAATTAGGCCGTTCAAACCAAACTTTGGGGGAAGTATTAATTCCTATTCTGAGGCAGTGACTTCATGTCCTCCATATATTGGGTGATAATAAACCTCAGGTGCTCTCTATATATTTGGGTCAGGATCAAAAGATTAGCATGGGTTTGATTCTTTCAAGTTTTCCAGCTGAGATTCCCTAAAAGATAGATTTCATTTATTTTCTAATAAATACTAAATTTTTTTTTTTTTAAATCTAGTCCCAAAGTAGTATTTAAGAGCGGAAGGACATCTGCTTTTCTGGATTGAGTGGTGATATTCCCTGAATTTCCCCACATGAGAGTGACATTTCAAGAAGTAACATAGTGGTTGCTTAAGGCTCATTGAGATGTAAACTCATGCTCATCTGAATCATACAATATTATGTAGTTACTCATTTTCAAAGGGACAAAATCCAAGATTCTGCCTGAACCATTTATTTTTTCAAAGCAGACAAGTTATCAGTAAGAGTCCAGATTGTACTTATGGGTATTCCATGGTGGGTTGGGGAAACCTTAAGGATGAATCTGGCTGCAGGAAAGTCAAGTGTTCCATCATTTTTTTGAGGTTTCAGAATGAAGCAGAACTTATAATCCAATTTTATGTCCAGTTATGTTTCATAAGCTTTCAGGGTGTAAAGGCCTTGGGTGACTATCCAACAGTTAGTTAAATTGGTGCTGTTGGATAATTGTTAGATGGCAGTAGCAAAAGTGTATTGAAGGGCACATAGGGTAGTTATTTCAGTAAGCAGACGTAAAATCTGAGCGTGTTCATCTTAAGATTAGACTAAAGAGCTAGGAAAATGAAGAATTTTTCCTTGAGTGTTTTGTTGAGGCAAAAATCAGGTTATGATAGCAATATAATCAGTAAATGAAACAAAGGTGGTCAAAAGGAAGGCCAAGTACAAGGGTTTCTGGGTAGAATCATGTATGACTGGCCTAGTTTGGGGTCTTGTGACAGCCATCTACATCAGGTGCTGTCTGCTTCGATCCTGGAATGAGAAGTCTTGTGGTAGTCTTGAGCTATTTAGAGATTTTGAACTTAAGGTCTTCAGTAAGCTGAGATGACCATTCAGGTGTGGCTTTCCTTTTAACTGAGAAATGTGCAGTGTGCGTCAACGCCCTTAAGTTTAGCAGCATAAGGGTTAGTACGTAGTACCTGACATGGCTTTTTCCATTGGGACTGAAGGGCATCTTTATGGAGATGGTGTTTCTAATAGGCATTATTTTAGGATTGGAGATCATGATATTGCAGGTCTTCATCTCCCAGGAGTAAGATATAGAATGATTGCTCCATAACCTGGGTTGTTTTCCTGAACCAGATTCATCCAATGGCTTAACTTTAAATGGGGTAGCAAGAGCAGGCATCACTGGCTCATCATTATAAAAAGAAAGTTCATCAAGTGAAGGATAAAGAGAGAAGGACAGACAGGCAGCAAAAGAGCAGAAGGTACAGATAGTGAGGTATTGAAATAATATTTAGAAGTTTCCTCAAGTTTAGGAAGCCTCTGAGACAACTCAGAATTTGCTTTGGTTAACTTAGAATTTGTGTCTTGGAGGCAAACAAGTTTTGAATCACTTATATGTATATTGGCCACAAAATGCCAGAGAAAATACGCTTCCTATTCAGTTTGCTTAGTTTTGTAGCCTTTTCCTAAGCGATTACACAGATAGACTAACTTGGAGATTTCAAAAGAACCCCAGGTTGGCTGGTTCAATTGTCAATCTACCTAGTTAATTATGGCCCAATGAGATACAAAGTTGCAGGACAAGGGCCCATAATTTTTGTACATAAATCCAGCAGGAGTTCCAGAAGGTTCAACAGCTGTTCCTTTAGAAAGTGAAATTCCCATTTTTTAAATGAGTAATTACCCAGAAGACAGGTGTTCAAAGTTCTGTAGGCAAAAAGCCAGCAACAGGACACCCAAATAGGGACTGAACATCAACCGATGTAGGAGGTTTGAGTACAGGAAGACTAACCCCCATGATCTGGGACCACCGGAGAGGTGATAGACCACAATGGCCTCATGTAGGTACCTTACTCAAATTCATGGAGGCACAAGAGGAGGAGGTGAGTCGTTCTGGATTCCATTTCTCTGACATCATGTAATGGAAATCAATTTTGACCAAGAACTGCAATACAAACAAAAGCTTTATTTGGAGATCTTCTTAGGAATTGCAATCAGAGAGACACTAATTTGGGTAGAACCCCCAACTGTGTTTTGAAGGGGAAAGAAGGGACAGAATTTATAGATAGAAAAAGAGTAGTTTTCAAAGGAATTACACAAGTTACTTTGCTTAGTACTGGTAAGCTGACTTACTGTATGCTATATATGTTTAATTGCTTATGTCTACTGCTAGGTGAAAATTTTATTTTTTAATAGAGTTCAGTTATCCGTCAGTTCCAGGAACTGTATCAGAATACAGCCATTTGGTTTAGCCCAGTTCAAAAGTTTAGTTTCACACGAAGGGGTTAAGTTGGCTCAGCTTCCCACAGGCCTCCTGGCTCCATTTTAGATTACTCCCTTGACAATACCAACTCCATTTTGCTGTTTTTCTTTCACAGGTGAAACTTAACTTTGTCTTTGAAGAATAAGGTAGATATATTGGTAGGTATATTAGTTAAGGTTGTGTTCATTTTTTATTGCTGTGTAACATATTACCACAAATTTAGCAGATTAAAACAACACATTTATTACCTCACAGTTAGGTCTGGATATATTGCAACTGGATTATCTGCTCAGGGTCTCACATGACTGAAATCAAAGTGTTGTCTAGGACTCCAGTTCTCATGCAGGCTCAAGGTCCTCACTTAAGCTCACTGGTTTTGGCAGAATTTATTTCCTTGTAGTTATAGGAATGAGGTCTGAGTTCTCTGCTAGCTGTCAGCTTCTAGGGGCTACCCATAGTTCCTTGCCATGTAACCTTATAGGAAGTTCACATCATGGATGTTTGCTTTCTTACAGGCCAGCCAGAGCACAACTCTATGACCTTCTCTTCTGCTACCAATCAGAAAAAACCTCTCTGCTTTTAAAAACCTCATGTGATTAAGTCAGGCCCACCCAGATTACTTACTAACTTTAAAATCAACTGATTTGGAGTGTTAATTACATCTGCAAAATTATTTCACAGCAACACATAGATTCATGTTTTATTTCATAACTGGGAGAAAATGTGTATGCACCAGAGGCTAGGAATTTGGAGAGAATTCTTAGAATTCTGCCTACAATCAGCAGTAAAATTTAGCAAATGGAGACGATGATGGTCAACCAAGGAAGAGGAAATAGGATAAGCAAAGGATTCTGAGAGACTGTTGGAAAAATGAAGAAAAAAGAGTCTTGGGGAAAAAATCTGTCAAGTCAAAAATCACTAAGATTCTGGAGACACTATTAAAAACATATTTTTACAGCAAGGCTGAGCTGGTAGAAATGGGGAGAAACTGCTCAGAGGCAGAAAACTAAAAAAGTATAAATCCAGAGGGATCAGCAGAAGCCAGAATTTGCCTTGGAGCCATCTGCTGATTGTGGCCAAGTGGTCTAGAGATAGGAGCATAACCTAGACTGAAGTGGAATGTGAGGTTAGAGATCCTTATGCATACCTAGAAACCTCAGGGTGGAAATTTCAGTGGGTGTAGGCAGATCTTGCTCCCCAGGGGAAGTAGTAGAATATGTGCCATAGATAATTACTTGTTTTAAGACACCTGATTTTTGTTCAGAGTGGCAACAAAATAAAAATAAAAGTTGCCCCTGAAAAGTCTCAACCAAAAAGGCTTCACACATGTAGGTTTTGGGCTGGAATTCATACCACCTTTGTGACCAAAAATTTTTTAACGTGGTCCTAAATCAGTAGTTCTCTTGGGTACCTGTAAGAAGCAAATCACTTGTAGGGACATGCTTTTTAGACCAAGCCCAAGACAATTCCCACGAAGTTCTAAGGAGTTTGATTTTGCAATTTAAAATACTGCGATACACACAAGGAAAAAAGCCACTATATGTGAAAATCAGCAGAAATAATAAAATGAAGACTCAGACCCACAAAACCTACAGAGAATGGAATTAGGAGATTCAAAATATCCAATAAATTTGTTTAATATGGTCATGGAAATAAAAGAAGGTATTGAAAGTATGACTAAGAAATTTAAAAAAGCAGAAGACTATCAACAATAATATGATAGAATAAAGAGGTAAAGATATAATTAGTAAATTAAAAGATATAAACAAAGAAATTACCTAAAATGCAGCACCAAGAGAAAAATGTTATAGAAAAAAATGAGATCAAGAGGCATGAAGGATGCAATGAGTTAGTCAAAAGTCAAACACATGCCTAATCAGATTTCCAGAAAGAAAAAATATAAACAGAAAATGGTATAGATAATAACTGAAGAAATAATGACTGAAAAATTTCCAGAATTGATAAAAACACAATCTTCAGATTCAGGAATCCCAACAAATCATAAGCAGAAAAATTAACAGAAATCTTAGATACATCAGAAGAAATTGCAGAATGATTAAAGACAAAAAAGAATCTTAAAAGCAGCCAGAGAGAGAAGACAGATTACCTACAGAGAAATCGCAATTAAGCTGGAAATCACCAGAAGTGCAAAGTTCTGGGAGAAAATAACTGTCAGTCACAATTGCATAAATAAGAAAATTATCTTTCAAGATCTGGGGCAAATAAAAACATTTTATGACAACAAAAATAAATTAGTATATCCTAAGTAATGGAACTTCTATGGGACATACATTAGAGAGAAGGAAAATAATCTTGGAAAGTCTGAGATGCCTGAAGTAGTCTATCAATCAAAGGCATAGGCAAAAGATTTGCAAAGTAAAACTTGATTCTGAGAAAACAACCAGCTTAAATTCACTTAACTATGAAGATTATTTGTGTGTACCCTAATATTGGGAGAAACCCATTTGTAGAGAAGCAATGAGAAATTAGATTAGGACCAGATTTTCAAAGATTTACTAGCCTAAGGCATTTGAACTTTATCCTCCTGGCAGGAGAAAGGAATTGAAATTTTATATTAAAACAAGATGAGATTAGATGTCTGGGAGGACCAAACAGGTAACTTAAATGAATGAAGCAGGCTGGGTATGAAAGTGGGGACAATATGTGCAGACTATGGCAGCTGGGAACATAAAGGGGACAGTCAGCTCTTGTCATATGGCAATTGAGCACCCTGTTGCCAGATTCTCAGGTTTTTCCCAAGAGGCTAGAAATCTGGATTTTTAGGTCAATTCTTTCAGTTCTTAAAAGTTTGCAACAAATTCAATTTTTTTTTAATTGATGTGCAAATGAACACTGATGGGTGAAACAAAACTTCCAAACAATGGGTCTGAAAGTTTTTGACCTCTGGACTGTTAAAGAAGATGCTATGGGAACATGAGAGGTTGGTCTCAGGTCTCTTCTGTCTCTTCAAAAATTATCTTGTCTAGTCAGGTTTGGTTTGGTTTTACTCAGGGATGCTCTGTCAGGTCTTTATAGGCAGAGACCTCATCTTCTCTGATCATTCCACAGGATAGAGCATATTGCTTGGCTTTTAGAGGGTAAGACAGACAACCTGATGAAAAATTAGCTCTCTTCTTCCCTCTCCTCCAAGTTTCATTCTCAAAAAATGGGAGGTATTGTTCCTTCCCTCCTCTTCCTCAGGATTGCTGTACCCTAGGGATTTGAGTTTCCCTTGTCTTAGCTATAGTGGCTGGCCTCCTAGAGAGGCTTCCTTGGCTTGTGGTTGGTAACAGTGTTACCATTTACCTTTATGTTTGGCTCTGGACATCTGCTGCTCCCGGGCTCACAGAGATGCCTTCACCACACATTACTCAGCCGTAGTCTTGACCACAGGACCTCTAGCTTCCTGCATAGCTGTGGCATTTAGTGCTCAGTACCTGGGCAACTACAGACATCCCTGTATAGAAGGTTCTCCACTTCCTAGGGCATTTTAGGAGAACTGGCACAGGGCTCAGCCTCTCTAGGAAGTTATCCACTCACACCCAGAGTCCAGACATTTAGATAACAGCTTGAGTTTAGGATTCCTGCTGAAACTTCCCACTTTGCTTTTCCTGGGACACCTTTTAGAGTTAAGTTGGTAGAAAGTTAGGACCTCTTCTCCAACCACCTTATAAGTAACAGGTGATTGCCACCCTGTTCTCTATTTCCTGCTTGTTCATGACCTAGGATGGAACACTGCCCTTCCCCAGGATCATTGCTCCCTCCCAGTCCTCTTGTTACAGAACCCCTGGGCTGCTCCAGTTGAAAACAAACCCACGGGCTCTTTAGTTAGGGGCCCGATTGCCCGCCGCCAAAATTATAACTCTCAATACCAGAGTTTAGTGAAAAGAAAAAGAATTGTTTATTTAACAGTTATACAGATTTAGTTATTTGTGGATTTCTGTTGTTAAGTCTTATGCTCTTTAAAACACCCACAAACACATATCCTTGCCTCCCCACTACCAAACCAGGCTAGTTTTAGGAAAGTCACAGAAACCGTTTCCCTACTTTCCAAACACAGTTCAGCTTTACCAGCAGCTGCCAATCATTCAATCCTGATTGGGGAGGTCCTTTCTGTGCTGTGGCGCCCTCCAGCTCTCAATGTAGGACCGCCTGGATTCTCAGCCTCCTTGCAAACTGCCTTCTTCCTGCAAAACCGCGTGGATCTTCTCTCCTTCTCAAAACTGCATGGCGAGAGCCTCTTAAAGCAGCCTGGAGACCCCTTCTCCAAGCCACATGGAGAAGGCCCCTTCACCAAGCCACGTGGAGGGAGCACACGAGAGAGCGAGAGAGCGAGAGCGAGTGCGAGTGCGCGAGTGAGAGAGAGTCAGAGCGCCAGAGCGAGAGCGCAAGCCAGAGAGCGAGAGTCCCAGAGTGAGAGCACGAGCGAGAGCCAGAGAGTCAGAGAGCGAGAGAGTCTGAGCTAAAATGTCTGCAGCTGCTTATATATCCCTGACTGTGTCATCTGACGCAGTGGGCGTTGCAAACAGTTCTGACCATTCACAGAACCTTACGTAGGCTCTGTGTGCTTTTTCCATACCGTCCCCTGGTTCAAGACTCCTCCCATCTGCCTGAGGCTTTGGATGCATTAAACCATTTGCATAAGAAAGACAGTAGCCACCAGCCTCAGGCATGTGGAAGCATTTGAAAAGCTGCTTACTTCTCCCCATCCCCCAGCAGCAAACTCTGGGGATTTTTGGACTCCCCTGTTTCTGTAACACTCTTACTCTACTTCCTCTGTGTGAGTGTATTGAAACTTTGACTTCAATCAAAACAATCCTGTGGCTTTCATTTTCTCAAAGTGGGAGCTCATGGGCATTTGTGAAATATTTGTGGAAGCGCCACCAAGAATGGAAATTAAGGGAGGTGGGGGAAGGGAGTCGGTGGAAATAGGAGAAGTTACCAAGCCTTCAATCATCAGGGACATGTCACTTCTGCTTACCCCAGAAGAGCACTTCTTCTTTTGTGGCCCATTTTACTAGGTTCAAGAGAAGGGAAAAAAAAATCACAGATTTGCATTTTCTAGTCGCTTAAAATAAAATTGTTTACTGATGTATAAGAGACCTACCACATAGTTTAAAAATCATAAATGTACAGTTCAGTCACTTGTCTGTAAGTGAATATACATGTCAGGAAACAGAAGAATGTCTACCTTCCCAAAGCTTATCTCGGGGCTCCTTCCCATCACCCCCCTTGTTATAGAAACAGGGGAGTCCAAAAATCCCCAGAGCTTACGGCTGGGGAATGGGGAGAAGGAAGCAGCTTTCAGAATGCCTCCACATGCCTGAGGCTGGTGGCTAGTGTCTTTCTTATGCAAAATGGCTTTAATGCATCCAAAGCCTCAGGTAGATGGGAGGAGTCTTGAACCAGGGGATGGTATGGAAAAAGCAGACAGAGCCTACGTAAGGTTCTGTGAATGGTCAGAACTGTTTGCAACACCCACCGTGTCAGAGGACGAAGTCAGGGATATATAAGCAGCTGCGGACATTTTAGCTCTCTCTTGCTCTCGTGCGCTCTCTCCATGTGGCTTGGAGGAGGGGGTCTCCAGCTGCTTTAAGAAGAAGCTCTCGCCATGCGCTTTTGAGGAGAGGAGATCCATGCGGTTTGCAGGAAGAAGGCAGTTTACAAGGAGGCTGAGAATCCAGGCGGTTCTACATTGAGAGCTGGAGGGCACCACAGCACGGAAAGGACCTCCCCAATCAGAATTGAGTGATTGGCAGCTGCTGGTAAAGCTGAACTGTGTTTGGAAAGTAGGGAAACGGTGTTTCTGACCTTCCTAAGACTGGCCAGGTTTGGTGGTGGGGAGGCAAGGATATGTGTTTATGGGTGTTTTAAAGAACATAAGACTTAAATGCAGAAATCCGCAAATAATCTAAATCTATATAACTGTTAAATAAGCAATTCTTTCTCTTTTCACTAAACTCTGGTATTGAGAGTTATAATTCTGGCGGCGGGCAATCGGGCCACTAACTAAACAGCCCATGGGTTCTGTTTCTATCGGAGCAGCCCAGGGGTTCTGTAACACCCTCACCCTCCTCTTGAGTGGTGGCCACTCTTCTGACTTCCACCCCTTAGATTTGTTTAGCCTGTTTTTGAACTTTATGTAGAAGAAATTTTACAGTACAGACTCTTTGTGTCTGGGTCCTTTCACTCCGTGTTTGTGAGTTTATCTGTGTTGCTGCATACAGTTTAAATTTGTTCATTTTCAATGCCACATAGTGTAAATATATCACAATTTTTTTTATCCCCTAGATGGTCATTTGGATTGTTCCAAGTTGGAGACTATAACAAATAGTGCTGCTGTGAGTGTGATTGCTCATGTCTTTGGGTGGCCTTGTGCTTTTTTTCACTCCTCAAGAAGAGAAAGAACAATCTTAAGAGAGTATTAGAATGACAAGGAGTCCCATGATCACCTCACTATATCTCTCATGATCATAGCAGTTTTTAAAATATTTTATTTATTTATTTATTTATTGAGAGAGGGGAAGGGAGGGAAAAAGAGAGGGAAAGAAACATCAGTGTGTGGTTGCCTCTTGCAACTGGGGACCTGGCCTACAACCCAGGCATGTGCCCTGACTGGGAATTGAACCAGCAGCTCTTTGGTTTGCTGGCCAGTGCTCAATCCACTGATTGCCCAGCCAGGCAATGATAACATTTTAATGAACTAAGATGACCTGAAAGTACATTATCACATTCTTGGCATTTTCCATTTTTCTCATTTAACGTCATTAGTAGGTTCTTGGAAACCGCAACTTAAGCAAAAACATGTATAATGAAACCAGTTCTACCATAGGCTACTTGATATAAATAAGAGTTCAGTTCCTAGCACATATTTCTGATCATAAAAGCATCACCAAACTTCTGAATAAAGACTCAAAAATTCCTGAGCTACACATAACATTTTGGAAAGATTATTAAAAACAAGTTAAGCCCTGGCTGCTGTGGCTCAGTGGATTGAGGGTTGACCTGTGAGCCAAGAGTCGCTGGTTCGATTCCCAGTCAGGGCACATGACTAGGTTGTAGGCCAGGTCCCCAGTTGGGGGCGCGAGTGAGAGGCAACCACACAGTGATGTTTCTCTCCCTCTCTTTCTCCTTTCCCCTCTCTGAAAATAAATAAATAAACAAACAAACAAATAAATTAAATTATTTAAATAAATAAATAAATAAAAATAAGTTGATTGTTCTCTTCCAGCCTGCTGATTTCAGTTCAGGGTCTCAGGTGACCACAGCCTCTCTGGCAGCTCAGGCCACAAACGGGGTCCAGTCCTGGACGGAACCCACTTCCTTCACAGGGCCATTCACACCCACAACTACACTCAGTCTGCTCAGTGGTGAGCAGACACACCAGTTCCGCTCACATGTACATCTTTGGGATATGGGAGGAAACCAGATCCCCAGAGAAAAACCACGCAGATAGGTAGTATGTGCCACAGGTAGTGGCCCTGCTGGAATCAATTTTTCTTTTCTCATCAACATGATAACAAAACAGTGTTGAATGAAATAAAATTATTTGAGGGCATGGTATACTGAATTTAGAGACTTAGAAACTCAGAGTTGGAGATGGAAGAAACCTTAAATATCATCCAGGCTAGAATTTCCCAAACTTCAGTTTTACAAATTCTATCTCTGTGATTTTTGCCATATTCTTATACCATCTGTACTATCACTTAATATTTTTCTTCCAATTGTCTATTTTTTAAACATTTAAAGACCTGCTTTAGTCTTATTCTAAACAATAATAGCTGTAAACTCATAGCTTTCATGTGCTAGCTATATCCTTTTTATTACACATTCAAATAGACATATAATGATTCAAATTTTGTCAGCCTGCCACCTGTGTGAGATATTCTTTGTTGCCTCCTTCTGGCCCCTTCCCTGGCCAGCTGTCTGGGAAGCTGACCTCTAGATTGCCTCAGCCTGCCCTCTGGCTTTGGCTTTGTTCTGCTGAGAGGCACTGGAGCATGCCTAGAGGTCAGGGTATTTATTCCCCTGGCCTGGGCCCTGCCCTCCAGAGGCTGGAAGTAGCTGCATTCTCTATCAAAGATTACAGGTCTGGTCACATGGACCCTCTCTCACAGCTTATAGTTTCATCCCCTTGTCCCTTCCGGTCAAGGAGTGATAATGGCTTCCAGATATTGCAGTTCCCTGGCATTTTACCATCTCTTGTTGGCTCCCTTAATCATGTCCAACTCTTTATAAACAGAATTTAACCAAGTCCTGCTCAACTTCCCACTTCATGGAGCCACCTGTTTCCCGCTAGGAGGGATGTGATGTCAGACCTTCCTTACACCTACCTGTACAGGTGCTAACTGAGACCCAGGAGGGAACTCACTTATCCAAGATCCCCAGGCTGTAATGTCAGAGCTAGGAATGGTCTCCCTGATTCAATGCATTTCTTACCATAGATGTTACTCCTCAAGAGAGAAACTGGTCAGTTTGGAAAACTGTGTTCATTATTGCAAATCCTCTTACTAATCTCTCTCTGCACATCATCACCTGTGCTAATCCATTTATTGCTGGGCCCAAGATCTAAGTGGATTACAGCCAGCTTAATTCTTTTCTCCCCTAATGCAGTACACTCATATGTCATGTATCAGCCCTCCCGGAGCCCATACCTTTCCTCAGATGCACCTGCATTTCACCTCTCTCCTTTGATCATGAATCTTTCCTGAAAACAGTCAAGAGACCTGTCCCAAACATCTCTTCTTTAAGCCTGCTGCCTAACTTTTACCCTCTATCCAGAAATAATCATTGCCTCCCCTGTCCTACTTATTCAACCTCAGCACTGGCCCAAATGGTGACTAGTGGTGTATGTGTTTTCTCAGTTACATTGTGATTGCTTCTCTGAATGACCACCCTAAATTCCTCTTTCTATCCTCAGCACCCACCACAGAGCCTGACTCAAATAGGCCCTCATAGCGCTATGTTGAATTAAAGTGCATTCATTGGGTCATCAAGAATATTAAAGCATGAACGATGTTCTGATGGGTCACAGATGAATTCCTATCCTGGTACTTTTTAATGATTACTTATTTTAAAATAATGTACTGGAGCCCTGGCTGGTGCAGCTCAGTGAACTGAGCACCAGTCTGTAAACTGAAAGGTCACTGGTTCAGTTCCCATTCAGGTGACATGCCTGGGTTGTGAGCTGGGTCCCTGGTTGGGGGCGTGTGAGAGGCAGCTGACAGATGGTTTTCTCCCTCTCTTTCTTCCTCCCATCCCCTCTCTCTAAAAAAAAATTAATTAAAAAAATATATTTAAAAAATAATAATGTATTGGAGACATGATCTGAGTCCAGCAGGTGGGCAGGGGCCACTCGCAGTCTCTTATTCTTCTCCTGTGAGGCCTGAGGGAAAGGGGTGAGGAAGTGGTCACCTAGTTTCATTTTGGGTCATGGGTCGTTCAGCTGGAGTCCTTAGATGGACAGAATTAGACTTATAAACCAAAGTGATCCAGCTCCAAAGAGCATTTTGGCCTTTCTCCTTCCTTCCTTTGGCCTTGAAGGTAAAGGAGATCTTGATGATCCCATGTCTGAGGTTGGGTCAAAGCCCCCACAAGTTATGTTCTGTGCATGGATCCCCCAGAGGGGTCTTGAGGAAGGGTAGCTTTGACCTGAAAAGGCAGCTTATCTAGGATCTAGGTATTTGAATCCAGAGTTATGGTCATGTCTGTCTCTCTCAGACATAGTTTCTATGAGCATGTGTCCAGGGCCTGAGCTTTGGAGGCCAAGTTCTTTGTGGCGGGTATCAGCTCCCACACCAAGAGCAGCATCCATGTATACCGTTGACAGTTGGCTCACCCGTAGGCAGTAAGCTCCCAACTTTAAGCACCCCAGGACCCTGAGCTAAAATGGCTACATGGTACAAGGGGCTATGTAGAGTTCTCCAAGAGGGGCCAAGCTCTTCCACGATGACCTTGCCTCTGTAGGGAAAGACGAATCTTGTAGTGATTGTAGGGTTGGCTCTCCAGGGCATGCTTCCCCCAAGGGAGGAAAAAACTAAGATGGTGGGCTGGGTTTTAGGATTGATAGGTGGCCCAGGGTTTACTGCCCACTATCTCTTCTTTATCTCTCACTCAGAGCAAAGAGGCCTGTCAGTGGGTGAAATTTAGGGGAGCCTGACTGTGGCTTCAATCCCAATAGTTGGTAATGTGCCCGAAGAGATCCCAGCTCTTATTCTCTCAGATCCTCTGGTGCACCATACCCCATACCATCCCAGCATCCACCCCACCATCCACACTTAAGAAAAGGCAACACACTGGATGTCAGGAGCCCTGGGTTCAAGTCCCAGCTCTGCCAACAACAACTACCTGTGTGTCCTTGGGCAAGTCACTCAGCCTCTCTGTGTCCTAATTCCCTCAGTTTTAAAAGGGAGATATTAATCTATAAGGCCCTCCATGCTACTTGGAAGACCAAGATAATGAATATGCAAATCTTCAATTTACCGTAAAGGGTGATCAGTATTTATTATAATTTATCCTGGCACTTCCTCCTTCCTTGGGCTGAGATATAAATGGTTAGTAATAAACTTTTGTTTCCCTTCCCAGACAATTATTTGTACTTGTAGCCATGACCTCTCGTGCCTTTTTATATAAAGAAAAGAGTAAGCACTAACTCGAAGTTTATGGGCAGGCTGGCAAAGAGTGACTTGGGGGCAAAAGTTCTGATTCCTTCACTGGACACCCTGCTGGCATTGCCATTCTCCTCATGAAAGATGGGCCTTGTTATCTACTTCAGGGAAGTCCTTGTGCAGAAGGCTGCAGGGGAAAGAATTTCCAAGGACAAAGTGCTCAGTGGGAAACCCAACTTCACAAACTTCCTTTGTCAGCCACTTTGTATACAGTTGGTGCTTCCATGAGGCTGTTTTAACTGAAAACACCACTGCAGTGGGATGGCGAAATGATTCTTCCCTTTGCATTCCAGTAAGTATTGGACTGGTTAAAGGGAAGAAGACTGCCAAAAAATTGTAGCAACATCTGAAGTCTTGTGTCATGTTCAAGGTGTTTGTTTTCAGATAGTTTGGCAACTGCTTTTTTTTTTATCTCTTCATCAATCCTTCCTCCTGCATTCCATCGGAGTTCTTGTTTCCCATCCAAAAGGCTCAACTCCTTTTTGAGCAATTTTGATTTTCTAGTCTTTCATTTCCTCCTCATTCTATAACTATGGACTTTGATTCATCTCAGAGTTTCCCAGTTAACCTTGGTTTAGCCCTGTAGTCTCTTTCAGCATCTGGCTCATAAATGAATTCATCCTTCAGTCTAACCCTGCTGTATATGTCACTCTCTTGTTTCTAAACTCTCATCAGTCACCTCATTATCTATGGAATTAGCTTCCAGCTCCTAAGCCTGGTCTTAAAGGCCTTCTTCCATTTGGTCTTCAGAGCAACAGCCACCATGGACCCAGGGCCAGACATGCGGTTTCCACGGGTTGATGCAGCCTTAGATCCAGGGTGCATGACTCAGAAAGGAGAATTTGACTCATTGTACCCACTTGCCTTGGTGCCTTTGTCAGGCACCAACTGGTCCCAGACATCCTTTCCAATCTCATCTCCTGCCTTTCCCTTACCTCTGCCCCACACCTTGGCCCAATACCCTACTCACTGCCTCTCTTAAAGGCCTCACCCTAGCCTGTGTCTACACCTAAAGTTCTTTTATTTATCTCAGTTTTAAAAAACATCAATTTATTGCTTTTCCTTCCAAAGCTTTGTGAATTTACCAAAAAAGAAAAAAAAAAAGAGAAGTTTACAGACTGCTTAATATAAACTCCTAATGCAAAAGGTGAGAACCTAAGCCACTGTGGTCACTGGGTGTTCACCAGCCATGCACTGACATCTGAAACAAGCTCCTCAAGGTTCATTTTAATGCCTTCACAGATGCTGCATCCTTTATACATCATCTCATATGACATACTTGGGTCATTAGTCACAGTCACTGGAATGGTACAGAGGTTTGGGGTTGTTTTATTGTATTTTACTTCAGTTTTTGCCCTCCTGATATAAAATGAAATTTTCATTTCATTTCATTTCTGAAATATAAATCAATAAATTCATTTTGTTCTGGGATTCTGGTAAAGATGGAGGTGTAGGTAGACATGCTTCTCCTCCTCACACAACCATAGAAATAATTACAACCATATCTCAAAAACAAATAACCAGACCCATCAGAAAATCGAGCTATATGGAAGTCCTACACCAATGATTTAAAGAAGCCACATTTATCCAGAGGGGTAGGAGGGGCGGAGTCATGGAGATGAGATGAAGAGGAGGTGCAGATCAAACAAGTGGTGGCAGCAGAGGTGGAAGCGACAGCAGAAAGGACGGTCCCACATTCAAGTGTGGTGGATGAAAATCATGAGGGATACCCTGGGAGAAAACAATCGCAGCCCCAAGCCAGACCGCACAGCCCAGGGTCTCAGCACCAGTGGGGTTTGGTGGAGGGGGACTGCTGGATTTTCACCACTTAAAGGGTCTGCATGGTTTTAGAACATGCACAAACCCCAGGGCAGCAACCGCAAGGGAACCATTCACATACGGGAAGTGGGTGACTGGAAATGGGGTGAGTGCCAAGCAAATTGTTAGAAGCCTTGCAGCAGCATTGATCCCTCTCTGAGCCCTCCACCACAAACAGAACCACAAAGTGGTAAAGCAGGTAACCCTGCTCTGACAATTACCTAAGGCATCACCCCACACAATTTACAGGTGCTTTTCCTACAAAGGCCATGCTACTAAGACAGGGAGTAAAAGCAGCTCTACACTACACAGAAACAAACACAGGGAGGCTGCCAAATTGAGGAAGCAAAGAAATATGGTTCAAATGAAAGAACAGAACAAAATGCCAGAGAAAGAACTAAAAACAGAGATAGCCAACCTATCAGATGCAGAGTTCAAAACATTGGTGATAAGGATGCTCAGAGAACTCATAGAGTACAGCGAAAAATAAAGGAAGAATTAAAGTTTATACTAAGTGAAATAAAGAAAAACATACAGGGAACTAACAGTAAAGGGAAGGAAACCAGATTCAAATAAGTGATTTGGAACAAAAGGAAGATATAAAGAGTCAACCAGAATAGAAAGAAGAAACAAAAATTGAAAAAAGCAAGGAGAAGCTTCGGAACTTCTGGGACAACTTTAAATGTACCAAAATCCAAATCATAGAGGTGCCAGAAGGAGAAGAGGAAGAGAAAGAAATTGAAAACTTATTTGAAAAAATAATGAAAGAAAACTTCCCTAATTTGGTGAAGGAAATAGACATACAAGTCCAGGAAGGACAGAGTCCCAAACATGACCATATTAAGACACATCATAATTAAAATGCCAAAGGTTAAAGATAAAGAGAGAATCTTAAAAGCTGCAAGAGAAGAGCAGAGAGTTAACTACAAAGGAGTTCCCATTAGACTGTCAGCTGATTTATCAAAAGAAACTTTGCAGGCAAGAAGGGACTGGCAAGAAGTATTCAAAATGATGAAAAGCAAGGACCTACAACCAAGATTACTCTATCCAGCAAAGCTGTTATTTAGAATGGAAGGGCAGATAAAGTGTTTCCCTGACAAGGTAAAGTTGAAGAATTCATCATCACCAGGTCATTATTACATGAAATGTTAAAGGACTTATTAAAGAAAAAGAAGATCAACACTATGAACATTAAAATGACAACAAACTCACAACTATCAACAACTGAATCTAAAAAACAAAAACAAAAGCAAACTAAGCAAACAACCAGAATAGGAACAGAATCATAAGTATGGAGATCATTTGGAGAGTTATCAGTTGGGAAGGGGAAGGGGAAGAAAGGGGGAAATGGTGCAGGGATTATGAAGCATAATCGGTAGAAATAAAATAGACAGGGGGATGTTAAGAATAGTATGGGAAAGGGTGAAGACAAAGGACTTACACACATGACCCATGGATATGAACTAAGGGGAGGATTGCTGGAGGGAAGGGGGGGTACTAGACAGAGGTGGGCAAAGGGGGAAAATTGGGATAACTATAACAGCATAATCAATAAAATGTACTTAAAAATTCTTTTTGTTCTGCTTCTATTTTAGAAAGCTTTATATTTAATCTGATACCCTTCAACTGCATTTTCTTTTCTGCTGTTAGTGCAGGGAGTTGCAGCTGTTGGGCTTCTCTCTGCTCACTATGGATTTGAACAAGTTCTAAGCACCAGTGGCCTTTCTCCTAAATTCACAACAAAATCTCTTATCTTTTCATTCTTTTCATTAAGAGAGATCTGGCTGAGAAAGAGTAGTTACAGACAGTGAGAAACAAAAATGACAGCATTTTGTTTAATAAACACTTATTATTTTTAAATTAATGCAGTTTTCAAGAAGCTGTATTTTAGGTTTACAGGAAATTTGAGTGGAAAATATAGTTCTTTTATACACTCTCATCCCTAACTAGTTTCTCCTATTATTAACATCTTGCATTAATGTGATACGTTAGTTACAATTGATGAACCAATATTAATACATTATTGTATAATGGTTAACATTAGGGTTCACTCTTTGTGTTATACATTCTGTTGGTTTTGACAAATATCTAATGACATGTATCACCATGACAGTACCATACAGAATCCTCTGTACTCCAACTTTTATCTCTTCCTTTCACTCCTGCTCAGAACCTCTGACTATGTTTGTTTTTTAATCCTGAACACTTTCTTCCTTCCACCCTGATGCTGATCCACCTCAGTGCCCCTCATTCCATGGAGTAGAGTAGGAAAGGGAGAGGTGGGGAGGGGGAGGAGGTGCTGGGAGCTTCCCTCTGAGGCCAGCATACGTCAAGTCTTTGCTCTTTTTCCCTTCTCATCCAGTACCCCTCCAAGAAGGAGGGTAGATGCAGAGATCAATAAATGCCAAACCTATCACTCTTTTCCCCTTCCTCCTTGAGCTGCCTCACATCAGACCCAGGAGGAAAATGGCATTCAGAAAAAAAAGCATCTAATAAAACATACATCATTTTATTTTGTGGTGCTGTCTTTAAACAAGATGGTAAATATACATTTTACTATATTATCTGAATGCTGGTGGAAAGCATCTTTTTCATTAGACTAGCAAAGTTCATGTGTTAAAAATAAAGTTTATTTTTGTGTCTCATGTAATTTTGGGAAAGAGTTTTTGATAACAGTCCAGCCATATTCCTTCCAAAAAACAACTCTGGTTGCCCTGTTTGGGTGTCAAGGAGACAACCACATGGGCAAGATGGCAGACAAAATATGTAGGACCTTGTAGGGCAATGGTGCATATTGATCAAGATGCACTGAGTTATCTGCAATAACAATAAATCCTGCAACATCAGTGTCTTAAAATAGATTTATTTCTTGGTCACACTCCATGCTCCTTCTGCATTGGTGGAGGTAAGGGTTGTGCTTGGTTTAATGCTCTGCTGTCACCATCTTGAAATGCTTAGTATTTTTTTTAATTGTATTGAATTTATTGGGGTGACATTTGTTAATAAAACTACATAGGTTTCAAGTGTATAATTCTATAATACATCATCTGTATATTGTATTAGAGCCACACTGCTTCTGACTGTGAAAGCCATTGGGTGTTGGGGTGGAGGAAGAAGCTATCAGTCTCAAAAAGAAGGCAGTTTGCTTAGTACAGGAAGGAGAAGTGCCTGGAAAAGTGGTGGCAACCAGCACTGTTCCCATTCAGACCCCATCCCCACATATAGCGCCAAAATGTGGTGAAACGGTCTCTAGCACTAACAAATACCTAAGGCTCCACCCCCTATAACATAGCAGGTGCAACAGCCCTACCCAAATCACAGAGGCAAACACAGAAAGCTGTCAAGATGAGGAGACAGAGAAGTACAGCCCAGAAAGTGGTCAGATCAAAGTCCCAGTGACACAACTAAGCAATGAGCAGATAGCACGTGTAACAGATGAGGAGATAGAGAGCTTAACAGATGCACCGTTTAAGGCATTGGTGATTAGGATGCTCAGAGACTTGACAGCAAAGGTTAAACAGGACGGGGAAAGAATGAAGGCTATCCTGGCTGAAATGAAGGAAAATCCACATGGAACAAGTGGTTAAGGAAAGAAAACCAGGGTTCAAATCAACAAATTGGAACACAAGGAAGAAACAGTCAACCAGTACAGAAGGAGAAAATGAGAATTGAAAAAAATGGGGAGAGGATTAGAAACCTCTGGGATAGCTTTAAATGTGCCAACATCCAAATCATAGGATAGACAGAAGGTGAAGAGGGAGAGCAAGAAATTGAAAAATTATGCAAAAAATATAATGAAGGAAAACTTCTCTAATTTGGGGGAGGAAATGGACATATGGGTCTAGGAAGCACATAGAGTCCCAAACAAACTAGACCCAGGGAGGACCACACCAAGACATATCATAATCAAAATGCCAAAGGTTAAGGATAAAGAAAGAATCTTAAAAGCAGAAAGAGAGAAGAAGAGAATTACCTACAAAGGGGTACCTATAAGACTGTCAGCTGATTTCTCAAAAGAAACTTTGCAGGCAAGAAGGGACTGGCAGGAAATATTCAAAGTGATGAAAAGCAAGGACCTACAACCAAGATTACTCTATCCAGCAAAGCTATTATTCAGAATGGGAGAGCAGAGAAAGTGCTTCCCAGACTAAGTAAAGCTGAAGGAGTTCATCATTACCAAGCAATTATTAAATGAAATGTTAAAGGGACTTATTCGAGAAAAAGATCAAAACTATGCACAATAAAGTGAAAACAGTATCACAACCATCAACAACTGAAGCTAGGGAATGGAAACAAAGGCAAACTAAGCAGACAACCAGATCGGGAGCAGAATCATGGGTATGGGGAGCATGTGGGGAGAAGTCAGCTGGGAGGAGGAAGAGAGAGGGAAATGATGCAGGAATTAAAAAGCATAGTAGGAGGGTGCAGAATGGACAGAGGGATGTAGAGAAGAGCTTATATATATGACCCATGGACATAGACTAAGTGGAGGAGGAGGGCTGCTGGAGGGAGAGGGGGTTGTTGGGTGGAGGGGAGCAAAGGAAAAAGAAATTGGGATAACTGTAACAGCATAATCAATAAAACATACCAAAAAATGGGCAGAGAATCTCAATAGATATTTTATCAAAGAAGACATATTAGATGGCCAACAGGCACATAAAAAGATGTTAAACATCAGTAATTATCAGGAAAATGCAAATCAAACCACAATGAGATATCACCTTACACCTGTTAGAATGGTTATTATCAATAAATCAACAAACAAATATTGGTGAGAATGTGGAGAAAAGGGAACCCTCATGCACTGCTGGTGGGAATATAAACTGGAGTAACTACTATGAAAAACAGTATGGAGATTCTTTTAAAAATTAAAATAGAGCTATCATATTTTACTTCTGAGTCTTTATCTGAAGAAATTGAAAGCACTAATTCAAAAAGATATATGCACCCTTATGTTGATTGCAGAATTATTTACAATAGCCAAGATATGGAACAACCTAAGTGCCCACCAATGGAGAAATGGATAAAAAATTATTTGATACATATATATATATATATATATATATAAAGAAATATTACTCAGCCATAAAAAGAAGGAAATCTTGCCATTTGCAACAGCATGGATGAACCTTGAGAGTATTATGCTGAGAGCTGGGTCTTTGAAGTAGGTAATATCAATCTGCAGCAGATTGATTTCAATCATGTGGCCAGTGATTTAATTAATCATGCCTATGTAATAAAACCCCAAGAAAAACTCTGGACACTGAGACTTGGGCAAATTTCCTAGCAAATGAACACATAAATGTGCTGGAAGAATGATGTGCTCTGGTTCCCACATGGAAAGGACTCGGAACCTTCCCAGGCTTCTTCCTGTGGGTCTCCTCATTTGGCTAATGCTGATTTGTATCCTTTATAATAAAACCAAAATTGTAAGAACAGCGTTTTCCTGAGTTCTGTGAGTCATTCTAGTGAATTATCATCTGAGTGGGTAGTAGAAATCCCCAAATTTGTAGCCATTTGGTCAGAAGTATGGGTAGCCTAGCATCCCTCAACTTGCGCTGTTATGTGGAGACTGTGGCCTTAACCTGTGGAGTCCAGGTAGTTAGTGTCAGAACTACATTGCAGTACTGCAGCTATGAAAGGCAAGAAGGAAGCCACACTCCCCGAGGCTGCCATTGCTAGCAAGAATAAAAGAGATAAAGAGGTCTCCAGGGGCAAAGTGAACCTTTCTGGACCTCACCTGCTCTTGCAACCAAGGCATTCTGCTTCCATTGCCAACTTCAGAAGATCTGGGTTTTGGGAATAAAGTATGTGAGTTTTCCCAGGCCTCATAGGTATAAATGAGGTCACATTTATGTTCTTATTTCTCAAGTTCTTTCCTACATCCGCCCCTGCAAAGTGCCTGTGCCCCATGAGAATTTCTGGGAACGACCAGGATGACTTGTGTATGCTCTTTCTGAAGTCCATGGCCACTGTTGCTCCCACTGGCTAGCACAATGTTGGATAAATTCCTCCTGCCCTCCCCCCAGGTTCCCTCCTCGCCCTCCTCAGCCGTGCTTGGTGTCCTGCAATGCTGACCTTTATGAATTGCGCCATCCAGGCTACTTTGCCCTGGCTTCTGGTCAGGTTCAGCCAAGGAAGGCTCTGGAGGGAGGAGGAATGTAAGATCAGGGTATTTATTTCTTGCTGCCTCCCTGCAGTGAGTAGTTCCCCTAAGAAAGGCTACAGCTCTTACCAGGCGGTCCATATTCTAACCACTTCTTTCCTTGTCCCCCCAGATCTAGAAGAGGTAAAGGCTTCCTGCTTCTGCTAGCCCTATGAGCCCTTAACAGTGCCCACATCTTTGTAAATGGTCCTTTAGACTCTCTTCAGATGCCTCATGAGGTGCCATTTTCTTCCTATTGGGACCTTGACCATACAGATGCCACAGCTTTTTCCACTAAATACACATCCTCTAGTCACCCCACCTCCCCTTTCACATCACCAATAATTCTACTGTGTGCTAATGAAGCAGAGCTGACAGTGTCAACGCTGTATACCTGCCTACAGCAAGTGGGAGGAAACGTCTCTTCCTGCTTCATAGACTCTGTTAGAGGGTCTCGGAGATGCCCTGCTTGTGCTTCAATGTTGTCTAGAATTTTGAGTGAAACAGCTCCTTCTGTTTTATCTGTTGGAGGAGGAGTCCAGAAAGGAAGAGGTGCTGAGCTGGAAGGAGCCAAGGAGCTGTGCTCTCACAGAGAGGGTGCGGCGCTGGGGCCCAGGGGCTGGAGCTGAGAGCTGGCTCTGCCACTAAATGGCTGTGTGACCTTGGACAAATCACTCTCGTTTTTAGGCCTCAGTTTCCTCACCTGTATCACAGGGGCTGGATTCAGTGATTCTCAAACTGCTCTGGGCCCCCAGCCTCACTTTAACCAGCGAAGCTCCAGGCTGATCTATTTTTAGGATTTGGGATTTTGTGAACATTTCTTTTAAAGCATGGATTCTACTGCTTTGAAAATACTTGAAAACAAATGAACTAGGTGAGTCTAAGGTCCCTTCCAGCCACAACATTTATGAGCCTAAAATCAACCTTGCCTTCCCTCCTACCATTGTGCCAGGGAGGGTTGGTTCCAAGAGGTAATGGAAAACTGATGTCCAAAGGCCCTTCTCCTCCTGTCAGGCTGTCTGCCATGGCCAGGTAAGTGGTTGTGCTCCCTCCCTAACCATCCTCAGCACCTTCTCATTTCTCATTTATTTCTGCCACTATTCCAAGGTGAGGATAAGACAGGGACATTTTAAATCAGTTGCGTAAAATACAAACCAGCCCAGCAAACAAAAATGTGGAAAAGATGGCAGCTTTAACAAATTGACCTTGGGGCTTTCCAAATGTTTGGTCCACAGCAGTGGAGATTGGCAGCCCCTTAATAATTTATCACAAACATTTGGTGCTGGAGAGAATTACAGAGCAGTGATTAATAGTTTGGGCTCTGGGGTTAGAAAGGTATGGGTCAAATCCAAGCACCACCGTTTACTAATTGGATGATATTGACCAAGTTATTTAAACACACTCAATCTTTTTTCATAATCTTTAAAATCAGAATAATAGTGATACCTACTTTATAAAGTTGTTCTGAGGATTAAGAGTCAGATAATACATGTAGAAGTTTAGCAAAGTGCCTGGTATGTAGAAAGTACTCAATAAGTCAGCTATTTATGGTTATTGTCATTAGAATTATTCTCCTTGGCTTCCAGGAAGCTCAGAGATCAGAGTTCAAATGAGTGCTCAACAGAGAAATCCTTATAAGTGTCATCCTCTTCCTTCCTCTCCCATTTCATAGCTTCCTTTAAGAAAGTTATCATTCAATGCTTATCATGTGCCAGGACTTAGAGATATGACCCAGCACCTAACACAGTGCTGGGAATATGTCAGTCAAATATCTTTTTCTATTTCTTAGCAAGCATGCTTGTAAAGGAGAGTGAGCAGGGGCCCTGAACGACAAGGGTAGTTGGCATATGAGGGGGGTAATGAAAGGGAAGAGTGTGCCAGTGAAGAAGGTGCTAAAAAGAAGAGCCGCAAAGAAGCAGTACCCAGAGCTCAGAGCTGACCAAGGAGTCCTGAGTGAAGTTTCCTTGTGGCCCTGTGGCGGGGGCGGCAGCACACTGGAGGAGTGCCGGTGTTGGGAGACCTGAGGCTTTCTTCCTCAGGATCCAAAATCTCAGCTAGAGTTCCAGCCATGACGTCCTTGCTCCAGATAGCAAGATGCAGGAAGGGATGAACATTATATGCCACAGGCCTATAAGGAAGGGTCACAGAAGCTGTCACACAACACTTCTAATATCTCGTTGACCAGAACTCAGTTATATGGCCACCCCTACCTGCAAGGAAGGCTGGGGAATTTAACTTCATTCCAAATAGTCAGCTAAAAACTGAGATTTGCATCATTATGAAAGAAGGGGGAACAGTATAAATAGCAGTCAGCAAATGCTATAATAATTCTGCATAACAAACCACACCAAAACTCAATGGCATATACAACCATGATCATTTATTTTTCTTGCTCTTAGGTCTGTACGTCACCTGGGAAATCTCTGCTTGCAGCTACAAGTCTGCTGGGCTAGGATTAAAGCCGTAGGTTGGCTGAAGTCTACTTATCTCCACATTTTCCTTGGACCAGCCCTACTAGGGC